>NW_020838002.1:7549029-7734794 GCF_003676395.1 Aethalodelphis obliquidens | reverse complement strand
GTGGGAATCTTCCCAGACCAGGGCACGAACCCGCGTCCCCTGCATCAGCAGGCGGACTCTCAACCACTGCACCACCAGGGAAGCTCTACAGGTTTTTTCCTGTAATTGATATCCAGTCTCATAGTGTTGTGGTCAGAAAAGATACCTGATATGATTTCAATTTTCTTAAATTTACCAAAGCTTGATTTGTGACCCTAGATATGATCTATCCTGGAGAATGTTCCATGAGCACTAGAGAAGGAAGTGTATTCTGTTGTTTTGGGATGGAATGTCCTATAAATATCAATTCAGTCCATCTTATTCAATGTATCATTTAAAGCTTGTGTTTCCTTATTTATTTTCATTTTGGATGATCTGTCCATGGGTGAAAGTGGGGTGTTAAAGTCCGCTATTGCGATTGTGTTACTGTTGATTTCCCCTTTTATAGCTGTTAGCATTTGCCTTATGTATTGAGGTGCTCCTACGTTGGGTGCATAAATATTTACAATTGTTATATCTTCTTCTTGGATTGATCCCTTGATCATTATGTAGTGTCCTTCTTTGTCTCTTGTAATAGTCTTTAAAGTGTATTTTGTCTGATATGAGAATTGCTACTCCACTCTTCTTTTGATTTCCATTTGCATGGAATATCTTTTTCTATCCACTTACATTCAGTCTATATGTGTCCCTAGGTCTGAAGTGGGTCACTTGTAGACAGCATATATATGGGTCTTGTTTTTGTATCCATTCAGCCAGTCTGTCTTTTGGTTGGAGCATTTAATCCATTTACGTTTAAGGTAATTATCAATATGTATGTTCCTATTACCATTTTCTTAATTGTTTTGGGTTTGTTACTGTAGGTCTTTTTCTTCTCTTGTGTTTCCTGCCTAGATAAGTTCCTTTAGCATTTGTTGTAAAGCTGGTTTGGTGGTGGTGAATTCTCTTAGCTTTTGTTTTTAATTTCTCCGTTGAATCTGAATGAGATCCTTGCTGGGTAGAGTAATCTTGGTTGTAGGTTTTTCCCTTTCATCACTTTGAATATATCCTACGACTCCCTTCTGGCTTGCAGAGCTTCTGCTGAAAGATCAGCTATTAACCTTATGGGGATTCCCTTGTATGTTATTTGTCATTTTTCCTTTGCTGCTTTTACTATTTTTTCCTTGTATTTAATTTTTTACAGCTTGATTAGTATGTGCCTTGGCGTGTTTCTCCTTGGATTTATCTTGTATGGGACTCTCTGTGCTTCCTGGACTTGATTATTTCCTTTCCCATATTAGGGAAGTTTTCAACTATTATCCCTTCAAATATTTTCTCAGTCCCTTTCTTCTTCTCGTCTTCTGGGACCCCTATAATTCGCATGTTGGAGTGTTTAATGTTGTCCCAGAGGTCTCTAAGACTGTCCTCAATTCTTTTCATCTTTTTTCTTTATTCTGCTCTGTGGTAGTTATTTCCACTATTTTATCATCCAGGTCACTTATCTGTTCTTCTGCCTCAGTTATTCTGCTATTGATTCCTTCTAGAGAATTTTTAATTTCATTTATTGTGCTGTTCATCGTTTGTTTGCTCTTTAGTTCTTCTAGGTCCTTGTTAAACATTTCCCGTATTTTCTCCATTCTATTTCCAAGATTTTGGATCATCTTTACTATCATTACTCTGAATTCATTTTCAGGTAGACTGCCTACTTCTTCTTCATTTGTTTGGTCTGGTGGGTTTTTACCTTGCTCCTTCATCTGCTGTGTGTTTCTCTGTCTTCTCATTTTGCTTAACTTACTGTGTCTGGGGTCTCCTTTTCGCAGGCTGCAGGTTCGTAGTTCCTGCTGTTTTTGGTATCTGCCCCCAGTGGGTGAGGTTGGTGCAGTGGGTTGTGTAGGCTTCCTGGTGGAGAGGACTGGTGCCTGTGTTCTGGTGGATGAGGCTGGATCTTGTCTTTCTGGTGGGCAGGGCCACGTTTGGTGGTGTGTTTTGGGGTGTCTGTGAATTTATTATGATTTTAGGCAGCCTCTCTGCTAATGGGTGGCCTTGTGTTCCTGTCTTGCTAGTTGTTTGGCATAGGGTGTCCAGCACTGGAGCTTGTTGGTCGTTGAGTGGAGCTGGGTCTTAGCACTGAGATGGAGATCTCTGGGAAGCTTTCGCCGTTTGATATTTCGTGGAACTGGCAGGTCTCTGGTGGGCCAATGTCCTGAACTTGGCTCTCCCACCTCAGAGGCAGAGGCGTGACACCCGGCCAGAGCACCAAGACCCTGTCAGCCACATGGCTCAGAAGAAAAGGGAGAAAAAAAGAAAGAAAGAATAATAAAATAAAATAATTAAAATAAAAAAATTTAAAAATTATTAAAAATATAAGAAAAAATTGAAAAGTAATAATAAAAAAGAAAGAAAGAAGAGAGCAACCAAACCAAAAAACAAATCCACCAATGATAACAAGTGCTAAAACCTATACAAAAAAAAAAAGGACAGACAGAACCCTAGGACCAATGGTAAAAGCAAAGCTATACAGACAAAATCACCCAAGGAAGCATAGACATACACACTCACAAAAAGAGAAAAAGGCAGAAAGGAAGAGAGCAACCAAATCAATAAACAAACCTACCAATAATAATAAACTCTAAATGCTAAACTGAGATAAACATAAAACCAGAAACAAATGAGATGCAGAAAGCAAACCCCAAGTCTACAGTTGCCCCCAAAGTCCACCTCCTCAATTTTGGGATGATTCCTTGTCTATTCAGGTATTCCACAGATGCAGGGTACATCAAGTTGATTGTGAGGATTTAATCCGCTGCTTCTGAGGCTGCTGGGAGATTTCACTTTCTCTTCTTTGTTCGCACAGCTCCTGGGGTTCAGTTTTGGATTTGGCCCCGCCTCTGTGTGTAGGTTGCCTGAGGGTGTCTGTTCTTTGCTCAGACAGGATGGGGCTAAAGGAGGAGCTGATTAGGGTTCACTCAGGCCGGGGTGGAGGAGGGAGGGGTATGGAATGCGGGGCGAGCCTGCAGGCAGCAGAAGTCGGCATGACGTTGCAACAGCCTGAGGCATGTCATATCTTCTCCCATGCAAGGGGTCCCTGGATCACAGGACCCTGGAAGTAGCAGGCTGCACAGGCTCCCAGGAGGGAGGTGTGGATGGTGACCTGTGCTTGCACACAGGCTTCTTGGTGGCTGCAGCAGCAGCCTTAGCATTTCATGCCCGTCTGTGGTGTCTGTGCTGATAGTCACGGCTCGCACCTGTGTCTGGAGCTCGTTTAGGCAGTGCTCTGAATCCCCTCTCCTTCCACACCCCAAAACAATGGTCTCTTGCCTCTTAGGCAATACCAGACTTTTTCCCGGACTCCCTCCCGGCTAGCTGTGGCGCACTAGCCCCCTTCAGGCTGTGTTCACGCAGCCAACCCCAGTCCTCTCCCTGGGATCTGACCTCCTAAGCCAGAGCCTCAGCTCCCAGCCCCCGCCCGCCCCGGCGGGTGAGCAGACAAGCCTCTCGGGCTGGTGAGTGCTGGTGAGCACCGATCCTCTGTGCGGGAATCTCTCTGCTTTGCCCTCCGCACCCCTGCTGCTGCGCTCTCCTCCGTGGCTCCGAAGCTTCTTCCCCCCCTCCGCCACCCACAGTCTTCCCCCGCGAAGGGCCTTCCTAGTGTGTGGAAACCTTTCCTCCTTCACAGCTCCTTCGCAGAGGTGCAGGTCCTGTCCCTATTCTTTTGTCTGTTTTTTCTTTTTTCTTTTGCCCTACCCAGGTACATGGGGAGTTTCTTGCCTTTTGGGAAGTCTGAGGTCTTCTGCCAGCATTCAGTAGGTGTTCGGTAGGGGTTATTCCACATGTAGATGTATTTCTGATATATTTGTGGGGAGGAAGGTGATCTCTACGTCTTACTCCTCCGCCATCTTGAAGCTCTCGAAAACTGAAAATTTTAAATAATATGCCGTAGCAACTCCGAATTCCCACTTTTTTCCAAAAGGTTGTTGTGGTTACCTGGACTTAATCTGTAGAAACTGTCTTCCCCGTGATGTGCAGCTGTTACTGCTCAGTTTGTCTGCTTTTCATTCTTGTATTATTTTTCTTTTTTAGCCTGCTTCCCAGGAATCACCCCACTGACTGCATAGCTTAGTGATCAGCCAACGACTGAACAGAGATTGTGCTCAAACATATCAAGCCCATTAGGTTTCCACCTTCTTCTAATGTTTCTGTGATAGGCTGAGGGGTGTGCATCCAGAGTTTCTGCTGGGCTCTTTCAATTCTCTCCTCTGCTTTCTTTCAGCCTTCCAGAGACTGGGGGGAAAACTTATCTAGCCCTTTTACGGCTTTCTCATTTCCAGTGTCTCCCCATCAGATTTCTGGCTGGTCTTCCATTCACCCTAATTGGGGCTGCAACTTCAGGCTAGCACAGTTTCAGATTTTCATTTCCTATCAAATTTGCTACTTTTACCGATAATGTTGCCAGGGTTTTCATCTTCAGCTCAAAATCATATCTGCCCCCTCTAGCAATAAAGCTTCTGGTTTTCAAGGCCAATTGCATCTTGCTAAAACCACCATGCTGACAAAGCTGGTAAAGGAATGGGAACAGCCCCAGAAAAGGTCACAGGCTCCCACTGTTTTCTTACCTGAAATTACAGCAGCTTTTCATGAATAAATACTTCTCAATTTTTTGCCTTTTCCAGAGCACTGAAATAGTTGTTTTTGAAAATTTTGTCCAGTTTACAATTGCTTTTGGGGAGAATATTTGCTGACCTCTTCACTCTCCCATACCCAGAAGTCCCCTGCACCTTAAAGTTTAGAGCTGTACTGTCTAATACAGTAGCCACTAGCCACTTGTGACTACTAAGCACTTGAAAGGTGGCTAGTCCAAATTGAGAGATATTGTAAGTATAAAATATACTGCAGGGCTTCCCTGGTGGCGCAGTGGTTGAGAGTCTGCCTGCCAATGCAGGGGACGCGGGTTCGTGCCCCAGTCCAGGAAGATCCCACATGCCGCACCGTGAGCCATGGCCACTGAGCCTGCGCGTCTGGAGCCTGTGCTCCGCAACGGGAGAGGCCACAACAGTGACAGGCCCGCATACCGCAAAAAAAAAAAAAAAAAAAAAAATACTGTGAATTTCTAAGTTTTAGTACAAATATATATAAAATATCTCAAAACTTTTTATACTGATTACACATTGAAACCACAATATTTTGCAATATACTAGCTTAAATAAACATATTATTAAAGTTAACTTCACCGATTTCTTTTTACCTTTTTAAGTGTAACTACTAGAAGATGTTAAATTACCTGTGTGACTCACATTATATTTCTAACTGACAGCACTGGTCTGGAAGGTAGAGATTGAGTTTAGAATTAAAGAAAGTCTACAGTCTAAATGGGAGTTGTAAGTTCTTCAGCCATCTTTATCTAAATTAATGCCATAGGTTTTGTTCATTGGCATAAGAGATGTTACCAATAACTTTTCACTTGTGAAAAACTGTGTTCATGATTTGTAGACTGGGTGTTGTATTAGTTATCTATTGCTACATAGCAAATTACTCTAAAATTTGGTGGCTTAAAAAAACCAAATATTTATTATCTAACAGTTGCTGTGCATCAGGAATTTGGGAGTGGGTTAGCTGGATGGTTCTCTCATGAAACTGCTGTCAGAATGTTGACCAGGGGTTGCAGTCATCGAAAGGCTTTGCTGGGGCTGGATGATCTGCCTCCAAGCAGGTTCACTCACATAGCTGTTAGCAAGAAGCCTCTGCTGACAGAAGGACTCAGCTCCTCTCCATGCCGGCCCCTACACAGGGCTGCCTGAGTGTTATCATGACATGGCAGCTGGCAGAACAAGTGATCTAAGACAGAAAGCAAGGAGAAGCCACATGTCTTTTACGAGGTAGCCTCAGAAGTCATATGCTTCTATCATATTCTATTGGTTATATAGGCCCACCATAATAAAACGTGAAAGATGACTAGACAAAGGCATAAACATAGAACATAGTGACCCCAGGGTCACTGGGGGCCACTGTAGAGGTTGGCTCTCCCATAAAAATACTTACATATAAATCTAAAAACATACATATAGGATATGTGTATTGAAAACTACAAAATGCTGATGAAAGAAATAAAAAATAGCCTAAGTAAATGCAGAGACATAACATGTTCATGAACTGGAAGACTTAACGTAGTAAATTTCTCTCAAAGTCTATCTGAAATTGGTTTAATGCAATTCTTATAAAAATCTTAACAGGGTATTTTTGTAGATTTAGACAAGCTATTTCTAAAATTTATATGGAAAGGCAAAGAAGGCAGAATAGCTAAAATGATTTTGAAAAAAAAGAGAAGAAAATGGGAGGTATCACACTATCCTTTTTAAGACTTACTATGTATGGGGGAAGGAGTCAAGATGGCGGTGTGGGAGGACGCAGGGTTCACGTCTCCCCACAACTAGGGTAACTGCCTAACGCTGGTGGGGAACCTCGATGCCCAAGGAGATGGGAGGAACCCCCGAGCAACTGGGTAGGACATGGGGGGAAGTAAGTGGGGGAGGAGAAGTGGAGGCCAGACAGGACCAGTGCCCCTGAAGGATGGCTGGGAGAAAGGAGGGGTACTCATGCCTGGAGACACCCTTGGGGGCCTGGAGGATCGGGGGGAGCGTGCCTAGCGTTACCCCTGGCCAGTCAGGCCCTGGGAAGCCTGCTGGGCTCCCGAGCCAGGTCTTCTGCCCTCCGAGGCCTCCCCTGGGCCGTGTGGGTCCTAGGGGCGTGGGAGGGAGGAGGGGGGAAGAGAGAAGCAGATGGTGGGAGGGACCCTGCAGGACTGGAGGATCAGGGGAGGTGCAGAGGGTGTTTCCCCTGCCCACTTGGGCCCAGGGAGCCTGCTGCGGTCCTGGACCTGGTGGTTCTCCACCCTCCTAGGCCAGAGGCATTCCCGGGCCCATCCTGGCCCAGGAGCCTAAGCCACCCATCCCACCCCAGGGCCTTTTCCTGCCCTGTGGGTCCCAAGCAGAGACCCCGCCTGCCACCTAAACCCCACCCCTGCGTAAGCCCTGTCCCCCACAGGCAAGGTCTTTTCCGGGGTTTTTTTTTTCCTCTTCTTTTTTACTACTGTGGTTCTGTTTTACCTTCCAGTTGTTGTTTCACCTATATTTTTATTACTTTAAATTTTTTCTAACATATCTGTTAGTTTTCTAAACGTACTTTATTTTTTACTCTTTGTTACTGTTCTGCTTTTTTTTTTTTTTTTTGGCCACCCTGCACAGCTTGCGGGATCTTGGTTCACAAGCCAGGGGGCGGGCCAAAGCTCCTGTGGTGGGAGCTCCAAGGCCGAACCACTGGACTAACAGAGAATCTCAGACCCCAGGGAATATTCATCAGAGTGAGGTCTCCTGGAGGTCCTCATCTCAGCACCAAGACCCAGCTCTACCCAACAGCCTACAAACTCCAGTGCTGGAAGCCTCAGGCCAAACAACCAGTAAGAAAGTAACACAATCTCACCCAGCAAAAAAATAAGTCAGATGACAAAACAATATGTCACTGATGAAGGAGCAAGGTAAAAACCTACAAGACCAAATAAATGAAGAGGAAGTAGGCAACCTACCCGAAGAAGAATTCAGAGTAATGATAGTAAAGATGATCCAGAATTTTGGAAATAGAATGGAGGCACAGATTGAGAAAATACAAGAAATGTTTAACAAAGATCTTGAAGAACTAAAGAACGAACAGAGATGAACAACACAAAATGAAATGAAAAATACACTAGAAGGAAACAATAACAGAATAACTGAGGCAGAAGAACGAATAAGTGAGCTGGAAGACAGAATGGTGGAAATAACTACTGAGGAGCAGAACAAAAAAAAAGGATTGAAGACAATCTCAGAGACCTCTGATACAACACTAAACGCATCAACATTCAAATTACAGGGGCCACAGAAGAAGAAGAGAAAAAGAAAGGGTCTGAGAAAATAGTCGAAGAGATTATAGAGGAAAACTTCCCTAACATGGGAAAGGAAATAGTCACCCAAGTCCAGGAAGTGCATAGAGTCCCATACAGGATAAATCCTATGACAAACACACCAAGACACATATTAATCAAACTAACAAAAATTAAATTCAACGAAAAAATATTAAAAGCAGCAAGGTAAAAGCAAAAAATAACATACAAAGGAATCCCTATAAGGCTATCAGCTGATTTTTCAGCAGAAACTCTCAGGCCAGAAGAAATCACAACTGACACTGCAGAAATACAAAGGATTATAAGAGACTACTAAAAACAACTATATGCCAGTAAAATGGACAACCACAAAGAAGTGGACAAATTCTTGGAAAGGTACAATTTTCCAAGACTGAACCAGGAAGAATTAGAAAGTATAAACAGACCTATCACAAATAATGAAATTGAAACTATAGTTAAAAATCTTCCAACAAACAAAAGTCCAGGACCAGATGGCTTCACAGGCAAATTCCATCAAATATTTAGAGAAGAGCTATCCCTATCCTTCTGAAGTTCTTCAAAAAAACTGCAGAGGGAGGAACACTCCCAAATTTGTTCTACGAGGCCACCATCACCCTGATACCAAAACCAGCCAATGATATCACACACACAAAAAAAACTACAGACCAATATCACTGATGAACATAGATGCAAAAATCCTGAACAACATACTAGCAGACAGAATCCAACAACACATTAAAAGGATCATTAACCATGATCAAGTGGGATTTATCCCAGGATGCAAGGATTCTTCAATATACGCAAGTCAATCAGTGTGATACACCATGTTAACAAACTGAAGGATAAAAACAATATGATCATCTCAGTAGATGCAGAAAAAGCTTTTGACAAAATTCAACACCCATTTATGATAAAAACTCTCCAGAAAGTGGGCACAGAGGGAACCTACCTCAACATAATAAAGGCCATATATGACAAACCCACAGAAAACATCATTCTCAAGGGTGAAAAACTGAAACCATTTCCTCTAATATCAGGAACAAGACAAGGATGTCCACTCTCACCATTCTTATTCAACACAGTTTTGGAAGCCCTAGCCATGGCAATCAGAGAAGAAAAAGAAACAAAAGGAATACAAATTGGAAAAGAAGAAGTAAAACTGTCACTGTTTGCAGACGACACGATACTATACATAGAAAATCCTAAAGATGCTACCAGAAAACTACTAGAGCTAATCAATGAATTTGGTAAGGTTGCAGGATACAAAATTAATGCACAGAAATCTCTTGCATTCCTATACACTAACGATGAAAAATCAGAAAGAGAAATTAAGGAGACACTCCCATTTACCACTGCAACAAAAAGAATAAAATACCTAGGAATAAACCTACCTAAGGAGACAAAAGACCTCTATGCAGAAAACTATAAGACACTGATGAAAGAAATTAAAGATGATGCAAACAGATGGAGAGATATACCATGTTCTTGGATTGGAAGAAGCAACATTGTGAAAATGACTCTACTACCCAAAGCCATCTACAGATTCAATGCAATCCCTATCAAACTACCAATGGCATTTTTCACAGAACTAGAACAAAGAAGTTTCACAATTTGTATGGAAACACAAAAGACCCCAAATAGCCAAAGCAATCTTGATAAAGAAAACCAGAGCTGGAGGAATCAGGCTCCCTGACTTCAGACTATACTACAAAGCCACAGTAATCAAGACAGTATGGTACTGGCACAAAAACAGAAATATAGATCAATGGTACAGGATAGAAAGCCCAGAGATAAACCCACACACATATGGTCACCTAATTTATGACAAAGGAGGAAAGAACATACAATGGAGAAAAGACAGCCTCTTCAGTAAGTGATGCTGGGAAAACTGGACAGTTTCATGTAAAAGAATTAAATTAGAACACTACGTAACACCACACACAAAAATAAACTGAAAATGGATTAAAGACCTAAATGTAAGATTGGACACTATAAAAGTCTTAGAGGAAAACAGAGGAAGAACACCCTATGACGTAAATCACAGCAAGATCTTTTTTGACCCACTTCTTAGAGTAATGAAAATAAAAACAAAAATAAGCAAATGAAACCGAATGAAACTTAAAAGCTTTTGCACAGCAAAGGAAACGGTAAACAAGATGAAAAGACAACCCTCAGAATCGGAGAAAATATTTGCAAATAAAGGAATGGACAAAGGATTAATCTCTGAAATATACAAACAGCTCATGCAGCTCAATATCAAAAAAACAAACAACCCAATCAAATAATGGGCAGAAGAGCTAAATAGACATTTCACCAAAGAAGACATACAGATGGCCAAGAGGCACATGAAAAGATGCTCAACATCACTAATTATCAGAGAAATGCAAATCAGAACTACAATGAGGTATCACCTCACACCGGTCAGAATGGCCATCATCAAAAAATCTACAAACAATAAATGCTGGAGAGGGTGTGGAGAAAAGGGAACCCTTTTGCACTGTTGGTGGGAATGTAAACTGATACAGCCACTATGGAGAACAGTATGGAGGTTCCTTAAAAAACTAAAAACAGAACTACCATATGACCCAGCAATCCCACTACTGGGCATATACCCTGAGAAAACCATAATTCAAAAGGACACGTGTACCCCAAGGTTCACTGCAGCACTATTTACAATAGCCAGGACATGGAAACAACCTAAATGTCCAATGACAGATGAATGGATAAAGCAGATGTGGTACATATATACAATGGAATATTACTCAGCCATAAAAAGGAATGAAATTAGGTCATTTGCAGAGATGTGGGTGGACCTAGAGTCTGTCATACAGAGTGAAGTAAGCCAGAAAGAGAAAAACAAATATCATATATAAATGCATATATATGTGCAATCTAGAAAAATGGTACAGATGAACCTATTTGCAGGGCAGGAATAGAGACACAGACATTGAGAACGGACACGTGGACACAGTGGGAGAAGAGGAGGCTGGGACGAATTGGGAGATGAGGTTTGACATAAATACACTACCATGTGTAAAATAGATAGCTAGTGGGAACCTGTTATACAGCACAGGGAGCTCAGCTCAGTGCTCTGTGACGACCTAGAAGGGTGGGATGGGGGGCAGGGGTTGGAGGGAGGTCCAAGAATGAGGGGATATAGGTATACATGTAGCTGATTCACTTCACTGTACAGAAGAAGCTAACACAATGTTGTAAAGCAATTATACTCCAATTTAAAAAAAAAAAATGACTGTAGATAAAAGTAATGAAGATAATGGTATTGGTAGAGAGATAGACATGGAGATCAATAAAACAGAATAAAGACGCTAGAAATAGACTCACACATATAGACACACTAATTTTTGGCAGGGCATAAAAGCAATTCAATCAAGAAAGGACAGTCTTTTTAACAAATACGGATCTATATCCAAAAAAATGAACCTTGACCAAAACCTCACAATTTATACAAAAATTAACTCCAAATGGATTATAGATCTAAATGTAACACTACAAAATTTTTAGGAGAAAATATAGGAGAAACACTTTGTGACCTAAATTTAGGCCAAAAGTTCACAGATACAACACCAAAAGTACAATTCATAAAATAAAAAGTTGGACTTTATCAAAATTAAAAACTTTTGCTCTGTGAAAGATACTGTTGAAAGAATAAAAAGACCAGTCACAAACTGGGAGAAAACAGTACTAGCAAATCACATGTTTGACATAGTAATTATATCCAGAATATACGAAGGACTTTCTAAACTCAACAGTAAATAAACAATTAGAAAATCGGCAAAAATGTAACCAAAGAAGATACATGCATGGCAAATAGGCACATGAAAAGATGTTTGACATCATTAGCCATCACAGAATGCAAATTAAAGCCACCATGAGATACCACTACACATGTATTAGAAAGGCTAAAATAAAAAATACTGACAATACTATACTGGGATTAATAGTGCCCCCTGAAAATTCATATCTACCTGGAATGCAGAATGTGATCTTATTTAGAAAGAGGGTCTTTGCAGATGTAATTAATTAAGCTGGGGTTATACTGGAGCAGGATAGGCCCTCAATTCAATGACTGATGTCCTTATAAGAAGACCACGTGAACATACAGAAATAGAGTAGATACATAGACAGAGGAAGACAGCCATATGAAGACAGAGGCAGAGACTGGAGTTACACTGCCACAGCATAAGGAACACCAAGGATTACTGGCAACCACCAGAAGATAGGGCAAACACATGGGATGGTTTTTTTCCTCAAAGCATGGCCCTGCCAACAACTGATTTCTGACTTCTAGCCTACATAACTATGGCAGAATAAATTACCACCCCGTTTACATAATTTGTTACGGCAGCCCTAGGAAACGAATACAAATACCAAGTGCTAGTAAGGACGGGGAGCAACAGGATCTCTCATACACTGCTGGTGGGAACATAAAATGGTACTGTCACCTGGAAAACTGGCAGTTTCTCATACAGTTAAACAAACACCACACAACTCAACAATCATACTCCTGGGTATTACCCAAGAGAATTAAAACATGTTCACACAAAAACCTCCACATGAATGTTCATAATAAGCTTTATTTGTAATAGTCAAAAGCTAGAAACAACACAAATATCCTTCAACGGATGAATGGAACAATAAGCTGTGGAATAGCCTATGAACTACTGATATATGTAATGGTGTAGATGGATCTCCAGGGCACAATGCTGAGTGAAAAAAATCTCAAAAGGTCACATATTATATGATTTATGTAACATTCTCGAAATGACAAAATTACAGTGATACAGAACAGATCAGTGGCTGCTAGAGGTTAGGGCTGGGAGAGCATGTGGGAGTTTCTCCGGGAGTTCTATACCCGAATTGTGGTGATGGTTATATGAATTTATACATGTAATAAAATTTCATAGACCTATACAGCAGAAAAAAAGTTTTTAAGAGTTAATGTAAAATTTGGTGAAATCCAAATAAGGTCTGTAGTTTAGTTAATAAACAGTATTGTACTAATGTTAGTTTTCTGGTTGTGATAATTATACGATGGTTATATAGTTTAGCCTATAGTTCTCTCTTTCAATATCTTAACAAAATATATACACACAGATCCAGGTAGTAATAAATTTTCATCCATTTATACTCATATTATGAATTTGGCTTTGGGCTTTTTATTCCTGCTATTTGCATTTATTTGTTGGTAGAAATGTATGCTTCAGCGGCTTGGCAAAGAAAGCAGATTTGCCTCACCTTTCTTCCACACTTTTCTAATGACATCCAATCTGTGTATCAGTCCTATAGAGATAGTTGTTTCTACTGGGTGAAGAATACATGTGAACTCTCTACTATCTCTACAACTTCTATGTGAGTTTAAAATTATTTCAAAATAAAAGTTTTAAATTATTTTTACTTTATTATAACTCTCAACCTACAACCCAAAGTTGTAGTATAATTATACTGGGGGATGGGGGTAAGTGGTAGCGGGAGTTGTGATTGTTAAATCTTTACCTTCTAGAATAAGAAACAAAGATTATAAAATTGAAAAAGCATGAAACAGCAACAGAAACATTCTTTAGAGACATAGAGGTATATCCCAGAAAGAACTTAAAGAATTAAAAACAGTTGCCTCAGGGAATTCCCAGGTGGTCCAGTGGTTGAGACTCAGCACTTCCACTGCAGGGGCACGGGGTTTGATCCCTGGTCAGGGAACTAGGATCCCGCATGTGCAACCAAAAAAAAAAAGTTGCCTCTGAGGAGGAACTGTGGGTAGAGAAGAAAAGGGTAAGAGATTGCTCTTTTTTATTATAAGCTTTACAGTATACTATTTCACTTTGCCCTAAAAAACTGCAGGTGTTACATCCAATAAAAATGAAATTATTTTTAAAATCTACAGTTTCCAATGTTCTACTCCCAGACCTACTGTGTAACAATAAACGAATAGATACATATTTCAATGGCCTTAAAAATTTTTAACTGGTTAGTTCAGTCGGATAAACCATTAGTGTAAGATCATGGACTTAAAAGCCCAATGCAGGCTTTGCCATATTCCATGGACTCGAAAACACACTCTCAATCCTAGACAGTAGATTTAAATAAGCATTCAACTCATTACAAAGAGAGCTAAGAAAAAGTTTAAATGAGTCAGTACAATCCATCACCACTACATCACCACAATCCAAAGCCTTAAAAAAGTCAGACAGTAAGTTAGAATCTTTGTACGTTAAGGAAAATCATTTACATTGACAACTTAAAACTAATTTCTCTCTTGCAATCTAAAATGATAGACAGTAAGCAATAATTTTATCATATAATTGGATTAAATGTACCTTTAAAGTACTCTCCTCCTTCAATATAGCTTATCTTTGAGGTTCTGCTGAATTTTAGTTGCCATAACAACCTGAGTAAACCCTTTATTGCTGTAGATATCTGTAGCTATTTATAAATGCAACAGCTGGATCTGTTCATCAATTCCCAAATATTAAGCAGTTACAAACAAAGAAACAAAAGATAAAAGAATAGCATTCCTTCATCTCCAAATACTCCTGACCATGACTAAAAACCCCAGAAAAGGGATCAACGGTTAATATTCATAAAACAAAAACCCACCCTATATTCCTTCATTCTCAAGAAAATTTTACTTTTCAAACTACGCTCACAGGTATTTCCAGAGCCCTTCCAACTTCCAATAAACCAAGACTGCCAGAGGATGAGCATGCCGCTGGTCTCTATGGTGATGACTCATCAGCCTATCAATGTCATCAAGGTTTCACAATGCCCACTCCATGCCCTCACCACAGCCCTCTCCTATACTAGTAAAGCAAATAAGACTACTGGGGGAGCAAGCCAGGGACTGCGAGCAGCCAAGTAAATCAGCTGCCAGGCTGGGAACAGAATCCAGGATATGATCCCATTACTAAGATCTGTCCATTTAGCTTTTGTCTGTTTTTAGTTTCTCCCTGTATTTTTTTTTTCCTTCTGAATAAACAAGCTTGCTCTAAGACAGCAAGACTCTCAAGATGTGAAGGCTCCTTCTTCACATGCAAGCTGTAACTCCTCAAGATCTCTATTTTCTGCATGTGAATATATTATTACATTAGATTCATAGATTCTCTGTAGTCTCTGGGGTGACTGCAAATACAGATCCAGAAACAACCACTGGAAGAACAACTACCCTCAAGGTATGTGAATTAAAGACCTTTGTTTTCAATTTTGATGGATTCGAGACCACTAAAACCTAACTCATTCATTATTCTTTCAACAAATATTTATCGAGCACCTACTATGTGCCAGGCCTGTGCTTGGCACAGGGTATATAGTGATTTTAAAAAACACCACCACACACTCAAGGGCAGAGATACCAGGGACAGAGGTCTACTCTAAGATGAAGTGTGGAGTGAGTCCTTAGGCATCATTATTTTATAGTAAGAGGATCATTAGTCCTTCTCTGGCTTTTAAATGCTGTAAGGATGTGTTAAAACAGGAATTCAGTACAAGTAAGCAAGCATTTTTGACCACCCACTATGTACCCATCACTGAACTAGATATGATAAAATTCTAAAATGTACTGGAAGGAACCACGTATTGTTGAAAAAACATAGATTTTTGAATCATAAACTCTGATCTGTCAAGTCCTAGTTGTAAAGCTGGGACAGGTTACTTAACCTCCCTGAACTTCAGCTTCCTCAACTTGAAGTGATGAGAAAACCTGTCTGGTAAGGATTAAATGAGATATAATATAAAGTGCCTTGCAGAGGGTAGGTGCTCAATAACTGTTTATTGTCTTTCTTTCAAAGAAATTAGGGCCACTGACACCAATTAAGAGATTGCCAATGGGAGGGAAGTCCAAAAGGGTGGGGATATCTGTATGTGTATGGCTGATTCATTTTGTTGTGCAGTGGAGGCTAACACAACACTGTAAAGCAACCATACTCCAGTAAAATTTAATAATAAAAAAAGAGATTGCCATTTTAGTCGATGGTCTAGACTAGGACAGCAACAGTAAGACCAAAGGAAAAGTAAGAAATACCAAAGGCAGTCAAACAGGCAGGAAGGACATTTAGCATTGCATCAAAAAGGTTTCATTATACTCACGAACCAAAAGAAACATTCTTTTAGGGATAACCAAAATATGGTATATATCCATACAGTGTAATATTGTTCAGAAAGAAAAACAAATGAAGTACTGATATATGTACAACAAGGATGAACCTTTTAAACATTATGCTAAATTAAAGAAATTATTCCCAAAGAACCACCTACTGTGTAATTTCATTTATATGAAATACCCAGAATAGGCAAACCCACAGGGACAGAGGTATGTTAGTGGTTGCCTCCATCTGGGGGGTGGGGGAGATTGGGAGAGATAACTAAAGGATATGAGGTTTCCTTTCGCAGTGATGAAAATGTGATTGTGATGGCTGCACAACTCTGTGAATATACTAAAAGCCATTGAAGTGTATACTTTAAGTGGTATGTGAATTGTGTTGAAAGTGAATTATACAACAATAAAGCTATTTTAAAAAGATTAAATAAGACAATGCTTACAGCACCTTGGAAGTGCTCAATAAATGTAGGCTGATGATGTTACTAATATTGTTGTTTCCAGAAGAAAATACATTTAATGTCATTTTTTTATGCATGTAATTGATGAGAATCATCTACACCCTTAATCCAAAATTATAATCCAAAATTATAAAATCCAATTATAAAACCATTATGTAATACAGAGGAAACAATAAGAAATCTCAGCAATGGTCTAATAACCTAAACTCCTATAAATGTTTAAAACAATCAGAAATAACATTTATAACAATCAGAAATAATAACGGTGATACCAATGAAGTCTTCCTCAACTACCTCAGGTGGAGTTTACGGCTCCTTCCTCTGTAATTTATCTATTAGTATTTCCATCACATCATTATCTATCGTATATGACATTTTTCCCACTAAAGTGTGAGTTCTATCAGAGCAAGGACTATGTCCATTCGTTTTTGTATCCTTTGGGAGAGCATATTGCAATGCTGGTACACAGTAAGTGCTTAATAAGTGTTTATTGAATGAGCATTTAACTGAAAAAAAAACTAATTTCTCTCTTGCAATCTAAAATGATAGATAGTAAGCAATAATTTTATCATATAATTGGATTAAATGTACCTTTAAAGTACTCTCCTCCTTCAATATAGCTTATCTTTGAGGTTCTGCTGAATTTTAGTTGCCATAACAACCTGAGTAAACCCTTTATTGCTGTAGATATCTGTAGCTATTTATAAATGCAACAGCTGGATCTGTCCAGCTAAATTCTTTTATAAGACACAAAAGGAGTTTTCATTTGTTCTGAATAAACTTGAGAAAAGTGTCAGGGACCATTAAAAGTAAAACATTTTTATATTTTAAAATATACTATAAACTATATAGAATAAGTCAGAAAATGCCTGCCAGCATTGTTTCCTGAAGAAATGTCAATATAAACACAAAGCTTTTAAACTGTCAACCTTTTCCTGAATTGAAATATGCTTAGATATTTTAAATGAATTTCTTCTCTCCATAGTTAAAAAAAAGTGAGACAATCCACAAAGAAGTAAACATTAGCATTCACATAAAACAACATTTATCAGCAGCTAAGGCAAATTAAATTCATTAAGAAAAATAGAATAAATATTTTACTGCTGAATCCTTTCTCTTTTCAAAATGATTATATTGGTTTAATTAAAATTACTAATAATATTTAGACTGGAGAAATGTCTATCTTCTCTGACATGAGGTTCTGAGTACACACGATTTAAAAATAAAAGGTTTATTCTTCAGCATGTAGCAGTTGATTAGCAGTTCTTACACAGGGTCCCCATGCTACACAGTCTCACAAAGTGTTGGCTCAATAGATCACTCACATTAAGACCTCTATATTTAGGTCAACCTACAGTTTTTAATCACAGGAAAAAAAAGTTTTAAATTACGTATAAATAAAAATTTTGACTGATATTGTTACATACATTTTTCTACCCTGGATTGAGATTTTCATCTATGTGCTCATCTCCTTTCAAACCCCTTTCTCCAATTATAATTCATATGTTTTAAAAGCAAATATAGTATCTTAGACATCAGCATATTTGGGGACAGTCTATTAATTTGTATGAAAATTAAATTTCCACCTTGTCTATATTTAACATAATCCATGCTTAATTTTACAAAATTAAAGAATGTACAAAAGACAATTTCCTAAGGAAATAAAATTAAGAACCAAACAATGGGCAATCCAAACAGCAGCAGCAATGTTATTTCCAAATTTCATCGGTTAACAAGAGAGGCATTAAGAACTATTCTCTTATATTCATTTCTGTTGTATTTTGATATAAAACATATCCAATTATTAAATGAGGCCTTTTCCCTTGCACCTAAATCTTTTGGAGAACAGCATAATTACAATTCTAAGAAACTATTCCTGTGCCTGGAATTTCAAGTAAGTCTGCCTTTCATGCAAGTACCCACATGATTATTTTCCTGTTACTTTTACAGTTCCTTTGCTGCCCATTCCATTCCTTGAACAATTTATCAGAAGTGCTTATATGGCAGAAATATGTCCATTTAAGCTTCTCTTCAACTAGATACCATTTTCCTTGGGTGACAAAAATGAGATTAAGACTTTATTCTTATACTTTGCCTTTATAGTTTAAAAAGTGCTCACATACACTGTATAATCTGCTGTACAAATAATGCGCTGACATAGGTAAGAGAGATATTATTCTCATTTTGAAAATCAGAAAAAAATAGGCTAGAAGGGTTTGCCCTAGGTCAAACAAGAAGAGCAAGAATAATTAGAACTCAGCTCTCCTGACATACCTTTTTCACAACACTTTGCTGCCTTCCTATTTTAGGTGACAAGGAGGAAAGAGTGGTGCAACTGACTTTGGCAGCCTGCAGTTGTTACAGACCCTGAACAACAAAATCAATTACAATCTATATTCTTCAGCAGCAAGTCCTGGCAGTATGGCAGACCTGTCTGATATCACAGCTTTATCAACCAGAGGCTTAAACTTATGCTTGTTATAATCAGAATTCCCACAGGGAAAAAAAAAAAGCACACTGTATTCCATAAAAGAACCACCTATTAGACCCAAACTTTCACATTTTCTATTCATGGCCAATCAGTGTTTAAAATAGGAATTATCTTAATCAAAGAGCAAGTTTATAAATGCCTATGGGCTACACCTTTAGGAATGTGAATACACTCTAATTTTAGGAAACACTTAAATCCTAGTATGAGGCCAGAACAAAATGGAAATAGAAAATGGAAATAGAAGAATGTCCAACTTTGACACTCTTCCTACCAGCTAACAATACGGCAAATGCTTTTTTTTAAATATATTTTCTTTTTTTTACTTTTTTTTTTTTGCCTGTGCCATGCAGCTTTTGGGGTCTTAATTCCCTGACCAGGGATCCAACCTGGGCCATGGCAGTGAAAGCACCGAGTCCTAACCACTGGACAGCAGGGAATTCCCACAAATAGTTTTAATTTGTTCTAACCCTAAATATTAGCTAAACCCATAACAAAATCAGAGGCAAGCTCATATTCTCTCCTGCTTTGGGGGAGGAGGGGGACTGGTGTGAGAGAGTGAGAGTGAGAGTGAGAGTGAGAGAGAGAGAGAGAGAGAGAGAGAGAGAGAGAGAGAGAGAGAGTGTTAGCAACTATCCTTCTAAGTAAACAACGCACCACTGCTCACATTTTATAACGCCTGTTCCTGTTCACATACTTGTTTATCTCATTCAGTGCCTTGTTTCAGTGCCTCCTTTCTTTGATCTATTTTCCACATTTGTTTTGTTTTGTTTTTGTTTTTGCTGTTGTTACTTGCCCACTTCCATTATTATATCTTTCTTTCCATCTCTCTTTTTAGTAATCCTCATCTCTAACTGGGCAGTCTTTATCTTCTGCCTGCCAGATTCCTCCCTGATGCTGCCACCTCAACTCCCACTGAAAGCTTTGCCTTCACCAACTCATGCTTTAAAATGTTTTAAAATTATCTTACTTTTTCCTTGATCACCTTTCAAAATCTTTACCTTGATACATTTCACATAGTTATTAGAAAAGCTAACTGATTAAAGTAGTTTGTACTAAAAGGTGCATAACTCTTGAATAACTGGTGTCATTACAGATGGAATGAGGGGAGAAACTTAGGAAAGGACAGATTTCACACAATTCAGCTCACTCCCATCCCTGCCTCTAGCAAAGAATAATGGAGTTAGTAAGCCTAAGAAAACCCTTTCACCAATCCCATCAGTTCTTAAAATAAGTTCCCTTCACTGTTGAAGAGGACTTTAGTTATTATTCTACTTCCATCTCTTCTTCTAGTTTCCTGAGGCCCTAATATTTGCTCTACAATGAGGAGTCCATTTCTATCATATTGGGAAAGTACCCGCTTGCTCTAAGCTAAGTTAAATCAAACACCTAAAGTGTTTATACAAAGATATATGATTATTCTGGTCCCTGAGTGGCACCCACTGGAAAAGAGGCTTGAGTGTAGGAATCTTCACATTAAAATGAAATTGCTTCTTCTTTTTCTAGTGAACTCCTTCCTCCTAATCAGGTGACTATAAAAACACAAAGTTTAGCTGAAGGACATTAATATTAATTTTTTATATATATACCTATATATGTATAGAGAGAGAGTATAATCACTTATAGGGACTGCTTACCAGTTACACTTGAAACATCATACCTTACAGTTAGAATTAAGTACACCAATAAGTGTTTCAGATTAAGTCATGTTTTGTTTTATTATAACACAAAATTTAGTATCATAGTTTGTTATTCATACAGCACAGTAATCAGTAGGACTATTGCTACTAACTCCTAATTATGACTTATTCCCACAAGTAATTTCATTTATTCATGATATACTTTATTTTATTTATTTATTTATTTATTTTTGCGGTACGCAGCCCTCTCACTGTTGTGGCCTCTCCCGTTGCAGAGCACAGGCTCAGCAGCCATGGCTCACGGGCCTAGCCGCTCCACAGCATGTGGGATCTTCCCAGACTGGGGCACGAACCCGTGTCCCCTGCATCGGCAGGCAGACTCTCAACCACTGCACCACCAGGGAAGCCCTATTCATGATATACTTTAAATGTATTTATTTTTAAACACTTATTTGTATACCTAAATGAAATAGCTTAATTTGCATACCTAATGAAATAACTTAGCACATAGACAATAATTCTGTTGAGCTTTGAGCACAATTTGGACACTATGATGAAATAACTGATGGGAACTCAAAATGGATTAAAGACTTAAATGTAAGATCTGAAACCATAAAACTCCTAAAAGAAAATATGGAGAAAAAAGGATATTAGTCTTGGCAATGATCATTTTGGACTTGACACCAAAAGCACAGGCACCAAAAGTAAAAATAGACAAGTGGCACTACATCAAACTAAAAAGTTTCTTCACAGTAAAGGAAATAATCAACAAAATGAAAAGGCAACTAATAGAATGGGGGGGAAATATTTGCAAGTCACACTTTGATATCTAAAATAAATAGCCAAAAAAAAACCCAACAAAACAAAACAAACAAAAAAAAACAACCTGATTAAAAATGGACAAAAGACCTGAAGAGACATTTTTCCAAAGAATACAAAGAGATGGGCAACAGGTACATGAAAAGATGTTCAACATCACTAATCATCAGGGAAATGCAAATCAAAACCACAATGAGATACCACCTCATACATGTTAGAATGACTATTATCAAAAAGTCAAAAGATAACAAGTGCTCAGATGTAGAGAAAAGGAAACCCTTGTGCACTGTTGGTGGGAATGTAAACTGCTACAGCCATTATGGAAGACAATATGGCAGTTCCTCAAAAATTTAAAAACAGAACTACCATATGATACAGCAATCCCACTTCTGGGTGTATATCCAAAGGAAATAAAATCACTATCTTGAAGAGACATCTTCACTCCCATGTTCACTGCAATACTCATAGTAGCCAAGATAAGGAAACAACCTAAGTGTTCATGGACTGATCAATGGATAATGAAAAAAAAAAAAATATATATATATATATATATATAATTATTATTCAGCCTTAAAAAAGAAGTAAATCCCACTATGTGTGACAACATGGATGAATCTGGAGGATGTTATGCTAAGTGAAATAAGCCAGATGCAGAAAGATATATATCACATTAACTCACTTATATGTGGAGTCTTTAAAAAAAAAAAAGGTCAATCTCACAGTGATAGAGAGTAGAATGGTAATTACCAGAGACCAGGGGGTAGGGGAAAACAGGAAATATTGATCAAAGGGTACAAGTTATAAAATGAATAAATTCACAGCATGGTGACTATAGTTAATGATAATGTATTGCACTTGAAATTTTTTAAGAGAGTAAATCTCAAGTGTTCTTACCACAGAATAGTAACTATGGGAGGTGATGGATATGTTAATTAGTTTGATTGTGGTAATTATTTTACAATGTATACATATATCAAAACATCAGATGTATACCTTAAATACATATAAGTTTTGTCAAAAATACACAAATTTTTTTTAATTTTAAAAATAGTAATGTGTATTCAGTCTCTATTTTATTCATTCGAACTTATTCAAATATTTTGTCAGAGTTTTAAAGTTATGTATATGTGTTTTCTATTTACAGCATAAAAGGAACATTCCTTTAAGACACTGATCATGTCTTATATAGTTGATTCCCAAGTAATCTGAAACAGAAAAATAACATTTATTGCACATTCAAATGGGTCCTGGATTTAGTTTAGCATATCACACATATTCTATTATTTAATCCTCCTAGCAATCCTGTTAGGATTTCTATTTTCCTGATAAGAAACTTGAGGTTTGAGAGGTTAAGTGCCTTGCTCAAGGTTACATAATTAGTAAGTGGAGCCAGAATTAATTCCAAGTCCTTCTGATACTGAAATCCATGCCCTTTATCACTGTGTTTTATTGTTTCTCATCTATTCAAGAAAAAACATGTAATAGAAGTATGGCTATGGAGAGTCAACAACCATAACAACATTTACAGTACAAGATTTCATCATCTTATTTGATAAGGATTTATAAAGAGAAAACAGAGCTTTACAAATCTTTTCACCAAAGACTTATTGAGCATTTAGTATATACTAGGCATTGTTCAAAGATTCCTGTCATTATGGAGCTTATATAAAGAGGTATTTCCAGGAAGCAAGAAAGTTTCAAGAAAGTAAGAGAGAGGCACTACAAAATGACAAAGTACAAAATGGAGACGGTAACCATCAATAGTAAATTTTACCCAGGATCTACATAATCTAGTGTCACTGGCTTATACATGGATTGCTAATGCATGAGATACCAAGAAGATACTGAACTTGGGGACTATATTAAATAAAAGCTTATACTAATTAAAGTCTGTATATGGAAATAAGTAGCCCGCAAATATCTATAATTAAAATCAACTATCTTTTTCCCTGTATCCATACAATAGTAATCTGAAGAGGTTTGGGCTCACCTTTACTGTAAATTCATTAAGATAGGAATAAAGATACATTTATTATCTTTCTTAGTGCCAACAAGTAGTCACTAAAATATGCTTTTGGGTAAAGATGTCCTGAATTAAATATGAATCTACTACTTGTTAGCTTGAGTGGCCTTAGGTAACTTATTTAACCTCTCTGTATGCCTCATGTTCCTCATCTGTAAAATAAAGACAATAAAGAGTTCCTACTTGGTGGTTGCTGTGAGGGTTGAATTAGATAATGTGTTTAAAGTACTCAGCACAGAGTCTGGACACAGCAAGTATTCAATAAAATTTATCAGTTATTAAATACTGTCTCTTTTTCACCCTGTTTAATATTATTTACTTTTTAACTAAGGTACTAATAATGGACTAGATCCAGTACAAATTTAACTTTAAAAACAAAGAGAGAGTTTATTCCTCTTGGGAAACTCAAGTACTTTCTAGGAGAAAGTTTTATTACCATACAAGTTTCGGAATGCTTGGAAACCCTGAGTGTTAACTAGTTTGAGAAGTGGCATAATTTATTTATAGCATGTTTCACTTGCTGGAATGTAAGAATTTTTCTAGCTTCTCAGTGAATGTATATCAAAGAAATGGCTACTTAACATTTCCTTCAGAAATCAAGGATTGTTCAATATACCCAAATCAATCAATGTGATACACCATATTAACAAACTGAAGGATAAAAACCACATGATCATCTCAACAGATGCAGAAAAAGCTTTTGACAAAATTCAACACCCATTTATGATAAAAACTCTCCAGAAAGTGGGCACAGAGGGAACCTACCTCAACATAATAAAGGCCATATATGACAAACACACAGCCAACATCATTCTCAACGGTGAAAAACTGAAACCATTTCCTTTAGTTATTAAGGAACAAGACAAGGTTGCCCACTCTCACCACAATTATTCAACATAGTTTTGCAAGTTTTAGCCACGGCAATCAGAGAATAAAAAGAAATAAGAGGAATCCAGGGCTTCCCTGGTGGCGCAGTGGTTGAGAGTCCACCGGCCGATGCAGGGGATGCGGGTTCATGCCCCGGTCCGGGAAGATCCCACATGTGCCACGGAGTGGCTGGACCCGTGAGCCGTGGCCGCTGAGCCTGAGCGTCCGGTGCCTGTGCTCCGCAACAGAAGAGGCCACAACACTGAGAGGCCCATGTACCGCAAAAAAAAAGGAATCCAAATCAGAAAACAAGAAGTAGGGCTTCCCTGGTAGCACAGTGGTTGAGAATCTGCCTGCTAATGCAGGGGACACGGGTTCGAGCCCTGGTCTGGGAGGATCCCACATGCCGCGGAGCAACTAGGTCCGTGAGCCACAACTACTGAGCCTGCGCATCTGGAGCCTGTGCTCCGCAACAAGAGAGGCCACCATAGTGAGAGGTCCACGCGCCGCGATGAAGAGTGGCCCCCGCTTGACACAACTAGAGAAAGCCCTCGCACGGAAACGAAGACCCAACACAGCCAAAAATAAATAAATTAATGAGAAAAAAAAAAAGAAAACAAGAAGTAAAACTGTCACTGTTTGCAGATGACGTGATACTATACATAGAGAATCCTAAAGATGCTACCAGAAAACTACTAGAGCTAATCAGTGAATGTGGTAAAGTAGCAGGATACAAAATTAATGCACAGAAATCTCTTGCATTCCTATACACTAACGACAGAAAATCTGAAAGAGAAATTAAGGAAACAATCCCATTCACCACTGCAACAAAAAGAATAAAATACCGAGGAATAAACCTACCTAAGGAGACAAAAGACCTGTGGGCAGAAAAATATAAGACACTGATGAAATAAATTAAAGATGATACAAACAGTTGGAGAGATATACCATTTCTTCGATTGGAAGAATCAACATTGTGAAATTGACTATACTACCCAAAGCAATCTACAGATTCAATGCAATCCCTATCAAACTACAAATGGCATTTTTCACAGAACTAGAAAAAAAAAGTTTCACAATTTGTATGGAAACACAAAAGACCCCAAATAGCCAAAGCAATCTTCAGAAAGAAAAACGGAGTTGGAGGAATCAGGCCCTGACTTCAGACTATACTACAAAGCCACAGTAATCAAGACAGTATGGCACTGGCACAAAAACAGAAATATAGATCAATGGAACAGGATAGAAAGCCCAAAGATAAACCCATACACATATGGTTACCTTATCTTTGATAAAGGAGGCAAGAATATACAATGGAGAAAAGTCAGCCTCTTCAGTAAGTGGTGCTGGGAAAACTGGACAGCTTCATGTAAAAGAATGAAATTAGAACACTTCCTAACACCATACACAAAAAAAAACTCAAAATGGATTAAAGACCTAAATGTAAGGCCAGACACTATCAAACTCCTAGAGGAAAACATAGGAAGAACACTCTTTGACATAAATCACAACAAGATCCTTTCTGACCCACCTCCCAGAGAAAGGGAACAAAAACAAATGGGACCTAATGAAAGTTAAAAGCTTTTGTGCAGCAAAGGAAAGCATAAACAAGACAAAAAGACAACTCTCAGAATGGGAGAAAATATTTGCAAATGAAGCAACTGACTAAGGATTAATCTCCAAAATATACAAGCAGCTCATGCCGCTCAATATCAAAAAAACAAGCAACACAATCCAAAAATGGGCAGAAGACCTAAATAGACATTTCTCCGAAGAAGATATACAGGTTGCCAACCAACACATGAAAGGATGCTCAACATCATTAATCATTAGAGAAATGCAAATCAAAACTACAATGAGGTATCATCACCTCACGCCAGTCAGAATGGCCATCATCAAAAAATCTACAAATAATGCTCGAGAGGGTGTGGAGAAAGGGAACCCTCTTGCACTGTTGGTGGGAATGTAAACTGATACAACCACTATGGAGAACAGTAGGGAGGTTCCTTAAAAAACTAAAAATAGACTACCATGTGACCCAGAAATCCCACTCCTGGGCATACACCCTGAGAAAACCATAATTCAAAAAGAGACATGTACCACAATGTTCACTGCAGCACTATTTACAATAGCTAGGACATGGAAGCAACCTAAGTGTCCATCAACAGATGAATGGATAAAGAAGATGTGGCATGTATATACAATGGAATATTACTCAGCCATAAAAAGAAATGAAATTGAGTTATTTGTAGTGAGGTGGATGGACCTAGAGTCTCTCATACAGAGTGAAGTAAGTCAGAAAGAGAAAAACAAATCCCGTATGCTAACACATATATACAGAATCTAAAAAAAAAAAAAAAGGTTCTGACGAACCTAGGGGCAGGACAAGAATAAAGATGGAGACGTAGAAAGTGGACTTGAGGACACAGCGGGATGGAAAGGGTAAGCTGGGACGAAGTAAGAGAGCAGCACTGACATATATATACTGCCAAATGTAAAATAGATAGCTAGTGGGAAGCAGCTGCACAGTACAGGGAGATCAGCTCGGTGCTTTGTGACCACCTAGAGGGGTGGGAGGGAGGCGCAAGAGGGAGGGCATATGGCGATATATGTATACATATAGCTGATTCACTTTGTTATACAGCAGAAACTAACACAACGTTGTAAGGCAATTATACTCCAATAAAGATGTTAAAAAAACAAAACAAAACAACAACAAAAAACACTTCCTTCGGGCTTCCCTGGTGGCGCAGTGGTTGAGAGTCCGCCTGCCGATGCAGGGGACGCAGGTTCGTGCCCCGGTCTGGGAGGATCCCACATGCCGCGGATCGGCTGTGCCCGTGAGCCATGGCCGCTGGGCCTGTGCGTCCAGAGCCTGTGCTCCACAACGGGAGAGGCCACAGCAGTGGGAGGTCCGCATACCGCAAAACAAACAAACAAAAAAAACCACTTCCTTCAAATTTAGAGAAATGAAAAACCGCAAAGTACTGAAAAGGCAAATCTAGAAATGTTATTGCCCATAAAAAACACATTTATAAAATTCTAAGCCATCTTCATATGTTAAAATGAAAATACTATATTTTCAAAAAAAGCCTTCCAAAACTATCTTTTAAAACATAACGCCTGGTGCCGTCACTGTGAAAAAGTTTGGCGATTCCTCAAAGTTAAACACAGAATTATCATATGATCCAATAATTCCACTCCTAGGTATACACCAAAAAGAGTTGAAAGCAGGGACTCAGATAATTTGTACACCAAAGTTCATAGAAGCATTATTTACAATAGTCAAAAAGTGGAAATAGCACAAGTGTCCATTAACAGATAATAGAGAATTCCCTGGAGGTCCGCTGGTTAGGACTCCACACTTTCACTGCTGAGAGCCCAGATTTGATCCCTGGTGGGGGAACTAAGATCCCACAAGCCGTGCAGCATGGCCAGGAAAAAAAACAAAAAAAAACAAAAAACAGGGCTTCCCTGGTGGCGCAGTGGTTGAGAGTCCGCCTGCCGATGCAGGGGATACGGGTCCGTGCCCCAGTCCGGGAAGATCCCACATGCCGCGGATTGTCTGGGCCCGTGAGCCATGGCCGCTGAGCCTGCGCGTCCGGAGCCTGTGCTCCGCAATGGGAGAGGCCACAACAGTGAGAGGCCCGCGTAAGGCCAAAAAAAAAAAAAAAAAAAATCCCTAGTAGATAATCAAAATTTGATTTACATAATCTGATTAAGAAAACTCTTCAAAGCACTGAGAAAAACACAAAAAAATAAAAAATATGCCTTGAGGGGCTTCCCTGATGGTGCAGTGGTTAAGAATCCGTCTGTCGATGCAGGAGACACAGGCTCGAGCCCTGGTCCAGGAAGATCTCACATGTCATGGAGTAACTAAGCCCATGTGCCACAACTACTGAGCCTGCGCTCTAGAGCCCGCAAGTCACAACTACTGAGCCCCCATGCCACAACTACTGAAGCCCTCACGCCTAGAGCCCGTGTTCCACAACAAGAGGCCACTGCAATGAGAAGCCTGTGCACCACAAGAAGATTAGCCCCTGCTCACCGCAACTAGAGAAAGTCCGCCCAGCAATGAAGACCCAATGCAGCCAAAAATAAATACATAAAATAAAATAAACCATGATAACTGCAGAAAAACGACAGATAAAAATCTCCAAATATTATTTTTTTAAAAAAAGCCTTGAAAGGAACAGCATTAACAAAGCTATAACTAGGTACAGTCAAGAGAAAGCCCATATTCACTTCACCCCTTCTGGGTATCTCTAGTAGAACATATGCTTTTTCCCAATTATTAACTGCATTCAAGAATGATACAGTGGTGGTCTGATGTGGCAGGGATCAAAATCAGGACAGCACTACTTCCATATGCTAATTCTGAAGACAGCCAAAGCAGTATACACTCTCCAGGTAAAAATCCTAGCTTACACAAACACAAATCACATGAGACACTGAATAACAGTACCGTCAATTTAAACTTCCAGCTTCCTATCATGTTGTGTTTAAGACTGCTGGATAAAGTGGCACTCAGTTATAACAATGTCTCAGCCATAATTTCCAGTTAACACTGATTTTAAGGAGTTCAAAACATCATTCAAGATTTCACTCTGACTTACACAACTAACTGAGAATTCTGAAGTTAAGGGCAAAGGTTTAAGTGGTTTACCCAAGAATTTAAGGGCAATAACTTTAAAAGGGAAGAGAGGAAGGTGGATGGACTTTTACCACTGAACATCCACATGCACTAAGTTAGAACTATTACCATGCTGTAAATAATTCCTATAACTCATGTATTATTCCTTAAAACAACCTATACCACGTAAGTGCAGAGCTCAAGGGTGCCCAGTCTATGTCAGGAGTAAGCAAACTTTGGGCTGTGGGCCAAATCTGGCTCAACACCAGTTTTTGTAAGTGAAATGCTATTAGAATACAGCCACACCCATGTCTTTACATACTGCCTATGGCTGATTTTGTGCTACCACAGCAGGGCTGAGCAGTTGAGGCAGATACCTTGTTGCTTGGAAAGCCTAAAATACTTACTATCTGGCCCTTTACAGAAAAAAACTGCCAATCCCTAGTCTGTGTGAATGCTGCCCCTATAATAATGCGGTGCACAGCTTATGTAGCATCCCTGGAAACAACCTATTAGAAAACAAACTTGGGACTTCCCCGGTGGTCCAGTGGTTAAGACTCCACGCTCCCAATGCAGGAGGCCCAGGTCTGATCCCTGGTCAGGGAACTAGATCCCGCATTCTGCAATGAAAGAGCCCACATGCCACAACTAAAGGATCCCAAATGCCGCAACTAAAATGATCCCACATGCTGCAGTGAAGATCCTGTGTGCCGCAACTAAGACCTGGTGCAGCCAAATAAATTTTAAAAAAAAAAGAAAAAAAGAAAACAAACTTATGGTCACCAAAGGGGAAGGGGGAGGGACAGATTAGGAGTTTGGGATTAACAGATACAAACTATTATAAATAAAACAGATAGGCAGGACTTCCCTGGTGGTCCAATGGTTAAGAATCCACCTTCCAATGCAGGGGACACAGGTTCAATCCCTGGTCAGGGAACTAAGATCCCACGTGCCACGGGGCAACTAATAATAAGCCTGTGCGCTCTAGAGCCTGCGTGCCACAACTAGAGAGCCTGCCTGCCGCAACTACTGAGCTCGCAAGCCCTGAAGCCCAGGCACCGCAGCTGAAGAGGGGCCCACGCACCACAACTAGAGAGAAGCCCATGCAACAAAAGATCCCATACGCTGCAACAAAGATCCTGCAACTAAGACCCGATGCAGCCAAAAAAATAATAATAATAGATAGGGACTTCCCTGGTGGTCCAGTAGCTAAGACTCTGCGCTCCCAATGCAGGGGGCCCAGGTCCGATCCCTGGTCAGGGAACTAGATCCCACATGCCACAACTAAGAGTTCGCATACCGCAACTAAAGATCCCACATGCCGCAACTACAAATCCTGCATGCTGCAACAAAGGTCCCGCACATGGCAATGAAAATCCCATGTACTGCAATTAAGACCCAGCACAGCCAAATAAATAAATATATTTTTAAAAATAATAAAATAAAATAGATACACAACAAGGACCTACTGTATAGCACAAGGAGTATATTCAGTATCTTCTAATAACCTATAATGGAAAAGAATTTGAAAAAATATATATATTCATATACATATGTATATCTGAATCACCTTGCTGTACACCTGAAACTAACACAACATTGTAAACTAACTATACTTCAATTTAAAAAAATAAATAACAAATCCAGATATTTCCACTAAATCACACAAGATCATGTATAAATTGGGGCTAGTAATAATACCTCCCATAGCTGTTCTTACAAGTCTCAAATAAGTACATGAAAATATTGGAGAATTGTTAGTTGTTACTAACATTACAGAGTAAAAATTAAATACTCATATAGTTTGGCCTTACATTCTCCTTTACCCTTCCATAAAATCAGGGCTTTAACCATGCATGCCTTCACATTTACCAATCCCCCAAAATGAGATCCTCACACTCCTATTCTCAACACCTGCCATCTATCCAAATACTACTCCTTTTCCAGAATCAGCTTAAATGCCACATTCTTGCTGACACCTTCTCTGATTCTCTAATCAATCTTCATTGCTCTTTCCTATGTTCCCCTATGGCATATTACTGCAAATTCTGTTTAACATTCGTTTAATTCTATTTTCTATTATTTACTGATCCTATTTCTCCCACTGGATTTTACATTGCTTAAAAGACTATTTCTTATTCATCCTTACATCCACCTCCACCTCCCTCCCTGCCTACAGTGTCTATCAAAGTTTCTTGTACAGGGACTTCTCTGCTGGTGCAGTGGTTTAGAATCCGCCTGCCAGCACTCTGACTTTATACTACAAAGCTACAGTAATCAAGACAGTATGGTACTGGCACAAAAACAGAAACACAGAGCAATGGAACAGGAGAGAAAACCCAGAGATAAACCCATGCACATATGGTCACCTTAACTTTGATAAAGGAGGCAAGAATATACAGTGGAGAAAAGATAGCCTCTTCAATAAGTGGTGCTGGGAAAACTGGACAGCTACATGTAAAAGAATGAAATTAGAACACTCCCTAACACCATACACAAAAATAAACTCAAAATGGATTAAAGACCTAAATGTAAGGCCAGACACTATCAAACTCCTAGAGGAAAACATAGGCAGAACACTCTATGACATAAATCACAGCAAGATCCTTTTTGACCCACCTCCTAGAGAAATGGAAATAAAAACAAACAAATGGGACCTAATGAAAGTTAAAAGCTTTTGCACAGCAAAGGAAACCATAAACAAGACAAAAAGACAACTCTAAAATGGGAGAAAATATTTGCAAATGAAGCAACTGACTAAGGATTAATCTCCAAAATATACAAGCAGCTCATGCCGCTCAATATCAAAAAAACAAACAACACAATCCAAAAATGGACAGAAAACCTAAATAGACATTTCTCCAAAGAAGATATACAGACTGCCAACAAACACATGAAAGAATGCTCAACATCATTAATCATTAGAGAAATGCAAATCAAAACTACAATGAGGTATCACCTCACACTGGTCAGAATGGCCATCATCAAAAAATCTACAAACAATAAATGCTGGAGAGGGTGTGGAGAAAAGGGAACCCTCTTGCACTGTTGGTGGGAATGTAAATTGATACAGCCACTATGGAGAACAGTATGGAGATTCCTTAGAAAACTAAAAACAGAACTACCATACGACCCAGAAATCCCACTACTGGGCATATACCCTGAGAAAACCATAATTCAAAAAGAGTCATGTACCACAATGTTCACTGAAGCTCTATTTACAATAGACAGGACATGGAAGCAACCTAAGTGTCCATCAACAGAAGAATGGATAAAGATGTGGCACATATATACAATGGAATATTACTCAGCCATAAAAAGAAACGAAATTGAGTCATTTGTAGTGAGATGGATGGACCTAGAGTCTGTCATACAGAGTGAAGTAAGAAAGAGAAAAACAAATACCGTATGCTAACACATATATATGGAATCTAAAAAACAAACAAACAAAATGGTCGTGAAGAACCTAGGGGCAAGATGGGAATAAAGATGCACACCTACTAGAGAATGGACTTGAGGACACAGAGGGGGGAAGGGTAAGCTGGGACAAAGTGAGAGAGTGGCATGGACATATATACACTACCAAATGTAAAATAGATAGCTAGTGGGAAGCAGCCGCATAGCACAGGGAGATCAGCTCGGTGCTTTGTGACCACCTAGAGGGATGGGAGAGGGAGGGTAGGAGGGAGGGAGACGCAAGAGGGCAGAGATATGGGAACATATGTATATGTATAACTGATTCACTTTGTTATAAAGCAGAAACTAACACACCATTGTAAAGCAATTATACTCCAATAAAGATGTTTTTAAAAAAAGTATATATTTGAGATATATGTTCAAAATATAATGAAATATAATTTGAGGTAAGAAAACAAAAAAAGAATCCACCTGCCAATACAGGGGACATGGGTTCGAGCCCTGGTCCAGGAAGATCCCACACGCCTCAGAGCAAATAAGCCTATGTGCCACAGCTACTAAGCCTGCACTCTAGAGCCCACAAACTACTGAGCCTGAGTGCCACAACTACTGAACCCGCGTGCCACAACTACTGAAACCCGAGTGCCTAGAGCCCATGCTCGCAACAAGAGAAGCCACCACAGTGAGAAGCCCACACATCGCAACGAAGAGTAGCCCCTGCTCGCCGCAACTAGAGAAAGCCCGGGTGCAGCAAAGAAGACCCAACACAGCAAAAATAAGTTAAAAAAAAAAAAAAGTTTCTTGTACATAGTAAATATACACTGAATTGGACTCCTGACATTATATACCTAGTTCTGCCCTATATTCTAATCTGTTGCTTATTACACCAAGCTAGGTTGCCTCCAGTACATCTGTCCACTGCTCAAAAAAGGCAACAATAAAGCTAGAAAACTCTTCTAAAGGAAATATACAAAGATTTTTCAATTTCTACAATGTTCAGTGTGATATTCAATATGAACTCCTCCCTATAATTTAGTAATGTTTCTTTAAAAGATTAATGATTTCATCAGGTTTTTCAGTAGAATTTATTCCCTCATTTAATCTTTATACCAAACTGTTCATACTTAAATCCTCTCACAAATAAACACAATGTTCCAACTCAGCTGTTGGCGGCAGAATGTGTTCACAATGAGCAACCCCTACTATCCTGGCAAGAATTACAGGACTAGCTAATTACAGGACTAGTACAGTCTCTCATATCTGTTTTCACTGGGATAAGGAACAATATGGATATATCAAAAAGCAAATGGCCCAGAAAGACATCTTAGGATTTTTCCACAGATATGGAAGTCCCACTAAGTTGACTTAAATTGGGTTTTTCTCCACCATGTGCACAGTTTTTCTGTGATAGTAAGAAAAATGCCAGAATATGAGGTTTTCATGAGAAATAGGATAAAAAGATCCCATTGTACAAGCCAGTCAAGACAAAAGTATTTTAAATAAGCTGGAGATTTATATGGGCCTGAAGTTTGACATAAAGAAGATACGGATAGACAAAATATAGAAGACAGTCTCTCCCATAAAAGAGCCTGGGTTTTCTTTGGGGGAGAAAACATACGAAACATATGAAATAACTTCAGAATAATAATGAATATCATATCTTAATGGTGGTGATTCAAAATATTTCTCTCATCTCACTGCTACATCACAGATTAGAACCGCTGCCCTAAATAACCCATACGTTATTTGGTCCTAAGACTGAGCCACAGAAACTGAAGGAAAGAAGGAGATTATTTTCATTTTTCATGAATTGTATTCCACTTCATGAATTGTATTCTCTTCTCCAGCTAATCATATGAAGTTTAAAAAGAAAATGGGCTTCCCTGGTGGCGCAGTGGTTGAGAGTTCGCCTGCCGACGCAGGGAACACGGGTTCGTGCCCCAATCCAGGAAGATCCCACATGCTGCGGAGCGGCTGGGCCCGTGAGCCATGGCCGCTGAGCCTGTGCGTCCGGAGCCTGTGCTCCACAGCGGGAGAGGCCACAACAGTGAGAGGCCCGCGTACCGCAAAAAAAAAAAGAAAATGTACATTAGAGGAACAGCACAAATGCATTCACTTTATGCCTGCTAATCAATAATTAGTAATATCTTACAGAGACAGGTAAAACAGGACACTTCACACTTAGATGCCTACAGTTTACGACAACAGTTAACAATACAAAAGATGTGACAGTGCAAAGAATGAATTGTAAAATTTCTATTTTAAAAGACAGAGTCTCATTTTATGTTGCTGTAGATATATTATTTCCTCCTATTTTTTTCCTAATTAATTAACTAAAAATATCTTATATCTTCCATTTCAGGCAAAAAGAACACTAATGTACCCTGAAAAAAAACCTTGTAAGTCACCTAAAAATTCTGGCTAAACTATGAAAACTATCTTGAGATAAATTAACATAAACTCACAATCAAAATCACAAAACATAGGAAACAAGCCACTGTGATTAAGGGTCAGCAAAAATAATAAACATGAGACTCATGTCCACAAAGACAGTGAAAATTAACAGCTGCCGAACATTTAAAGAAACAAGAAAGGATACAAAAATATGAATAAGGAACAAACTCCGTTCAATAAGCAGGCAGATTTAAAAAGGAACCTGATAGAATTTCTAGAAACTGGATAATTAAAATTAGAAACTTGGTAGACGGTTACACAGCAGGATAGATGAACCTAAAGTGAAAATTCAGTTTGAACTAGAAGAGAGATCCAAAGAATTTACTCAGATACAAAATGGAGACATAATAGAGATGAAGTTAAGAGACAAAGAGGAAAAAGTAAGAATGTTTAAGAATCTAATTAGTGTTTAATCCAATTAGAGTTCCAGAAGAAGAAAACAGAGAGACTAGACAAGAGGCGCTATTTGAAGAAATAATGGCTAAGTTTTCAAGCTTGATGAAAACCACAGATTCTCACATTCAGGGAGCCCAACAAATCACAAACAAGATAATAATAAAAGAAAACCACCCTATATACAGTGTGGGGGAGACTGGAAAAACCACAGGCAAAGAAAATATTTTAGAGGCCACAAGCCAGAAAAAACAGATACCTGATAAACAGACTGACAGCTGATTTCTCAACAGCAACAATAAAACTCAGAAGACAGAGGAATAATAACTATAAAAGAGCTAAAAGAATAACCACCAACCTGGATTTGAAATACATAAAACAGTCTTTAAAGGGTGAGAGCAAATAATGACATGACCAAACAAACAAAAACTGATAGCATTAAGTACTGAGACCTTTTTAAAAATATATATATACATTTAAAAAAATAAAAAAATAAAAATAAATAAAAAATAAAAATATATATATACATTTATTTATTTATTTGGCTGCACCAGGTCTTAGTTGCAGATCTTCGTTGGGGCATGGGATTTCATTAGCTGCAGCATGCAGAAACTTTCAGTTGCAGCATGAAGGATCTTCAGTTGCGGCATGGAATTCTTAGTTGCAGCATGCATGTGGGATCTAGTTCCCTGACCAGGGATCAAACTCGGGCCCCCTACATTAGGAGCATGGAGCCTTAACCACTGGACCACTAGGGAAGTCCCCTAAGAGACCTTTAAATGCACTTCTAAATTATGTACTTTAGTAAGAAGGGAGTTTGGAAGAAAGGTCTATCTTGAGATGCAGGAATTCTAACAACAACAAAAAGATAAACATGAATAAATCTAAACAAACATCTATTTATAAAATGATAACAATGATGTCTACTTTGTAGAATTAAAATTTTTTAAAAATAGAACTAAAATATCAGACAACAAACAATCACCCTTAAGGAAAATTTATCAGCATTTAAACATTCAGAAGCCCTTGTCATATAAGGAACCTGGGTAAATATATTGATTAACTTTGGGTTTTAGGTTAAATACGCGTGTTAACATTTTTAGAATAACCAGTAAAAGAAATATATTATGTGTATATTCCAAAGAAGGACAAGAAAAAGAAAACAAGGAGGAGAAAGGGAGGAGGAAGAGAAGAACCATAAGAACAACAACAACAAGCAGAGAAAGTGTGACAATAAAAAACATAAAAGATGGTAGAAATAAACCTATGTCAGTAATAAAAGAAAGTGTAAATGGACTAACATCTATAATTAAAAAGACTGTCAATCTAGATTTTTTAATATTAAAATCCAACTACAGGGACTTCCCTGGTAGCTCAATGGTGGCTAAGACTCCACGCTCCCAATGCAGGGGGCCCGGGTTCAATCCCTGGTCAGGGAACTAGATCCCACATGCCGCAACTAAGAGTTTGCATGCAGCAACCGAAGATCCCACATGCCACAACTAAAGATCCCGCATGCCTCAACAAAGATCCTGCACGTGGCAACAAAGATCCCATGTGCTTCAACTAACACCCAGTATAGCCAAATAAATAAATTTTTTTTAATCCAACTATATATGTTTTTAAGAGACATCTAAAATATAAGAGATTGACAGTAAAAGGATGAGTAAAGTTGTACCAGACAATACTAATATTAATATCAAACAAGATAAACTTTTGTGCAAAAAGTATTACTAAAGTAAAGAGGGTCACTACATGATGAAAGGTTCAATTCACCAGGAAGACATAACAGTTCTAAACTTGTGTGTAACTAATAGCCAAATGCCAGAATATATAAAGCAAATACCAATAGAATTATATGAATAAATCAATAAATTCACTATCATAATAGAAGAAATTATAACTCATCTCTTTCAGTAATTAGATCAGACAAAAAATCAGTACAGATACTAAAAATGTGAATGATATAATTAACAAGTTTTATATTTAGCAATGTACCCAACAACTAGGGCATACACATTCTGTTCAAGCACATATGAAATATTTTTGAGAACTGACTATACAATAGGCCATAAAGCAAGATTCAATAGATTTCAAAAACTGTATCATATACAGACCGTATTTTCTGACCACTACTCAATTAAGTTAAAAATTAATAACAAAAAGTATAACTATGATAGAGAATACTTTAATAGCGAAGCAAACAATTGATTAGGGAAAATTCTTTACAGAAAAATTCAGCTATTAGATGGCAGAAGTAATGACAGAATTAGACAGTCACCATTTTCAATAATTAATGAGATATGAACGTAGGCAATTATCATCAATGGCAGCTAAAACCATTAGGTGAAAAAGTCTAAATGATCAGGTTGACAATAACTGAAACTTTGGACCAAGCTTAACATAAAAAAAAAAAGACATTATTTGCCTACTGCTGAAATGCAATATAAAATACAAAGCACCACCTATGAACTGTTCTTGACAAAGACTCAAACCTAAGTCAGATCAAGCCTCTCGAGCTGTACTGCCCAATCTGGTAGTCACTAACTGGTCACCTGTGGCTACTGAGCACCTGAAATGTACCCACTCTGAATTGAGATATGCTGTAAGTGTAAATTACGCAACAGGTTTCAAAAAATAAGAAGGAATGTAAAATATAATTATTTATATTGAGTATATAAATAATATTTTTGATATCTTGGGTTGACTAAAATGTGTCAAAATTAATTTCACCTTTTTCTTTTTTAATGCAGGTATTAGAAAATTTTAAATTAATTATGTGGCTTGCATTTTTGTTTCATGTTATATTTCTACTGCACAGCATGTGCTGCTCCAGAACTACCTACCATTTTACAAAAAACATTTTATAGATTACCAACAAATGATCTGGTTTCTTCAACAAATAGGTGGCAAGAAAAAAAAGGAGGGTCAGGAAATTGTTACAGATTATAAGAGATTTAAGAGACATATCAAAATAATGCAAAGTACAGATTGCTTTGAATAGTGCTTTGAAAACTGACTGAATATTAGATGACACTAAAGAATTATTGTTAATCTCTCTAGGTGTGAAAATGGTATCGTAGTTAAGCTTTTTGAAAAGAGACCTTTGGGACTTCCCTGTTGGCACAGTGGTTAAGAATCCGCCTGCCAATGCAGGGGACACGGGTTCGATCCCTGCTCCAGGAAGATCCCACATGCCGTGGAGCAACTAAGCCCGCAAGCCACAACTACTGAGCCTGTGCTCTAGAGCCTGTGCGCCACAACTATTGAGCCCACGTGCCACAACTGAAGCCCGTGCACCTAAAGCCTGTGCTCTGCAACAAGAGAAGCCACCGCAATGAGAAGCCCACACACAACGAAGAGTAGCCCCTGCTCACCGCAACGAGAGAAAGCCCAAACGCAGAAACGAAGACCCAATGCAGCCATAAATAAATAAATTAAAAAGAGACCTTAGATCTTGGAGACACATACAAACTTATGAAAGAAATGAAATTATGTCTGAGATAGGTTTTAAAATAATCCAGAGGAGAGGTTAGACAGAATTTGGAGGAAACGGAAAATAAGATTGACCAAATTGGCTGTTTTGGAGTTATTGTTCTATTTTCTTGACTTTGTGTATTTATTTATTTATTTTTTTTTTTTTTGCGGTACGCAGGCCTCTCACTGTTGTGGCCTCTCCCGTTGCGGAACACAGGCTTCGGACGCACAGGCTCAGCGGCCATGGCTCACGGGCCCAGCCGCTCCGCGGCATGTGGGATCTTCCCGGACCGGGGCACGAACCCATGTCCCCTGCATCGGCAGGCGGACTCTCAATCACTGCGGCACCAGGGAAGCCCTGTGCATTTATTTTTAAATGTCCATAATAAAAAGATTTTTTGGTGTGTTTACCAGATTAGTAGTTGCCTGGGGCCAGGGGTGGGTACAGAGTGCCAGTGGGTACAAGGTTTCTTTCTGAGGTGATGAAAAAGTTCTAAAATTAGATTGCGATGATGGCTGCACAACTGAAAATTTCCTTAAAAGCACTGAACTGTACTATACACTTAAAATGGGTGAATTTTATGGAATGTAAATTATACCTCAATAAAGCTGCTTTTTAAATTCACATTATTCTCTCTCTCTCTCCAACACACACACCCCTAAAAATAAATCTAACAAAAGAGTATGAGATCTTTATAAAGAAAATTATAAAATTTGATTGAAAGATACTAAAGCCCTAAATAAATGGAGAAATATATTATCTTCATGAAAATTCTTTTCAAAATGACCCATAAATTCAAAGTAACTAAATATAAGCTCAATAACAATCCAGCAGGACTTCTCATAAGACTTGCAAGCTGATCCCAAGGTTTATATGAAAGAGCAAAGGACCATGAATAGTCAAAACATTCCTGAAGAACACTTCTGAAGAAGGTGACCCTAGTAGATGTTAAGGCTTATTTTAAAACTACAGTAATTAAGCCAGAACAAAATTGGTGCATAGATAGATAAACACATTTAAAATAATAGAAAGCCCAGAAATAGGCCCGTGAAAATGTGAAGACTTGATAAAGGTGGCATTACAGTTCAATGAGGACAGGACAGAATACACATACATAGGTGCATATACAAACACACACATACACATACCCCTAGGAGTAGAAATGCTGGATCAAAGGATATGTGCATCTTCAATTTTACCAGATAAATATTTTCAAAAGTGATTGTACCAGTTAACATTCCCACCAGCAACATATAAGCCTTCTTGCTCCTCTACATCTTTGTCAATGCTTGGGATGATCCAACTCTAATTTCCACAAATCTGGTAAGTGTAAAAATTTTGTTTCATTGAATTTACCACTTGCATTTCTTTGATCTCTAATGAGGGTGAGCATCTTTTTAGTATTTCTTGGCTACTCTTGCTTCCTCTTTGTGATGCGCCTTTTCCTGTAATTTGCCTATTTATCTATAGAGTTGTCTTTCCTTATTGATTTGTGGGAGTTCTTTCCTTTATCAGTTATATGTGTTACAACTATCTTCTCTGAGTTTACATCTTGTCTCTGCATATTTTTATATTCTTTTTTAAAATTGGGATATAATTCACACATTATAAAACGTACTCATTTAAAGTATTCAAAATTCAATGTTTTAGTATATTCACAGAGTTCTGCAAACATCACCACTATCTAATTTCAGAACATTTTCTCACCTTAACAGTATTAACCAAAAAGCCCATTTTTACTTTATATATCAACCACTGCTTAAATATTCATTACATTTAAAATTGAGCAACAGGATTTCCCTGGTGGCGCAGTGGTTAAGAATCCTCCTGCCAATGCAGAGAACATGGGTTTGATCCCTGGTCCGGGAAGATCCCATATGCCACGGAGCAACTAAGCCCATGTGCCACAACTACTGAGCCTGTGCGCCACAACTACTGAGCCCGCGTGCCACAACTACTGAAGCCCACATGCCTAGAGCCCACGCTCCCCAACAAGAGAAGCCACCGCAATAAGAAGTCCGTGCACTGCAACGAAGAGTAGCCCCCGCTTGCCACAACTAGAGAAAGCCCGCGCACAGCAATGAAGACCCAACGCAGCCAAGAATAATAAATAAATAAAATTTTAAAAATTGAGCAACAAAGTATTATATTCGGTTCAACTCAGATGTTTATTTATTGAGTGGCTACTACATGTAAGGCACTCAAAAATATACAACAGGGCTTCACTGGTGGCGCAGTGGTTGAGAGTCCGCCTGCTGATGCAGGGGACACGGGTTCGTGCCCTGGTCCGGGAAGATCCCACATGCTGCAGAGTGGCTGGGCCCGTGAGCCATGGCCACTGAGCCTGCACGTCCGGAGCCTGTGCTCCGCAACGGGAGAGGCCACAACAGTGAGAGGCCCGCGTCCCGCAAAAAAGAAAAAAAAGAAAAAAGAAAAAAACAATATACAAGATATAGTTCTGACATTCCAGGATTACAGAAGGATCCTAACAATCAAGTATAATCACTAAGACATTTTCTTTATTATAGAAAATATCAGACATATACAAAAGTAGAGAGAATAACATAGTAAACTCAAGTACCTGTATCTGTTTGAGTATTATCAACATAAAACATTTTCTAACACTGCTACAATTAGGAGCTACTAGCATTCACTGTGAGATTTGAAGAACTCCACTGAAAACTTTTTTTTAACGTATTAATTATTTATTTTTAATTTTTAATTTTTTGGCCATGTGGCATGTGGGATCTTAGTTCCCAGACCAGGGCTCGAACCTACAACTCCTGCAGTAGAAGCATGGGGTCTTAACCACTGGACCACCAGGGAAGTCCCCAAAAGTTTGTTTTTTTTTTAATGCAACTGTGACAAGGTACGAAGCAGAAAACATAGAATAATATGATTAGACTATCCTGCAGTGGCTACTTTCATATTCCTTTTACCTCATCCCTGTCTCTCAATTCTACATTACAAATCACCAAAGACCTAGTCTGACAAATGCTAAGCCCTCCTTGGAGGGAGGGGAAAATGGAGAAAATTGAATTAGCAAAGGCAGAACTGACATTAACACACAGAGGAAGAGCAGAAAGCTAAAAACTCTCACACACTGAGTTTTTTCCCATCATATTTTTTACTATTTATTAGTTAGAAAAGGGATCTAATTACTCTTTCAACTAAATCCCTATACTGTCAACTAACTGTTTCCATCTTAGCCTCTTTTCTACATAGTTTACATTTCTGATCCTATTAATTTTCTCAGCAAAATGATAGTAATAAAGAACATGGATTTTGCAGTCGATTGGTATGAATCCCAATTCTGACGCTACAAGCTGCGTGACCTTAGCAAGTTATTTTAATTCCTGAAGCCTGTTTGCTTACCTGCAAAACTGAAATACTTCCTAGTTTCAGAGGGCTGTTAAAGAAGTTAAACAAGACAGAGTATATATATAGCACTTGACATATAGTAAGTCTTACCAATTTATTTTTCCTCTAATGTCCTATCAGGTGGCACGTTCCTTGACCAATTTATATAAAAATTCTCCCTGCTTGGTATGAACAGTTCATCTTGCTCTAACCATGCATACATATATAAATGACAAAAGCATCATCTTTGAATCATTAAGAACATCACTAGAATTATCTTTACATTTTTTACATTTTCTATGTTTTATTAACATGAAGCACATAAAACTGAAAACCATTAATTGAGCTAATTTTAAAAATTAACACAGCAACTCTCTTATGTTTAGTTTAGTACTAATGAAGTATGGTATATTTTAAATCTTTAATAATAAGAAGAACTTGTCATATGCCAGGCACTGTGCTAGGTGCTTTGCATATAATTTGATCACTTGATGCTCACAATAATCCTACCACTATTTCATAGATGAAAAAACTGAGGCTTTGAAAAGTTAGCCCATGTTTTTCTGGCTTTCTCAAAGATAGAAAAATGCCTAGGGCACTGTAGAAGGGAAGACACCCCTGGTTTTCCTACTTTTCCTTGTTAAAAATTTATTAGAGCTCCAGGGATATAGTAGAACTGAGTCCTATCTATTACACAGCTTAATAAATGTTTTATACCATTTGACATCATAGAGTATCACTAGATTAAATGCATCTTCCTTACAGAAATGGCATTCTTCTTACCTAGATGACTCCTTGCTGAGATTTACTCATGGTTAGTGAATAATATTTCTAAACCCCAAAACTTAACACATGAACTGCTGCTGTCAAAAATTATTACATTTAGTACTTAGGGGTTTGAAACAAAAAAACATATGAAAAAATGGTCTTGATTTAAATAGTTGGTTTTTTTTTTTTACTGAAAACGTGTCCTATGTGTTTTAAATTCTACCTTTTTCTTATTAGTGAGGACTAACTTTCCAAAGGGGAGAATAATTTTATATTTTTTATAGCATTTTCTTTACATACCTGCTAGAAAAGAGGACTTAACATTAATACTGGTAAATATTTTGTTCATATTACACATAATTATTATTTTCCTTCATAAACCCACAATTTTGGATCCTGTTGACTCTTCCATAGATGGGAAGACAAGCCAGTATGAAATAAGATAATGAATACAGAAGAAAATGTAATAGTGTAAGTACTGAGTATCTGAACTCAACTTATTCATTGAAAATCAAAGTCAATACATTAAAAATTAATTATCAATTCTCATCCTAAGCTATAAAACAACTCTTCCTTCATACCTATGCTGTTGCCTTTGCAGAGTCCAAAACATACACATTACACAGAGAGTCAGGTAATTTCTGTGCATCTGACAGAATATAGAAGAGAATATAATGTTGAAAAAAAAAATGAATCCTTGGGACTTCCCTGGTGGTGCAGTGGTTAAGAATCCACCTGCCGGGCTTCCCTGGTGACGCAGTGGTTGAGAGTCCGCCTGCTGATGCAGGGGACACGGGTTCCTGCCCCGGTCCGGGAAGATCCCACATGCCGCGGGGCGGCTAGGCCCATGTGCCATGGCCGCTGAGCCTGCGCATCCGGAGCCTGTGCTCCGCAACGGGAGAGGCCACAACAGTGAGAGGCCCGCGTACCGCAAAATAAATAAATTAATTAATTAAAAAAAAAAAAAAAAGGAATCCACCTGCCAAAGCAGGGAATATGGGCTCGATCCCTGGTCTGGGAAGATCCCACATGTTGCGGAGCAACTAAGTCCATGCACCACAACTACTGAGCCTGTGCTCTACAGCCTGTGAGCCACAACTACCGAGCCCGAGTGCCACAACTAATGAAGCCTGCATGCCTAGAGCCCATCCGCAACAAGAGGAGCCACCACAATGAGAAGCCCATGCACCGCAAAGAAGAGTAGCCCCCACTAGCCTCAACTAGAGAAAAGCCCACGCACAGCAACAAAGACCCAACACAGCCAAAAGTAAATTAATTATTTAAAAAAAGAATCCTTGGGCTTCCCTGGTGGTGCAGTGGTTGAGAGTCCGCCTGCCGATGCAGGGGACATGGGTTCGTGCCCCGGTCCGGGAAGATCCCGCATGCCACGGAGCGGCTGGGCCCGTGAGCCATGGCCACTGGGCCTGCGCGTCCGGAGCCTGTGCTCCGCAACAGGAGAGGCCACAACAGTGAGAGGCCCACGTACCGCAAAAATAAATAAATAAATAATAAATTAAAAAAGAATCCTTTTCTAATGCTTATTTTGTTTCATAAGTCTAAAACACCATAATCTGTCATACTTCTTTAGTGAATGGGATCATATGAGCCATACCTCTTGTTTAACAAGTTGAACTTGTTGTTATAAAAAGACTACATCAAAATCAATATATTAATATATATGAGCAGAACAGTCTGAGCCTCACCCTAAAAAGTTACCAGAACTTCTCTGGATCCATATTTTAATAAATCATATACCTTTAGGTTACCTGTTCTTATAGGTGCAATGATTTTACACAGACGCAAGGATAGCATATTTGCTTTCTTCATATTAAAAGAAAAAAATATTTCCAGATCCTTAACGATCAGAAAATGAGAGTAGTTTGTTTTCTGATACCTATAACACTACTAGTATGTTAACTTTCCTCCCACTCAGGGCTATTTTGGTGAAGTCACATATTATCACAGAATATCTGGAATAAAATTATATCAGTACATACAAGTGGATCTATGTATTTATATGAGGATAATGGCACCATTTGAGAGCAACAGCAAAAAGATTCTGTAACGGGTACATTTTAACTAATATTTTCTCAAACAATTTTTGAGTATCAAAGAACTATTATACCTGATTATAATGTTTGGAAACTGTACAAAATAGACAGCCTATCTTTAAAAGTTCAATCAAATTTATTACAATAACGAAACAAGTGAATGACAACATGTGAAGTCAAAACTATTTTTATGCACTTGAAATGCCATCTTCCTTCTCTTACTACTTCCATGTCTTCCAAAGATCTATAAAATATTGATAAACTATATGGATAATTCACTAAAATCTGGCTGAGAATTAAACCTAGTCTGAGAGAAATGTTTTCGTAGGAATAAGAAAATAAAACAGGAAGTCAGAGGGCATATCCTCAGTCACTGGTGGGCTAATAGCAAAAGGTATAAAACCAAATTAGTATCTCAAAAAGAGAAAACAGGGATGAGGCAGAAATACATTTGAAGAAATAATGACCAAAAATTTCCCAAATTTTGGAAAGACATAAATTTTCAAATTCAAAAGCTTAGTGAACCCCAAGTAGGAGAAATACATAGATAACCACATCAAGGCACATCAGTCAACCTGAAGAAAATCAAATATGATGAGAAACTCTTAAAACCTGCCAGAAAAAAATCACACAATTTAGCTGACTGAGAAGACAATGAAATGACATCCTTAAAGTAATATAAGAAAAAAAACAACAACCCTGCTAACCCATAATTCATCTCCAGCGACAATATCTTTCAATAATGACAGAAGAACTAGAAAATGATTAGATAAATGAAAACTGAGAGAATCTGTTTCTGCAGCACTATAAGAAATGCTAGGGCTTCCCTGGTGGCGCAGTGGTTAAGAATCTGCCTGCCAATGTAGGGGACACGGGTTCAAGCCCTAGTCTGGGAAGGTCCCACATGACACGGAACAACTAAGCCCGTGCGCCACAACTACTGAGCCTGCACACCACAACTACTGAAGCCTGTGCACCTAGAGCGTGTGCTCCACAAGCCACCGCAATGAGAAGCCCGCGCACCGCAAGGAATAGCCACCACTCACTCGCCTCAACTAAAGAAAGCCCACGCGCAGCAACAAAGACCCAACACGGCCAAAGATAAACAAACAAATTAATTTTTTTAAAAAGGTAGTAAACTTCATGTAAAGTAAAAAAAAAAAATCTCAGGGAAGAGAGATATACTTAAATTGGAATCTTCCAGGAACTTTTCAGAGAGGAAGTGGACTTCAAATAGTTCCCAAAAGATATATATAAGCAGAAAGGAGAGGAAAGGCAAATCAAGGGAAGGGGAAGGACACATGCAAAGAAAGACACAAAGGCAGGAATAAGAATGGTGTGTGAGGAAGAAGCAATGTTAAGTAAAACCTGAGTAAAGAATTACTTCCTGGACCATACTAAAATGAAATTAGGCAGACAGTTCATGTGGGGAATAATAGAAAATAAAATAGGTAAGGGTTACAGAGGATATTGATAGAATAACAGACTTCATCTGAGCCTTAGTTTTCTTCCAGAAAGTAGGCCCACTTCTGCGCTCCTTGGCATCAGTCCCTCCCATCATCTGCTTAACCTCATCTATGTATGTGATGTGCCCCATCATGATTAAGTTCCCAAAGTTGTTCAAAGGCCTAGTGCTCAGCCATAATCTCTGGAAGGCAAACAATGCCCCAATCACCTGAGTCCTGGGTGTAGAGTATTTAGTCAGTCCAGAAAACCTGGAATTGTGTGCTTGAATAGAATGAAGCATTGCTATACAAGATGGACAAGGAGGAATGTTTTTCTGCTAATGAAGTAAATTTAACCTTTTTGTAGTTATAGACTACTTTGAGAATCTAGTAAAAGTTCTTCACCATTACTTCAGCAGATATTAAGCATATATGCCATGTACTGGGGATACAGTTAAGAACAGGACAGATATAGTCTCTGCCTTCATGAAATGCATAGTTGAGCAGGAAAGACAAAACATTATTAAACAATTATAGGTTGGCTTCTCTGATCATCTAAATTAGGTTTTCCCTTTATTCCTGTTCATCTCCACCCCTAAATTTAGCTGCTTTAAACAATTCATTCTCTTTCAAGAGTCTGTGGGTTGACAAGGCTTAGCTGTGTAGTTCTCACCTGACCTTCTCACAAGTGGTTGTAGTCAGATGGTCCTGGAGAATGAAGTCATCTAAAGGCTCAACTGGACTAGCTGTCCAAGAGGGCTCTCTCACATGGCAAGTTGATGTTATCAAAGCTCAGCTAGGACTGAGTGCCTACACAAAACCTCTCCATGTGGCTTCAGTTTCTCACAATATAGTGGCTGGGTTTTGAGAGGGATCATTCCAGGAGAAAACACTCTAAGAGACCCGAGTAGAAACTGCAAGGCTTCTTAAGACTTGGTCTCAAAAGTTCCAAAACATCACTTCTGCCACATTGTTTTGGTCAAGGAATTGAGCCCAGTTCAGACTCAAGGTAAAGAGAACTAGACTCTACTTCTTGACATGAAAAATAGTATGCATGGATATAAAGGGAAGGAATTGATGGTGTCTACCAGACTACCCTAAGCGGCCATTTGTTTAGCATTTGCCTTTCCCACCAGATCATAAAGGCAGAAACCAGATCTGCCTTTTTCAATGACATGTACATCACCGTGTTTGTCACATAGTTGAGTCCTCAATAAATGTTTGCTGAGTTAATTCATTTATTCAATAACAATTTCACAAGTACACAAGAACTGCCACACATTGTGCTAGACTGAAAATTCCGTAGTGCCTGCCCTCAAGAACTTTACTTTCTGGTGGCAAAGATAAAAACAAACAAAACTCTGAAACTGGGACTTCCCTGGCGGTCCAGTGGTTAAAGACTCCATGTTTCCAATGCAGGGGGTGTGGGTTCGATTCCTGATCGGGGAACTAAGATCCCACATGTTGCATGGTGCAGCCAAAAAATTTAAAAAAAAATTTTTTTAAGGGAAAAACTTAAAAAAAACAAAACTGTGAAACTGGACCATTATCTTATACCATACATAGAAATTAACTCAAAATGGATTAAGACTTGAACATAAGACCTGAAACCATAAAACTCCTAGAAGAAAACATAGGCAGTAAGTTCCTTGGCACTGGTCATGGCAATGATTTTTTGGATTTGATACCAAAAGCAAAGGCAAGAAAAGCAAAAATAAACAAGTGACACTACATCAAACTAAAAATCTTCTGCACAGCAACAAAATGAAAAGGCAAACTACTGAATGGGAGAAAATATTTTCAAATCACGTATCTGACAAGGTGTTCATATTCCAAAACATATAAAGAACTCATACAACCCAATAGCAAAAAAAACAATGTGATTTTTAAAATGGGTAGAGGATCTTAGACATTTTTCCAAAGAAGACATACAGATGGTCAACAGGTACATGAAAAAATGCTCAACATCACTAATCATCAGAGAACTGCAAATCAAAACCACAATGAGATATTATACTTGTTAAAATGGCTATTATCTAAAAGACAATAAATAACAAGTGTTGGCAAGGATGTGAAGAAAAAGGAACTCTTGTGCACTGTTGGTGGGAGCGTAAATTGGTATAGCCACCATGGAAAACAGCATGGAGATTCCTCAAAAAAATAAAAATGGAACTTACATAAATGAAAACACTAACTCAAAAAGATATCTGCACCCTCATGTTCACTGCAGCATGATTTACAATAGCCAAGACATGATAGTAACCGAAGTGTTCATCAATGGATGAATGGATAAATGTGGTATATATGTGTGTGTGTGTGTGTGTGTGTGTGTGTGTGTATATACATATGTGTGTGTGTGTGTGTATATATATACAATGGAGTGCTATTCAGCCATAAAAAAGAAGGAATATTGCCATTTACAACAATATTAATGGACCTTGAGGGCATTATGTTAAGTGAAATAAGTCAGACAAAGACAAAAATCATATGATCTCACTTTTACGGGGAATCTAAAAAAAAATTTAAAACCGAACTCTCATAAAAGATTTGGTGGTTGCCAGAGGCTGGGGGTGAGGGCGGAAGAAGTGGGTGAAAGGAGTCAAAGGTACAAACTTCCAGTTATAAAATAAAGTCGGGGGGATGTAATGTACAGCAATGGTGACTGTACTAGTACCATACTGTATATTTCAAAGTTGTTAAGAGAGTAGATCTTAAAAGTTCTCATTGCAAGAAAAAAAAAATTGTAATTATGTATTGTGATGAATGTTAACTAGACTTACTGTCATCATTTTTCAATATATACAAACATTGAATTACACTGTCCATCTGAAACTGTTATATGTCAATTATATCTGAAAAAAAACTAGCTATTTCAAAATAGTGCGATACATACTGTACTGAACATGGGTGAGATGTCTAACCCAATCTTGAGGGGGAGGGGGTGATGGTGCCAGTGGTCAGGGAAGAGATCTTAATGATATCTAACTGAAGCCTGAGAAAACAGATTACTTGATAAATTGAGAGCATGGAATTAGATAAAAATCAAATGCTTGCTGAATGTCTGAAATAGGCAACAGAGTTCTTGTGTATCACATCAGGAGAAGGCAATAGGCTAGGATCACAAGTACCATGCAAAGGGTCACATCTAGAAGTCATCTAAGTAGAAAAAATGAGAATAAGATGCCTTTTGTTCAGACAGCAGGTAGATGTCAAGTTAACAAGAAAAGCACTACTGCATCATCGCTCTTCTGATAAAACATCCTACACATTGAGACGGAGAGGTTAGCTAGTGAATTCTGCAGAGTTCCTGGGATTACCTCAGAGAGAGACATGATGAAAGCAGTGTAAATTTAACCTACTACCAGAGAGAAGGATGTAAGCAGGATAACAACTAAAAGGCATAAAAATGAAGACCTGAACTAAGGTGGCTGCAATAAGAATAGAGACTCTGAGACATTTCAAAAAAATGACAGAATGAAAGTGGGGAATAACTGAATAGAAGTGGGGATGGAAAAGAATGAGATGACTGAGTCTTTAGAAATTCTAAAGAGGTGCTATTTGGTGAGGAAAGAGGCAGAATCTTGATCTGGATGTACTAAAAAGAAAAGTGACTATGCTTCCTATGTTCTCTTAGAAATACGGGCTTGAGCTCCAGTCAGAGTGAGAGGCTCAAGGTGTAGAAGTCTATCATCATAAAAGATAGAAAAGTGGCTTCCCTGGTGGCGCAGTGGTTGAGAGTCCGTCCGCCTGCTGATGCAGGCGACATGGGTTCGTGCCCCGGTCCAGGAAGATCCCACGTGCCGCGGAGTGGCTGGGCCCGTGAGCCATGGCCGCTGAGCCTGTGCGTCCCGAGCCTGTGTTCCGCAACAGGAAAAGGCACAGCAGTGAGAGGCCCACGTACCAAAAAAAAAAAAAAAAAAAGATAGAAAAGGTCATCTAATTGCTTTTACTAGGCCATTGTTCATGTTAAGTTTGATAGCCCATTTTGTGATGTCATGAAAATTCTCAATCTTGAGGATATGAAAATAATATACCTGAAGCATCTGCCATGTCATTATTAGGATTAATTCAGTTGATCTGGCTGGTTAGGTGAGCTCTGAGTCACTGGCCAAAAGTAAATTTACCAAAAATCATTTTATCTAAAGGCCAATTCACTGAACTCACCTTAAGTCTTGAGTTGATAGGATTTGTCTTCATAACAGCATTTAAAGGAACGTTCAATTTGTTTGCCCTAAATCCCCGCTAATGCCACCAGAGACTGAGAGGCAGAGAAAGGAAGAGGACTAGGCCTGAAGTCTCCAAATTCTCCACTGATAAAGAATATATTCATTGCAATTATATTCTTGAATATGAAAAGTTTTTCTCTGTCCACCTCCTTAATAGCAGCAAGGAATTAGAGGAGAAACAAATTGAATATTCTTTGAAATGTTACTTAAAAATATGAAAACCGATCAACTAACTCTAGTTAAAAAGAAGCAAATTCAGGGAATTGGCATTTGGGGAAATGGACTTCTTCAGCAAAATAAATGTACCCTTCTTCCCTCACAGTTATATGTGATCCCTCTTGAAGCTACACCTTGATGAAAGTACTATCCCACCAGACTGAAGAGGCTCATTCTTCTGTCTAGGGCATACAAATTACTCCAGTCGCCATCTTAAGCAAAGAGCCTCTTTGGATGAAAATCAAGGAAAGAGAGTTTATGTAGTTTGATGTACTGAAAGACTGTGAAAATAGAAACCTGCAACAAAAGTTTCTATAAAGAAGTGGCATTCTCATGCTTTGAAAAAACTTATCTCTGAACGTAGCAGAGCCATTTTTTTCAGACTATTAGCATTTCAAAATTACTGTTTCTTTTCAAGCATCATTTTATTCTTATAATTCTGATTTTCCTCTTTATATTTCAGGCTAGAGCAATAATTATGAGTTGTAGGCAATTATTTCAACTACTAAACACATTTAATAATTCTACAATTGAAATAGCTACTAACAGCTGAACACTATTAATTAAATATACATTATATAGGACTTAGATGTCTTGATCAGAAATGCTATTGTGTATATTCTCCCCCAAATACTAAAATTTATATATTTAAGATATCAGTAAATTTTGATTTACATTTAAGTATCAAAGATTTCTAATTCCTTTTCCATTTTCTTTTTTATTACATTGAGTCAAGAAACAATTTCTATATTGATTATGCATGCTCTCTAGACCATCTGGAATGGCAACACTACACAAATGGAAATAATACAAAATGATTAGTTCATGGGGTCCAAGAATAATGAATCATTAAATCTACAGAGAAAAATCAGTCTTAATTCCTATTTTTTAAAAACAACCTTTGGGGGCTTCCCTGGTGGCGCAGTGGTTGAGAGTCCGCCTGTCGATGCAGGGGACACGGGTTCGTGCCCCGGTCCGGGAAGATCCCACATGCTGCGGAGCGGCTGGGCCCGTGAGCCATGGCCGCTGAGCCTGCGCGTCCGGAGCCTGTGCTCCGCAACGGGAGAGGCCACAACAGTGAGAGGCCCCCGTACCTCAAAAAAAACAAAAACAACCTTTGGGCCAATAATGCATTCGTACTTAACAAGTCATGTGTATTCAGAGAACTTCTGCACAAAATACCTAATCTAATAGAGCCTACTCTGTAAGAATCTTGCCATTATAATTGTTTATGTCCAGTCTGGGAGCCAGTGGAGTTTTGCAGCCACAAAGTCCTGTATGCCATTTTTGCCATTTATTAGTTATACAATTTTGGACAAGTTATCAAACTTTGGCCTTGAATACCTTATCTAATAGAATTTGTAGGATAATTAAATATAACTACACACACAAACTATTTGGCACATTGCCTGAACCACAGTCAGAGGTATCAGCGGCTATTGTTATCTTAAATGAGCCAACAACTACAACAATACATGCAACCCAGGATTCCCCAAATCAGTTATACAGCTAGTCTCTAGTTGGTATTTGTTGGAAGAAATCCTTCCAGAAAATTATCTAAGGAAACTATCCAACAGTAGCCTAATAGGTTATGCACAAAGATTATCATTACAATGTTATTTAAGTAATAAAAAATTAGAGTAAACCCTAATATCTAAAATAAGGGACTGACTTATTAAATTATATAAGAGCCTGCAGATGAAACATTTAGGCAACAACAAAAAATAATCTGGAAATCTATACAGCAATATGGAAAGTGTGTATTATATTCATGTACTAAGTGAAAAAGGCACTATATATAATTAGCACATTATGATTGCAAGTGTATAAAATGTGTATGTTTATGGGGTGGGGACTAGAAGGGAATACACAAAATAGTGAAGTTGTGCAAGGGTGGTAGAATTATGCATTAGTTTCTCATCTTCCATAGTTATTATATTGATATTTCTTACTAAAAATAAAAGTTATACTATTTAAAAATTCAAGTGTTAAGACAATTCAATGAGGAAGAGAATAGTCTTTTCAACAAATGGTGCTAGGACAACTGGATATCCACATGCAAAAGAATGAAGTTGGACCCTTACCCCTACCATACGCAAAAATTAACTCAAAATGGATCACAGAACTAAATGTAAGAGCTAAAACTATAAAACCCTTAGGAGAAAACACAGGAGCAAATCCTTGTGAACTTAACTTAGGCAACACCAAAAGCACAAGTAAAAAAATATACAGGCATACCTCACTTTATTGGGCTTTGCTTCACTGCACTTCCCAGATATTGCTTATTTTTACAAATTGAAAGTTTGTGGCAACCTTGTTTGAGTCAAGCAAGTCTATCAGTGCCATTTTTTCCAACAGCATATGCTTGCTTCGTGTCACTGTCACATTTTGGTAATTCTTGCAATATTTCATTAATATTGTGTTATGATGGTCTGTGATCAGCGATCTTTGATGTTACTGTTGTAATTGTTTTGGAGTGCCATGAACCATATAAGACACCAATCTTACTAAATGTTGCGTGTGTTCTGATTGCTCCACCAATCGGCCGGTCCCCTCTCTCCCCCACTCTCCTTGGGCCTCCTAATTCCCTGAGACATGAGAATATTGAAAACAGGCCAATTAATAACCTTGCAGTAGCCTTTAAAATCCTAGGGTCCTTAAGACTTATGCTAAATCTATCCTGCCTGTGCTCTACAAACGGAACAACAAAGCCTGGATGACAGCACTTCTGTTTGCAACATGGGTTACTGAATATTTTAAGCACACTGTTGGGACCTACTGCTCAGAAAAAACGATTCCTTTCAAAGTACTACTGCTCTTTGACAATGTACCTGGTCACCCAAGAGCTCTGATGGAGATACACAAGATTAATGTTATTTTCATGCCTGCTAACACACATCTGTTCTACAGCCCACGAATCAAGGAGTAATACTGACTTTCAAGTCTTACTATTTAAGAAATACATTTCTTAAGGCTATAGCTGCTACAGATAGCAATACCTCTGATGGATCTGAGCAAAGTAAATTGAAAACCTTCTGGAAAGGATTCACCATTCTAGATGCCATTAAGAACATGTGTGATTCGTGGGAAGATGTCAAAATATCATCAACATTAACAGAACTTTGGAAGAACTTGATTCCAACCCTCAGGGATGACTCTGACAGGTTCAAGACTTTAGTGGAGGAAATAATTGCAGATGTGGTAGAAAGAGCAAGAGAACGATATTAGAAGTAGAGCCTGAAGACGTGACTGAATTACTGTAATCTCATGATAAAACTGTGATGAGGAGTTCTTCTTATGAATGCATAAAGAAAGTGGAACCTACTCTGGAGATGGAACCTACTCCTGGTGAAGATGTTGTGAAGACTGTTGAAATGACAACACAGGATTTAGAATATTACATAAACTTGGTTGATAAAGCAGTGTCAGGGTTTGAGAGGATTGACTCCAAATTTGAAAAAGTTCCACCATAGATAAAATGCTATCGAACAGCACTGCATGCTACAAAGAAATTGTTTGTAAAAGGAAGAGTCAATTGATGTGGCAAACTTCATGGCTGTCTTATTTTTAAAAATTGCCACAGCCATGCCAACCTTCAGCAGTCACCAGCTGATCAGTCAGGAGCCCTCAACATCAAGGCAAGACCCTCCACCAGCAAAAAGATTAAAAATCGCTGAAGGCTCAGACGATGGTTAGCATTTTTTAGCAATACAGTATTTTTTAATTAAGGTATGTACATTGTTTTTTAGATATAATGCTATTGCATACTTAATAGAGTACAGTGTAGTATAAACGTAACTTTGATATGCACTTGGAAACCAAAAAATTTATGTGACTTGCTTTACTGAAATATTTGCTTTATTACAGTGGCCTGGAACCAAATCTGCAATATCTCCAAGGTATGCCTGTACATATGTAAATTGGACTATATAAAACATTTTAAACTTCTGTGCTGCAAATGATACCATCAAGAAAGTGAAACACCCACAGGATGGGAGAAAATATTTACAAATCATATATCTGATAAGGGACTTGTATCCAGAATATATAAAAAACTTTTACAACTCAATAATAAATGACAAATAGCCCAAGTAAAAAACAGTAAAGGGTTTGAGTGGATATTCTCCAAGGAAGATATACAAATGATGAATAGCATATGAAAAAATGCAAAACCAATACATTCAAAAGTCATTTAAAGACTTCCCTGGTGGCACAGTGGTTAAGAATCCACCTGCCAATGCAGAGGACACGGGTTCGAGCCCTGGTCCGGGAAGATCCCACTTGCCACAGAGCAACTAAGCCCATGCGCCATGACTACTGAGCCTGCGCTCAACAGCCCGCGAGCCACAACTACTGAAGCCCCGCCCTCTGCAACAAGAGAAGCCACCGCAATGAGAAGCCCGCATACCACACAAAGAGTAGCCCCCGCTCGCCGCAACGAGAGAAAGCCCCACGTAGCAACTAAAGACCCAACACAGCCAAAAAAAAAAAAAAAAAAGTCATTTAAATTTTAACACCCTCTGTATCACCTTTACCTGGGTAGTAAAGTAGCCTTGCTCAAACTCTACACACACAAACCACTGCCTCTTAAGGCAGCCTGTTATTTTCTAAGCACTAGAAAATTCTTCCTTCTGTTGGTTTGAAAGTTGTTTTTCTATAATCTTTGGTACCTGAGCTACTTTATGGTTCACATTAAGTCTACTTCTTTTTCTACACCACAAATGCCTGATACTGCTGTCATTGGGACTTATGCTAATTTCCTCAAATGTGGTACCTAAATCTGGATACAGGCTAGGTGTGGCCTAACTTCCCTTGTTCAGAAAACCATAACAATCAAATTTTGGCAGGCAAATCATGCTGCTGATTCATATTAAGTTTACCAACAGGGAAATTCCCTTTGTCATAAATACTCCTGCTAGGCTATTTATCCTTTTTCATCAATTCTTCAACTCATTTTTCTTTTAACCCAAATGCAGGATTATATATTCAGTTATACTAAATTTCTTATTTAAACCAATATGTTAAGTGCTTGTTGCTATGGACTTACAAATTGTTTTCATTTCTTGCATAAAAGTCCAACAAGCTTTGTGTCATTTCTAAATTTGATCAACGTGCTGCCAATGTCCTCACCTGTTGCTCACTTCCATTCTTATTCCCAATAATTCCTCAAAGTTTAGCTTTCTCACCTACAAGTATGCACAGCATCCTCAGATATAACTAGTTCAGGTTATGAAAATAAGTCCTATTGAGCAGTTAGATGCCTCCTTAATTAATTTCACCTATACTGGACTTTATTTCTCCTTTACTAGGTAATTTTTTGTTGTTACAGCATAAAGATTGTTCTCCTTGACAGAAAATATGGAAACCAAATAAGAGCTGTTAATATTAAGTAAGCATGTATCTTCCTTATTATTGTTTCTGAATATAACTAAGATTTTATAATTATCTTTAGTATATTCCTCACATCTGTGATTTCCGGATTTTAGCTTTTCTGACACACTTAAATGTTTGTGTTACTTTTATATATTCATCTTCCATAAATGTCCTTTTAAAACCTGAGCTAAGATCGCTCCAAGTGGAGTCAAAGTAGTTTTATTTGCTTTTGCCTTTTAAAAAACTCGTTATAATCTGTAACTGTATAATTGTCCAATTATTTTTGTGTTCCTCCCACCTTTCCTAGTCTCAGGTCATAAGGTCATGACAATATATATTTTTGTTTACTTTTTATAAGTTTTATTCCTACAATCTAGAGTATGTATATATGTGACCACTTCTAGAATTCTCTACCCCAGCTATAACAAACTATATAATGATATGGTCACGTTGTCTCCAAAGGTTTCTTTCATTTCTATCCACCAAGCAATTCTTCCTTAAGAAGAATTGGCTATAAATAGATCCAGAGTAGCAGTATCCTTCATTGCATTCTTTACCTCCCGGCTATATTAGTTTTACTAAACAAATAACTTTTTTTTTTTTTTTTTTTTGCATTGGGTCTTCGTTGCTGCACGCGGGCTTTCTCTAGTTGCAGTGAGCGGGGGCTACTCTTCAATGCAGTGCACGGGCTTCTTATTGTGGTGGCTTCTCTTGTTGTGGAGCACGGGCTCTAGGCATGTGGGCCTCAGCAGTTGTGGCACGTGGCCTCAGTAGTTGTGGCTCATGGGCTCTTGAGCACAGGCTCAGTAGTTGTGGCACACGGGCTTAGTTGCTCTATAGCATGCGGGATCTTCCCGGACCAGAGATCGAACCCGTGTCCCTTGCATTGGCAGGCAGATTCTTAACCACTGTGCCACCAGGGAAGTCCCTAAACAAATAACATTTTTAGTGATAAAAATGTAAAACAAAGTAGAAAAAAAAATTAAATATATCTGAAATCTCTCCATCCAGAGAAAATCACTGCTAATAATTTTTGTATACCCTTCAAGATTTTTTCTCATACAAATATATAAATATTTTCCCCTTATAGTCTAAGAGAGAAAATGTCAGCAAGGCAACAATTTGTCAAATAACCTACTGTTATGTTTCAAATGAACTTGATTGGCTGTGAAGCCTGCTGAGAAATCTGCACTTTTGTTCAAACGTTTTCCTATCCAAAAAATATCTATCCTTACTCCAACTCCTTATAAAGCTTAGATTCATGCTCAAACCAACTATATTTACCATCAATTCAAGCATTTTAACAAAATTAGAACTTCCTTCAGAAACTCACTGATTGGAACTTCCCTGGTGGTCCAGTGGTTAAGACTTGGTGCTTCCAAACCAGGGGGCGTGGGTTCAATCCCTGGTCAGGGAACTAAGATGCCACATGTCACACAGTGCAGCCAAAAAAATAAAAATAAACATGTAAAAAAATTTTTAAAAAGTCACAAAAAAGAAACTCACTCATCTTCCTTATTATAAGAGTTGTTTAGTTATCAGAAGTAATAATTATATCAACTTTAAGTAGCCAAATGTAATACAAAAAACAAAAATTAATTCTCAATGAACAAGAAAAGCTATAAGTATAGAGGAAAATATAAGAAAATAAGTGGAGAAGGTCAGTTATACCCTTTAAAACATGATACAAATCCCAGAATCCATAAAGAAAAAAAAAAGCTGATTTGATCAAGTACAAAAAGTTAAACTTCTAAATAGAAAAAGATTCCATAATAAAGTTTCAAAGACGATTTATAGACTGGGAGAAGCCATTTGCAACATATAATACTCAAGAGGCTAATAAACATAATACATAAAGATTTCCTACAAATCAATAATAAATAGAAAGATCCACAAAGGCTGTAAGCAAGCATTAGTAGAAGACACATAAATCGCCAATAAGCATATGAAAAGATGCTAATCCAATACATTCAAATTATAAAAGAGACTTTTTGCTCATCAGACTGGCAAAAATCGAGGTTGAAAATATCCAATGTCAACACTATGGGGAAATTTTTTCCCTCATATACTATTAAAGGTAGTACAAACTGGGAACTCCCTGGCAGTCCAGTGGTTAGGACTCTGCACTTTCACTGCTGGGGGCCCTGGGTTCAATCCCTGGTTGGGGAACTACGATTCCACAAGCCACGTGGTGTGGCCCAAAAAAAAAGCAACACAAAAATCTTCATTAACAATGGAAAGGTTAGAATATGATCTACCTATAACAGAGTACTAGGCAGCAGACAAAAGAATGGTGTAACTTTTTACATGTTGATATGAAAAGATATCCATGATACATTAACTAAAAAACTTAAAAGGTGTTAGAATAACAGCATTTTTGTTTAGGGAAAAAAATGTGTGTATAGAGATTGATATAGAGAGTGAATGACTGCATAGAAAAATCTGAAAGTCACTTTACACTTTGCACACTTTGCATAACACAATATCATGTGTTAATTGTGTCCTAGTAAAACTGGAGGAAAAAATTAACAAAAATTACATAACGCCCATGCCCAGGACCAATGTAAGGCAAGTTATTAAACTCTACTGAGGGCCATAAAAATAATTTTAATAATTTGACAGTGTATCTCACCTTTGCATGAAAAAAAGAAAATCTGAAAGGATATACATCAAACTGATAAAGAAGACTTTTACATTTTAACACTTTAGCAACAATTTATTATAACCAGCATAAATTACTTTAGCAAATATGCTCAAACACACTTTTAAGAACTTATTCCTACCGGTAAAATAATGGAAAGAACCGAATTTGTCCAATAAAAGGGGCATAACTGAATTACAGAATACTCATACAAGAGAACTGTACTTTTCCAACTGTAGGCTGCAACCCATTACTGAGATGCAAAATCAGTTTGGAGGGATGTGACAAGCATATTTCAAAAAAACAACATATGAAAAAATCAGAATTCATCACACTTCATAACTACTGCTTTACAATTTTTAATACAATTAAATGTTTATGTATAGTCTTAATCACAAAGTAAAATGTATTTATTATTGTGAATTTTGAGCAAAACTGCACTTAGACCCTTAACAACCTTTTAACATGTTTTCAAGTAACAGTTAATGATTTAGAAAAGTGCTCACTTGAAAGTATTAAATTAAAAAAGCAGGGCACAAAACTATATGTATTATGTGTATGTGTGATCTCAATTTAGTTATAAATATATCTGCATAAAAATGAATTAGAGAAAAATATTCCTAAAGAATGGCTATTTGAAGTTGCATACTACAAGTAACTTTTCTGTTTCATAATAGTTTCAAATATTTCTACAATGAGCATGTGTCTTTTATCTAACCAGATATAAAAATGCCATTTAAAACATGTTAATTATTATGTATATTTCACCACAATAAAAAACATGTATAAACATCTATTCCATTTACTCATCAAGTACTTACTGAAAACCTACTATGTACTCAGCATTCAGTATTCTAGGTATTGAGGATAGGATGGTAAGTAAAACAGAGTCCCTGCCTTCAGGGAGCTTATATTCTAGTAGGAAACTACATAAAATAAGTAAATACAGAATAACTTCCTTGCATAAGTAAATTAAAATTCTATTTATTTGAGAAATAAGACATGATCATTCTTCCTACAGTTAGTAAATGCTTTACGTACTCTCTAAAGGTACTCATTAGGTACCCCTCTTGACTATGTTTGACTCCTCCTAGCCATCAGGTAAAATGACACGTTTAGTAGCACAATCAAATATTTAATTTATATTTTTAAAAACTTAAATATTTACAGCAAGGTTCATACTGGTTTCAAACTTAGAAAAAAATATTTTGTTCATAAAAAATGATGTTTATTCTCTTTCCACCATTAACAAAATGACAAAATATAGATCAAAAGATAAAAGTACAAGAAATATCTTTTCCCATATAAAAGTGACCCTTCCTTAAGAATTCCACAGATAATTCAATGTTCATCTGTTTTTCAGTTTACTAGATTGTAAATTTGCACTGAAAAAATAAAAATAATGTTATTAAGAGCCACTTAATTGGGCATACCTATGATCTTCTTATTCAAGATTCTTAGAGCCCACCTCCTCATTGTGGAACCCTTTATTCTAAGGGTAAAAAAATTTCTCTTCTTTATTTTCCATTCTGGGTTTCTCTAATTTACGTCTCCTCTTCTTCTCAGCTGTCCTGATTATAACAGAGGTTGGTGATATTTTAAAACTGAACTTTTTAAACAAGTTAGTGTTTTGATGGGACAGATTTTTAAAAACAATTAACATATTAAAACACAGCCTACTATATAGCATTCATAAGTTAGCTATTTTTACAAGGTGGTTAAATCACCTTCAGTATTTATTTATTGAAACAAAACAATTAATGACACCTAAAATGACCAATTTGTAGAATTAAAAATAAGGAAATGACACAGACCAAGGACAGATATTTTCATGTGTACCACAGAAACACCAATTAAAAAAATGTAGTTTTTGGGAATTCCCTGGCGGTCCAGTGGTTAAGACTCCACGCTTCCAATGCAGGGGGTGCGATTTCAATCCCTGGCTGGGGAACTAGTGATAAGATCCCACATGCCTTGCGGCAGGATGGTCAAAAAAATAAATTTGAAAAAAAATGTACTTTTTGTAGAGAAAAACTTCAGTGCTTTATCAAAAAGAATATGTATTACTAAACATCTTGTATATATAATTTTAAAAAATGATCAGTATGGAAATTTATCTAGCTTTTTTATTTTCTAAAAATCTGTTAAGTGGAGCTTCCCTGGTGGCACAGTGGCTTTTAAGAACCCACCTGCCAATGCAGGGGCCACAGGTTTGAGCTCTGGTCCAGGAAGATCCCACATGCCATGGAGCAACTAAGCCCATGCGCCACAACTACTGAGCCTGCGCTCTACAACCCACAAGCCACAACTACTGAGCCTGCGTGCCACAACTGCTGAAGCCCATGGGCCTAGAGCCCATGCTCCACAAGAGAAGCCACCATGATGAGAAGCCCGCACACCACAATGAAGAGTAGTCCCCACCCACCACAACTAAAGAAAGCCAACACGCAGCAACGAAGACCCAATGCAGCCAAAAATAAATAAATAAATATAGTTTTTAAAAAATCTGTTAAGTGTTCCAATAGCTTCTGAAAATTAAAATTACTGGACCTGGGACTTCCCTGGTGGTGCAGTGGTTAAGAAACCACCTGCCACTGCAGGGACACGGGTTCAACCCCTGGTCCGGAAAGATCCCACATGCCACGGAGCAACTAAGCCCGTGTGCCACAACTACTGAGCCTGCACTCTAGAGCCCGTGAGCCACAATTACTGAGCCCACACGCCACAACTACTGAAGCCCACACACTCTAGGGCCCGCGTGCCACAACTACTGAGCCCACATGCTGCAACTACTGAAGCTCGCACGCCCAGAGCCCATGCTCTTCAACAAGGGAAGCCACCTAAATAAGAAGCCTGTGCACCGCAACAAAGAGTAGCCCCTACTCGCCTCAAATAGAGAAAGCCCGTGCACAGCAATGAAGACCCAACGTAGCCAAAAAATAAAACAAATAAAATTTTAAAAATAAATTAATAAAATAAACTTACTGGACTTTCACTTGTGTCAATCAGATTGCCAAAACAATCTTTTGACAGCCAACTAATTTTAAGTAAGAAATCTTGATATTACTACGTAAAATCAGTAAAAGTAAGAATAGCATTAAGACCATTCAAAAAAGATGATGTTTAGATATACGCTGAATTTGTTTAAAATTTTTACTTGGAAACATTTGCCAATTATTATTACTATTGCTGGAAAATGCTCCTGATAGTGACTAAGACAAAGTCAAGTTATGTGCTAGTTAAAAAAAATAATAACATTATTGCAGAGTGGTTAAGAGTGCTGACTCTGAAGCTACTCTGTAGGGGTTCATATCCTAGCCACTTACCAGCTACATGAACTTGGACAAATTTCTTTCTCAATACCTTAGCTTCCTTATCTGCAAAGTGTGGTTGATAACACTGCCTACTTCATTTGGTTGTTGTGAGAATTAAATGAATTAATATATACATAGTATCTGGACCAGTTCTCTACATTATAAGCACTTTTTAAGCACTTCTTATCTTTATTACTATTATAAGAACAGCTTAAGTTTATAAAACAATTTATATTTTAATTTTTTTTTAATTTATTTTTGGCTGTGTTGGGTCTTCATTGCTGCGCATGGGCTTTCTCTAGTTGTGACGAGCGGGGGCTACTCTTCATTGCAGTGCGCAGGCTTTTCATTGCGGTGGTTTCTCTTGTTGCAGAGCACAGGCTCTAGGTGTGTGGGCTTCAGTAGTTGTGGCTCACGGGCTCCAGAGTCCAGGCTCAGTAGTTGTGGTGTGTGGGCTTAGCTGCTCCACAGCACGTGGGATCTTCCCAGACTAGGGATTGAACCCGTGTCACCTGCACTGGCAGGCGGATTGGATTCTTAACCACTACACCACCAGGGAAGCCCAACAATTTATATTTTAGAAATAAAAGAACTACCTGGATGATGAAGATCTATATTGGAGTTGCTTGCTACAGCTTATCCTAGCCCTTATCAATTTAAACAATACATAAGTCAAGATAGTTGACAATCTATCAACAATTTCATATTTTTAAAAGTCACAGATAAAAACATTCACAGACAAGTAAATCTAAAATACAATGTGTTGTTAAAGATAAGGAGAAGCATATATGGTTAAATGGTATCTAAACCACACTACTTCTTACAATAAAACTATGAGTCACAAACTATATTATAGGAAATCATGCCTTGAAAGACATCTATGCATACAGCAATACAAGAACGTGCCAATAAGAATGTTCAAAGCATCTTTTCTTAGTCTTTAGTTATAAAACCATGGTGTTTTACTTCAAATGCATTCAAAGAAAATGGTCATCAATATTCTAAATTATTTACATCTAAATATGCTTTTTAAGACTAAAGTTCCAGAATACTGAACACTGATCTTTCCTGACATACAGAAAAACTTCACTGAAAATATCTTCCTGTTCAGTTCTTTCTTCTTATACTTTCATCTTATATGCTATGTACAAAATGCTACCGTTTTTTAATATAAATTTATTTATTTATTTATTGGCTGTGTTGGGTCTTCTTTGCTGCACGCGGGCTTTCTCTAGTTGCAGCAAGCGGGGGCTACTCTTCGTTGTGGTGTGCAGGCTTCTCATTGCGGTGGCTTCTCTTGTTGCAGAGCACGGGCTCTAGGCACGCGGGCTTCAGTAGTTGTGGTTCATGGGCTCTAGAGCACAGGCTCGGTAGTTGTGGTGCACAGGCTTAGTTCCTCTGCGACATGTGGGATCTTCCTGGACCAGGGATCGAACCCGTGTGTCCTGCATTGACAGGCGGATTCTTAACCACTGCGCCACCAGGGAAGTCTCGCTACTTTATTTTTTTTTTTTTTTTTAATTGAAGTATAGTTTGTTTACAATGTTGGGCCAATCTCTGCTGTATAGCAAGTTATACACATATATACAGTTATACACATATATACATTCTTTTTTAATATTCTTTTCCATTATGGTTTATACTTTATTATTTTTAGCATTAAGCACATCTGCAATTCAATGTAATTTTAATTTGGATTCCTGCATTCTCCCTAAGGCAGTGGGTTCTCAAACTTTAGTGTACATCATAATTATCTAGTGTTTTTACTCAAAACAAGATTACTGGAAACCATAGAAATTCTCATTCAGTAGGTGTGGGCAGAAGCACAGGAACTTGCATTTTGAACAACACATTCCAGGTGATCCTGAAGTAATTAATGTCCAACACTTTAAGAAACACTGCCCTAATGATTTAGCTTATGATAGGGATGCTATGCTTTAATTCATTAAATATTAGCTCAATGCCTTATACGTACAAAGCTTAGTGCCGGGGGTCAAACATGAAGGTACGCACAGTTTAAATGAGGAGATGAGACATGCATATAAATGACATTATAAAAAGGAAGGAATTATTGGATGTATTTTTAAAAGATATAGATAAAATGCTGGGAAGTTCAGGAGAGGGAATAATTACTTCCAGCTGATCTGAGGGAAATTCTTCTACTAGAAGACAGCATTTGAAATGAATGTTGAAGACTATCTCTTTGGATTGTAAAGATGGAGAAAACAAACTAATAATCATATCACTGAATGTTGAATGTGTCTAATGATAAACATCACTCCTTCAAACTCAGAAAAACCATTCCCTACCTCCTAGATTTTATATGTTGATTTCTAACCAGGTCATGGTCTTGCGTTGTCCTGTATATCCACCTAGCAGCTTGATGTGCATCTATCTCTCCAAACATGTCCTTGAAAGGATCTGCTTTAGTACTTTTAGTACATTTATCCCCTGAAAGATAAGGTCATACAGGGGATACTGCTACAGAGGAACATACTTAGCCTTTCTTAAATCTTTAGGAAGTAAACAGAATTTAGAATAGTTGAATTGAGAACACTTTAGGCAGTCTTCAGTTCTAAAATCTCCACAGTTTGGCATCAGGTAGTATGATGAGAGAAATGATCAGAAAAAGAGAGAGAGAGAGAGTGAGAGAGAGATTTTACAATTTAGAAACCACTGTTCTAAAAGCCAAATAAAACAAATTAGAGGACAGAAGAGCATAAAGTTCTTCTCTTTCCTGATTATGTGGCATTTTGTTAACATTAGTGGCATTTCTCTGACTTGTAGTTTTAAAAATTCCAATATCATCCCAGAGATGCAGTGAATAGAGTCTACAGTGCCCGATATTGACTGAATAAATGAATTAATGAATGATTTGGGGGTTATTTCTCCAGTTTTTTTTTGCAGGTTTACTCTCCTTTATTCAGAGAAATAAGGGCTTACAAGCCCCAAATGGGCTATGCTTTCTCATCTCTATGCCTTTGCACAAGTTAGTATCTCCGTTGGAAAGCTTTTCAGCTCCCTCTTCCTCTTGGCTAATTCCTATTTAGTCTTTTAAACTTAATTTAAGCATCCTCTTCCAGAACCTAATAGCCTACATTGGCACACCCACCTTACGGTCTCCATAAATCCTCTGCATCACTCTGTCTTAACTCTTACCAGTATAGGGAGGCAGCAAAATAAAAAGCTTTGGAGTCAGACACATCTGAGTTCAAATTCTGATTCTACCACTTACTGTGTGACCTTAGATGAGTTAACTAATGTTGCTAAATATTAATTTCCTGATTTAAAAATAGAGAATAACAATGTAATGCGCTTAGTATATCACCTCCTACATATCAGTTAATAATAATTTTTATTGTACTCACATTGTACTGTACTTGCTGGTTAACTTGTCTGACTTTTTCTCTAAAACACACACTTCTTGAGGAAAGGAACATGTATTTTATTTCTGTATAAGCAGCATTTACCACAATGCTTAGCATATGGTAGACACTTAACTTTTTTTGATGACTAAATAATTACTCCCATTATAGTAAAATTAATCTGCCACTTGAAATCCTTTCTATAATGAGGTGAAAAACAAGTGAATAAGAAAACAAACGCCATTAACATTAGTTTCACGAAAGGACACTGTCTTTAACTCTAATCATATTCTTTTTAGGATTTACTACTAATTATACATATTACAAAATACCAAATAATTCAATATCTTGCTTGAACATAGCTGATCATATATGCTTCATGAATTGAATTCCTATAATAACTTTTTCGTGGTATACATTAACCACAAAATTACCAAGCCACACATAAGGCTATCTTTATGTAGACAGTCACTTAGAAAAGCTGTAGTAACATACAAACAGCTTTCTAAAATCAAGGAAATTCTTAACATAGCAAAGCTTAATTAAAATCTCTTTCATAATCCTTGGGGAAATGAGAAGAAATTCAGTTTCATGGTTTGGTAATTTTGACCTATGTAGGAATATAAAAATTACTAATTACTTAATGTAATATTTAATGAACTTTTCCACTGTAATGTTTAATTGGTTTGAGTATTTATAAGGCCTCATTCTGAGAGAATGCTTTTATTTTATACTTGATTTTCAATGTATTTTGATCTTATACATATATATATATATATATTTTTTTTTTAGTTACAAAATTTAATTGTAAGGATCAAACAGTGGTTATTGGTCAAACCAGTCGACATTAATAGCTTTGAAGCGTGCAGGAGCTAGTTTTTAAATAAAGGTGACAAATACCAATCAGATTCTTATAACACTGTTCAGGATCTAAACAAATGTGATTCTGGAAGTTGAATACAAAAGGCTAAGAGAATCACAGTGCAATCATCAATAAGTAAACCAAAGACATAATTTTCTGAATCATTTTTAGTTAAACAGAATAAATTCTAGTTTTAAGAACAGTTTAAAGCTACATAAAACTCAAAGCAATCTAACTAGTTTCTACCTGAGATCAAAACAAGTTTCTTTTTTCCTATCCAAACATAATTCTTGGCATTGAGGTAAATCTGAATTCACGTGATGTACTTTGTCAAACTTTTCCAAAAAATTTTAAGCCCTGCTGTAGAGAGAAATTCTCATATTATATATACATATTTACATATTTTTTCTTCAAAGACTAATAACAAATTTATGAGGTTAATAGGCCTGTAATGGGACCATGATACTATTAATAATATGAAAATAAAAAGCCATTCATTTATACCATGTGTTCCTATATGGTGCAATATAAAATGGGATCATAGCATCTATGTACATAGATGAATCACCAGGAGTTCAGAAATTAAGCTCACTTTAAGAAAACTCATTCTATTCTTTTTTGAAGCAGAGGTTGCAAAGTTGTGATGTATAACAAAAATACTGTATATACAGGCTCCAAAACCAAGCATTGGCCTAAATTGGCAATAACTGCAACTTAAATAGAAATTAAACCCAACTACATCTTCACTGTGGTTATGCAACTTTTGGCTTTAGGGTCTGCAGGTTTTACTGAGGTAACAACTTCTTATCTCTTACCTTTCCTCCTTGTGCCTGCCCCCACTGCCTTTTACATGACTGCCTTTGGCAATGCTTCCAAATTGTGAAAGCAGGAGAACTTGCTAAGTAAATGGAGAGAATGAAAAATAACACTATACATGATGTATGAAAACCAACCTAAGAGTATGGACCAAGAAAGAAAATACTAGAAGGAAAACTAAGCAGCAGCCTACCCTCAAGGGAAAAAGAGAAAATAAAAGAATAGAGGGGCTGTTATTCCTAGATCTTCTTCCACATCATCTCCCGATTAGAAAAGTGTGGAACCAAAATTTCAAACTCTGGAAAGGTAATGGCTTTGAAGGAGGAGCTAGGGAGGTGAATAAATGATAAAGTACAGCAGTAGCTTTAGCTGTCAATGTGTTTCTTTGCTCTGGCACTGGCATTGTCAATACGATCTTTGTTGGTGTCAGCCTTTTCTGTGATCCATTCTATTTGTCGATTTTGAGCCTCAATCTCATTGCCTAAGTCCAGGGCCATGTTTTTTAGATTTCCTAGGATACTGCCCACTTGAGTCAGGTTCTCTTCTATTTCGTCTTCCCTAGCATCATTTGTTATACATTTAATGTATCAGCCGCTGGCTGCTGCTGTGGTTGCTTGCTGAGGCTGACCATTTGTCACTCGGCCTGGCTTCTTAGATACTACATTGCTAGTAGAGTTGTCTCCAACACCTCCCCATGTTGCCTTATAGGCTTTACTAGACTCAAAAGTTCTTTGTCCTACTACATGGGCATAGACAAAAGCCACAGCACTTGTTTAGTTCTGTTAAAGTCTTCTCTGCTTCTCTCATGTCTTTGTTTATTTGGTCCATGCCTTCTTCTTTGCATTTTAGTTGTTCCCCTTGTTCATCCGGCATAGTGATAGTCTTGATTCCTGCATCCTGAGACTGAGTGGCTCAACCCAGGATTCTCCTTGTACTTTCCAGAGACTCATCAGTAACCTGGTTAGCCCTCAGCTGAATTTCTTCTGCTAACAGATTATCCATGATGAATTAAAACTCTTGATATGGTGCAGAAACTGAAATGTGGATATTCAAGCAGTTCCGGCCACTCCTCTCCGGCCGCAGCAGCCCGGACACCCGCAAGCCAGACACCCAGCTGCGCTCCAGCTTCGCCCTTTTTGCGCCTGCACTCGCCGGACCTGCGTGCCTGTGCACTTCTTCAATATATTTGTACAGACCTACATTAGAAGGTGATATCACTTGTCCTATTTCCTCCTCTCCTTGATAGTCAAGGATAGTTTTACTTTAATATCATGTATATGTTGAACATAAACTGGATATTTTAATATATAAAATGGAATTCTGACTAAAAGACAGTCTTTATTTTGAGCCACTCTTGAGTGCATTATGCAAAGAAATAATGATTTTACAACGATAATGATTCCAAAACTATGTTACAGCATAAGGACCCAATGATGGGAATACACTTCTAGAATATAAGTGATCACTGCTTTAATCCATAATCCACTGCTTATTAATGACCAGTATGTATTTTACTGGCTTCTAAAAGATAACATACTGAATATATGACATTAATATAGATTGCAAACTAATTGAACAAAAGAATATTTCTCTTTATACTTAATTTAAAAAAATTTTTAAGGATTTCTTTCCAAGAAACACTGTGTTGAGTAGATGGCTATTATATTAGGCATTAAAAATCTATAGAAAATAGGTGTCTTTGGCTACTTCAACAATTAATACCGAAGTTAAAAAATTGAAATAGGGCTTCCCTGGTGGCGCAGTGGTTGGGAGTCCACCTGCCGATGCAGGGGACATGGGTTCGTGCCCCAGTCCGGGAGGGTCCCACATGCCACGGAGCGGCTGGGCCCGTGAGCCATGGCCACTGGGCCTGCGCGTCCAGAGCCTGTGCTCCGCAACGGGAGAGGCCACAGCAGTGAGAGGCCCGCGTACCGCAAAAAAAAAAAAAAAAAAAAAAAAAAATCGAAATAGATTACAGGATTAGTCAAGTACAAAATGGAAAAAAATAATCTCCAGGCACCTTATGAGCTATATACCAAGTTGTGAACTTTCTGTCAGTCTACTGTTTAAAGAATTTCTGGATTTCAACTGTGTTTTCAATAAGCAGCATGAATTTTTAGTTTTTTCTTGTCTTTCATGAGAGGCCAGAGTTCAGAAAAATACTTGATGCAAAAACCTTAGCATGTTCTTTATTTATAGTTAATACTATAGCACTTTATGGTTGAAGATAGTAAAAATCCAACCACCCTCTCTCCGTCAAAAGGTAGGTTAGTTACAGTTAGCCAAGAAAGTGATGTTCCATGAGGAAGAAACAGCATCTACAAAGGCAGAGAGGCAAGAAATAATTTGATATCTTTAGAGAAAATTCAATTATGTCAGAAAACCCAGGGAGCCTAGATTAGAGGGAAAAGAGACTAACAGCAGGCACATTAGTTAGGAGGCTACCAAAGTAATCAAGGGAAGAAATAAGAGCCTAAACTCAGAAATGGCAGTGCTCAAAATTCAAACAATTGAACTGCATCTTCACTGTGATTTTTCCCTATAGAAACATGTTTCTAACATAGCATGAAAGTTATAAAATGAAAGTTATAAAACTTTATAGCTATAACCCCTGGAATCAGTCTGCCTGGGTTCATGTCCTAGTGACACCACTGATGGTGGAAACTTGAGTTCTTTAAACTTTCTGTGCCTTGGCCTTCACATCTGCAAAATGGGCTAATAATAGAACCTAACATCAAACAGTTTTTTCAAGGATTAATTGAGGTATTAAATATAAAACAGTGCCTGAGCAAGCTCTCAATAAATGTAGTAGCAACAAAAGAAACAGGAGCAGCTTACAACTACTAGCTCTACAATTATTATTTCAGATGCAGAGGTGTAAACCTCTGGTTCACACTGCTAACCAAGTCTTATAGAAAGATATTTATGATTAGAGACTACCCTGGTAAAGGGTATTTAAATGCAAAGTTGTATTTATCTGCCTTAAAAAACTGAAAATTATTTTTAGATGCACAGTTAACTTTCCATATGACCTTGAAAAACTGAAAATATTTATGTTCCTCTGATTGTATAAGTAGACTGTGAATAATACAAGTCTCCTTCTAAGTAATATATGAGATTACTTATAAGCTGCCTAAACCAAGACTATATGAACTAATAAATATTCAGTGTTGCCAGAAATCAAATTCCAAAACTTCAGAGGTCATTCCTATTGCAAAAGCAGTGATAGCCTGATTTAATGACTATCACCTCTCATATTTATGTGATAACTTGTTAGGTTCAATGAAGAACATGTTTAGAGCATGATTCTTGCCCTCTAGAGTTTTAGCCTAAGAAAGAATTTTACATACCACACACCTCAAAGACAATTTTATAAATAATATATATATATATCTCAACTTAAAAGCATTACATTTTTGTTGCTTATTTTTATATGCAAATGTGAAAACTGGCTGTAGCACAATATACTTCTCAAGAAACAAGCTTATTAAAAACTGGTTTTTATTTTAGTTTTTGTTTTTAGATTCACAAAGTAGAAAAATGTGAATAAATATCAAAGATCAGAGGCTGTGCCTTGTGGTAGAAGCAGGTCAAATGCTTCAAATCTATAAAAGACAGAAACTGTAATGTTTCTGTAGGAATCTTATAATTCATTATGAAATCAAGTCACCAGGAAAAAACTTATCTTTGCTATTTCTAACCCAGCAGATTAGTCTTTTGGTTCTTTTTTTTTTTAATTTATTTTTTTTAATTGAAGTATAGTTGATTTACAGTGTTGTGTTAAAGCCTTTTGGTTCTTTTTCTTTGATGACTGAAACTAAGATAGGAAGTAATGGACTGGTTTTCCTCCGAGCTATACACCAGAAGGTAAAATCTTAAGTGAAAATACACACAAGGAATTAAGAATACTCTCAACCTTTTAACTAGCTCATTACTCTCTACAAAGTATTATTATGCTTCAAAATTGTCATTGTTCACAATATTCTCAAAGAATTTACATAAGACTACTCTTCTAAGCCCACAAAAATTTTCATTTACAAAATTGTGGAGTGTTAATCAGTAATAAAAACTGCAGGGCTTCCCTGGTGGCGCAGTGGTTGAGAGTCCGCCTGCCGATGCAGGGGACACAGGTTCGTGCCCCGGTCCGGGAAGATCCCACATGCCGCGGAGCGGCTGGGCCCGTGAGCGATGGCCACTGAGCCTGCGCGTCCGGAGCCTGTTATCCGAAAGGGGAGAGGCCACAACAGTGAGAGGCCCGCGTACCGCAAAAAAAAAAAAAAAACCTGCAAACATATTTCTGCCACTAGTTGAAAATGTTAATACATACCAACAATAACATAAAACAGGAAGCCACGTTCCTCCACCATTCAGAGTAGAGCAAAGGAAGAAAATAATAACAAAGAGAAAGAAGGTAATGAGAATAGGCCTATAAAAATCTAGAAAGGAAACAACCTGGACCGAGCAGAGAAAAAGTTGAAGATTCATTCATTTATTCAATAAATATTTAATGAGTGCCTACTATGTGCCAGGACCTGTACTAGGTGCTGGATACACGAAGGTAAACAAAACATTCTTTATCTGTTGCCCTCAGTGTGGTACAGAGACATCAAATAACTAACACATGAATACATATATGTATAAATTATAAGTGGATATAGAGAAAAAGGATACCATGGAAACCAAAAACCAAGACTTAATTTAGACCATAGGTAAAGAAACACCTCTATGAGAAAGAGATACTTAAGATAAGACCTAATGGTTGAGTTGGACAGTTGTAGAGAAGGGGGCAAGGTGCTTGGGCAAACAAAACAAAAATACAGAGTCCCTGAGGCAGGACACAGCATGGCAGTTTCTGGGAATTAAATCAAGACCACTGTGACTAAAGCATAGTGGCTGAGCAAGGTGAGACCCAGATAACTGTTATACGGAAAACTGACTGAAGGGAGGGAAACGTGGAAAAAGCAATAGCAGTTAGGAGTACTGCTACAGCCAGCCAAGAGGTGATGGAAGCTTGGACCACACTGTTGGGAGTAGAGACAAAAACAAACGGGAAAAGTATTTTTCTTTCATTTAGAAGTGAAATTAAAAGACCTCTAAACAAAATAATTAAAATGTTATTCCATCTTCTTTCTCTACTGTAGCACAAAGAATTACTAAAATGGTCTCCCAAAGATGCTCACTAAAATCTGTGAATACTAATTTGACATCACTCCTGTGATTGTGTTATACTATATGGCAAGTTGATCTTAAGAGAGGGAGATTATCTCGGTGGACCTGATCTAATCACATGAGCCCTTACAAGCATAGAGCTTTCTCTGACTGATAGCAGGGGAAGCCAGAGAGACTGAAGCATGAGGAAGCATGTGCCACTGCTGGTATGAAGACAGAGAGGGTCATATGAGAAGGAAAGTGGGTGGTTTCTATCAATAGATAATCAGCCCACCTCGTCACCACCCCACAGCCAGCAAGGAAATGGGAACCTCAGATCTATAACAAAGATCTAGACTGTTAACAACCTAAATGGGCTGGGAAGTGGAGTCTTCTCCTGAGTCTCCAGATAAGAGCCCAGCCTGGCCAACACTTTGACTTCAGCCTTGACTCGAGACCTTAAGCAGAGAACCCAGCTGAACATTAACAGACTTCTGACCTACAAAACTGTAAGATAGTAAATGGATGTTGTTTTAAGCCACTAAGTTTCAGTAGCATGTTACACAGCAATAGAAAACTACCACACTATAAACTATGTGAGGAGAAATTAACAATTCGATAATCTAAATCTAAATCATATTATTCTCCAGACTTCCCTGGCAGTCCAGTGGTTATTAGGACTCTGCATTTCCACTGCAGGAGGCATGGGTTCGATCCCTGGTCACAGAACTAAGATTCTGCATGCCATACAGCATGGCCAAAATAAATAACTAAAAGCTCTTATATATGTGTGTGTGTGTGTGTGTGTGTGTGTATAGTTCTCTAGTCATAGGAAGAAATCTAGGAAAAACAAATTCAGCTTGCTATTTCTCTAAAGGCTAGATAAATATGAATTGGGTGGAGTGAGCATCCATTTAAATATGAGTTTGAGGGACTTCCCTGGTGGCACAGTGAATAAGACTCCGCGCCCCCAATGCAGGAGGCCTGGGTTCAATCCTTGCTCAGGGAACTAGATCTCACATGCATGCCACAACTAAGATTTGCATACCTCAACTAAGTAGCCAGTGAGCTGCAACTAAGGAGCCCTGGAGCTGCAACTAAGGAGGCTGCCTGCTGCAACTAAGACCCGGGGCAACCAAATAAATAAATATTAAATAAATAAATGAATATGACTTTGAAATTAAATGTCAGATATGTGTTACAGAATTAAAGTTTTTGTTATTATATCTAAACCTGTGCCATTCAATATGGTAGCCACTAGCCGCAAGTGGCTACTGATATTTTAAATGTGATATTCCAATTGAGATCTGCTTTACGTGTAAGATACAAACAGGATTCTGAAAACTGCTATAAAAAATGAAAAATATCTCAATAATATTTTAATACTGATCACATGTTTAAATGATAACATATTTAGATACACTGGGTTAAATAAAATAAATTATTAAATTAAATTCACTTTCCATTTTTAAAATGTGGTTAATAGAAAATTTTAAGTTATATATGTGGCTCAATTATGTTTCTATTAGACAGCACTGGTCTAGACTTTTAGGCAAGTGTCCTCCTCCAAAATGCCCTAAACCAAGACCACAGTCACTTATAAGTATTCTCCTCTTTCCAACAGAGTTCAGTGGCATTAATGGCACACAGCTGTGTAGAAATACAAGACAAGCAGTACTGCAATTCAAATATTAGTGAGAACATGGAGAAACCAGACCTCTCATACAGTGCTGTTGGACAAAGTTATCTGTCAATATCTAACAAAGTAAAAGTGTATGTAACTTCAACCTGACAATTCCATTTCTAGGTATATACTCAAGAAATCTATGAACACATGCACAAGGAGACATGTCCAAACTGTAGAATTATTTGTAAAGCAGAGAATACCAGCTATCCACCAAAGTTATGTGGTTTTTTTCTACATAGTATGAAGTTGTTTCTTAACTGCCAAGCCAGTGACTACATTTCCCAGTCTTGTTTGCTGGGAACTGTGGGCCCTAGGTGGTGTCACGTGACTGGAATTCTAATCAATGGAAAGTGAACAAAATTATATATGCCACTTCCAAGGACTGGCCCCTAAAAACCTCCAATACCATTCTCCATTCTTATGTTTGCTGGATGTATTTTGATGCCTAGAGCAACCCTGGAAACCACAAATTGAAGACGACAGACTCTCTATTAGCCTGAGTCCCTTAATCACTCCATAGAACACAGCACCTTCTCCATTGAAGGTACTCTATGAGCAAGAAATAAACTAACATTATGTTAAGCTTTTGAGATTTCAGGATTTACCCACTAGAGCAGCTATTTTTAACCATTATAGTGCATAACATGCAAAAATTAGAAACAACTCAACTGTCCATCAATAGGAAATTGGATAGATAAAATACACTCATATAGAATGCTATATAGTAGCTAAAATGAAAAAACTATATCTATGTGTATCAATATGAATAAATCTTTTTTAAAAAGGTCAGTCTCAAGATAGCTACTTATGAAAACAAAAACAAAAAAAGCCCACCATATACTGACCATACAAATATGTGTGTAGTAAAAATATAAAAATATAGAGCAGAAGGATACATTCCCCAAACTCCCAGATTACGTCTGGAAAGAAAGAAAAGGGAATGGGTTCATAGAAGACAGTGACAACAAAGTCTTCAATTCCTTATGAAATGTTTTATTTCCTTAAAATAATCTTAAACAACTTGTTGAAACTGAATGGTGGGTATATGGATATTTTTATTATTTTCTGTTATTTTCTAAATGTTTAAATCATTTCGTAACACCAATAATCTTTTTCTTATATATAGCTGCTTAGAGAGTAAACTAGTAAAACCTTGTTAGAAGACACTTAAAAACTATGTACCAAAAGCCTTAAATATGTGAAAATATTTAATGTAATCCCAACACTATATACTATATATAAATACACTCTAAGAAAACCAAAGGTATGCTCAAAGGATGACCATCAAAATATTCTTAAAGCAACCAAAAATTTGTAACACCTAAAATGTTTAATAGAATTGTGATCAAATTACTGTGTATTCATTTAAAAATTACACAGAATATAAATAATGGGAGGTAGGGTGAGATGTGTGAAGATATAGATGAAAAAAGATTGGCCACAAATTGATCATTGCTGAGGTTGAGTGGTAAGGACACTATTTTTTATATACTTTAAATTTCCTATAATAAAAAGTTTTAAAAATATGAGAATCGCAAAATTTACTAAGTTTTTTAAAAAGCAGTTTAAAGTAGTAAGAATAATATCTTATTTTTAATCTCTTCGCTCATTCATTGGATCAGCAAATATTTATTGTGTGTTGTATATGTCCCTGTCATTACTGACCTAGGGATGTGATGGCAAACATGTAGCTTATAATCTAATGCAACTGTCTCCAAACACTCGCTCAAGCACTCTATCAAAAAAATTTGGAGGAACCATAAACAAGACGAAAAGACAACCCTCAGAATGAGAGAAAATATTTGCAAATGAAGCAACTGACAAAGGATTAATCTCTAAAATTTACAAGCAGCTCATGCAGCTCAATATCAAAAAAACAAACAACCCAATCCAAAAATGGGCAGAAGACCTAAATAGACACTTCTCCAAAGAAGATATACAGATTGCTAACGGACACATGAAAGGATGCTCAACATCACTAATCACTAGAGAAATGCAACTCAAAACTACAGTGAGGTAACACCTCACACCAGTCAGAATGTCCATCATCAAAAAATCTAGAAACAATAAATGCTGGAGAGGGGGCGGAGAAAAGGGAACCCTCTTGCACTGTTGGTGGGAATGTAAATTGATACAGCCACTATGGAGAACAGTATGGAGGTTCCTTAAAAAACTAAAAATAGAACTACCATACGACCCAGCAATCCCACTACTGGGCATATACCCTGAGAAAACAATAACTCAAAAAGAGTCATGGGGCTTCCCTGGTGGCGCAGTGGTTGAGAGTCCGCCTGCCGATGCAGGGGACACGGGTTCGTGCCCCGGTCCAGGAAGATCCCACATGCCGCAGAGCGGCCGAGTCCGTGAGCCATGGCCGCTGAGCCTGCACGTCCGGAGCCTGTGCTCCGCAACGGGAGAGGCCACAACAGTGAGAGGCCCGTGTACCGCAAAAAAAAAAAAAAGTCATGTACCACAGTGTTCATTGCAGCTCTGTTTACGATAGCCAGGACATGAAAACAACCTAAGTGTCATCGACAGATGAATGGATAAAGAAGATGTGGCACATATATACAATGGAATATTACTCATTCATAAAAAGAAATGAAATTGAGTTATTTGTAGTGAGGTGGATGGACCTAGAGTCTGTCATACAGAGTAAAGTAAGTCAGAAAGAGAAAACAAATACCGTATGCTAACACATATATATGGAATCTAAAAAAAAAAAAAAATGGTTCTAAAGAACCTAGGGGCAGGACAGGAATAAAGACACAGACTTAGAGAATGGATCTGAGGACACAGGGAGGTGGAAGGGTAAGCTGGGACGAAGTGAGAGAGTGGCACTGACATATATACACTACCAAATGTAAAACAGATAGCTAGTGGGAAGCAGCCGCATAGCACAGGGAGATCAGCTCGGTGCTTTGTGACCACCTAGAGGGGTGGGATAGGGAGGGTGGGAGGGAGACGCAAGAGGGAGGAGATATGGGGATATATGCATATGTATAGCTGATTCACTTTGTTATACAGCAGAAACTAATAAAACAATGTAAAGCAATTAGACTCCAATAAAGATGTTAAAAAAAAAAAAAAGAAAAAAAAAAATGTGGAGCATCATGAATACCCCCACCCCAAATGTAGATACACATTTCTCATGTGTGTATATATACAAATACAAATTCCGTACACACACATCCATGCACACATACCACTCTCACCAGCAATGTATTAGTATTTCTGTGAGTAAGCTGTGTTCCACATAATCTACTTAATAGTTCCATTTTTGTGGATTTCTCATCAAATATAATCACCTTTAAAAAAATCTAATATAAGTAAAGATGGGAGAAATATAGGCTCTTAAGTTTTGTTCCTTTTTACATTTGCATTACAAATATTATGTTCAACCCATGATTTCTTTGCAGGAATCTTTTTTTTTCATTTTAAACAAGAAGTTTATTTAAACTTGACTTGAAGGGAAAACTACCTAGGATTCATTTCTTTTAGAGTAATTTATCCCTACTTAAAGACAGATTGTAACATGTAACATGTAACAGCTACATACAAAGAAGTTGTAAAATTGTCCTTTGTTTTACAATGATAAATGAAAACATTAAAATTCTCCAATCGAACAAGGTATGCAAGAATTTTTATGTTGTTCTTTTTTTGTTAAACAGTGAGAGCAAAATAACTTACTGGAATATAAAGATAAGAGCTGATGAGCATGCCACTAATGGAGAAAAGGGGGTATCTTCACAGAACCAGTATTTTTCCCCATTCCATCTCCATCTGATGTCGATCAAAACATACCATTGGCCACCTACTTTAAAAAAAATGCAATATGCTTGTACACCGTTTACTTTATGTACAATAAAGGAATGGAGAAGGGGAAAATGAAAGAATAGAGAAACTATATAGCAGGAGTCAGGATGTGATGGAACCCAATTGCGGTTTTCTAATTGAGAATGTCTTCTTGGTCTGGAGGAACAATTCTGGAGTAAAGTAGCAGGTTCCCTTTTTAGTAGACACCTCCTGTCTGCTGCTGGAACACATCTATTGTATCTTCATCCTCCATTTTCCACTGTGCAGGTGTGTCTGTTTCACTGATTGGCTGCCCATCAAATCGGAATCTGATCTGCCTCATTGACAAACCCTGTTGTTCACAATAGGCTCTCATTAGTTTACTAAGTGGTGTATGCCTCTTAATCTTAAACTGCACCACAGAACCATCCTGCCTCATCAAATTATTATGATCGTTGTTGTCAGTCTTGACTCCTTCCTTGGGCTTTTCGTCAGCCATGGCGAGCAACAGTCTCCTCTGGAATGCTTCACGAATTTGCGTGTCATCTTTGTGCAGGGCCATGCTAATCTTCTGTATCCTTCCAATTTCAGTATATGTGCTGTCAAAGCGAGCACTTTGCAGGAATCTTTAAAGTCAACTGTCTATTTTCTAAGGGCTAATTTTGTTAAAACCAGTAAATATAATCAATGAATCAATTTAATGAGAGCAGGTAAACTGAAATAATTCATAATGTTCTGAAAATTGGAGTAAGGGTGCCACTGTCAACTCTTCTAAGCTAAGAAACTTGCACTTCATCAGGATACCTCATTTACCACGTCTGACATGAAGTCAGTTGTCGTACAGAACAAGCTGCCAACCTCAATCAATATATCAAGTATTACAAGCACCTAACTTCATTATTTTTTTTTGGCCACACCGTGTGTCTTGCAGGATATCTTAGTTCCCCCACCAGGGACTCAACCCAGGCCACGGCAGTGAAAGTACTGAGTCCTAACCACTGGTCAGCCAGGGAATTCCCTTAAGTTCATATTTTGTATACAAGGAAAAAGATTTTAATATTTTATTCCTTCACTGAAATGGATTATTTTGGGTACACCTTATTTTGAAGACCATTAGTCAAGTAAAAGATATATAAATATTCGTGGACAAAAAAATAATAAACAAGTGCTACAAAAGGAGTAAGCACTGGGTATTCTGTAAGAGGATGTGGAAGAGACACCTAACTCATTTTGAGTGTTAGGTTGGTGAACAAAGGAAGTGACGTTAGATGGAGACCTAAAGAATGGGTAAGAGATTGGACTGGGTGAGGTGAGGGTGGGATAGCATGGTAGATCAAGAAGAAGGAATAGTATGTTATGTCCAAAGGTGCAGAGGTAAGAGCAAACACAACACATTCAAACTAATATATTAATAGTCTAAAACAGCTAAAGTGTAGCTTCTAGAGGTGGGATGGACTGGGTGGATAGTGATTCAGGGATGAGGCTGATAAGATTATAAAGCTTTGTTTGGATTTTATCTGGAGGGCAATGGAGAAATAGGTGATGAAGGTGTACAGTAAATAATTGGCTTTGCCCAAAGAGAGGTCTGGCCTTTCTCCTCAGCTCCTGGGAGTAACCTCTAAATCCCTATTTCTAAAGTAATAGGATTGTCTTTGTTATTCAGGTGGGCCCCTTGGATCACATGGTATCAGCCTGAGGGGAGACTGGAAACTAAGTTCAACCATGTGAGCAATCAATCAGTAAGTCCCAATAAAAACTCTGGACACTGCAGCTCAGGTGAGCTTCTTGGGTTGGCAATACTCCATGAGAGAGAAACACATTGCTGAGGACAATGGAAGCTTCACATTTGAAACCCTTCTAGATAGCACCTCATGCATCCCTTCCTTTGGCTGGTTCTAATTTGTATCTTTTCCTTATAATGAACCATAATCCATTAATATAATAGCTTTCAGCGAGTTCTTTCTAGTGAATTATCAAATCTGGAGGTGTTTTTGAGAAACCCCAAACTTACAGTCAGTGTCAGAAGTGAGGGTGGTCTTGTGTGGACTCTTCCCTCTAAGTTTGTATTTAGACCCTAACTCCTTGCAAACTTCTGCCTCAGGCAGATCTGGCTTTCTGGAGGACTGTGCCTTTGACCTCACAGTTTGGCTAACTCCACGGAAAGAGTAAAAATGTTTAAGCAGTGGGTGATAATTAGTCAATCTACATAATCTAGACTCTAGAGGAATCACTTTGGCTACACTGGGGAGAATATATTGGAGAAGAGTAAGACTGGGAAGAGATGACAATAACAGTGGGGATGGTGAAGGACATATTTATGAGATATTTATAAGGCAAAATTTGACTGAATGTGAGGGTGAGAGAAGGAGAAATCAGGGATGAACCGACCAAAAAGAGAATTAGGTTTTAGTTTTGTCTTCTGCAGGGGGGAGAGAGGGAGTTGGAGGATTAAATTCAGTTTTGGACAGTTTGAGAAGATACTTAGACATCTAGATAGAGCCATTCAATTAGCAGTCAAAGCAGGGACGGAGACAGTCAGGAGCCATTAGCATAACTACAATAACCAAAATCATGGGAGAGATTGATGTTGACTATAGACAAATAAGTCAACCGCACTTGAAAAGGCCAAGGACCAGGACTTCCCTGGTGGTGCAGTAGATAAGACTCCGCGCTCCCAATGCAGGGGGCCGGGGTTCCATCCTTGGTCAGGGAACTAGACCCCACATGCATGCCGCAACCAAGAGTTCACATGCCACAACTAAGATGCCTGCATGCTGCAACTAAGGAGCCCACTTGCTACAAGTAAGGAGCTGGCAAGCTGCAACTAAGGAGCCCAAGTGCCACAACTAAGGAGCCCGCCTGCTGCAACTAAGAGCCAGTGCAACCAAATACATAAACATTTTTTTTAAAAAAAAAGAAAGAAAGAAAAGACCAAGGACCAAATACCAATATAAAAGGGTTAGGCAGAGTATTAAAAGCTCACAGAGAAGTGGCAGCCTGAGAGGTAGAAGAAAAACCTGAAAAGTATGGCTTACACTGAATGGTTGGTATTTATTTTCTTCTTTTTGCTACTTCTTACTACCTTTTAATAAGAAAAAAAGGTACTCTAAATGAGTAGTATAACTTGCATCCATGTATTTTTCCATATATATACATAGACAAAGCTTAATGGTTTTCTAACCTATCTCAAAGTCATTAATGAGTCACATAACTCAATATAACTGAATTATTAGTATCTATAAACAATGATTTTCTTTTCCAAGCCATTTTTAAAGTGCCCACCCTCATTACTACTGTAAACCTTCTGTACGTACTTAACTTTGTCAGGCTGCTGGGACATCTGTCTCCCCCCTTGAGAAGTCCAACCCAGACTAAATGAATAACTGAGGAAAAAACTGCTCTAAAAACGTAATGACATATAGCTCTAATAAAGACTTCAGAGTATTTGTTTCTTCTGGGTTAAAACAAATAGATTTATCCCCAGTAAAATATAGAGAAACAGAATACAGTATTGACCCATGTAGCCTAGCCAAGGTTATTCATATCTGCTACAAGATCAGCTGTAAATTTTATTGGCAAATTATTTCAAAGCTATAAAATATCTCACCTCTACCTTTTCAAAGAGATTCATTAACCTCAGAAATCCTAATATTATATCATTAGAAAGTATTTATTTTAATCTCTTGGGGGGCATTTTAGTTTAAAGGAGTAAAGGAGATAATTTTTATACTAACGGCTAAAGGTTCCAAATCATTGGAATATTTTATTGACAAGTAATAGACTAATTCAGTGATACAGTTCTAAAGTATTGCATGAATTTATTATTGATCCTTAAGGTTTAATTAGTTGAAACAAAATTGTTTAAATGATCCTTTAAAAAAAGTATTTAGGGGGGCTCCCTGGTGTCGCAGTGGTTAAGAATCTGCCTGCCAATGCAGGGGACACAGGTTCGAGCCCTGGTCTGGGAAGATCCCATATGCCACAGAGCAACGAAGGCCGTGTGCCACAATTACTGAGCCTGCGCTCTAGAGCCCGCAGGCCACAACTACTTAAGCCTGCGCACCTAGAGCCCGTGCTCTACAACAAGAGAAGCCACCGCATGAGAAGCCCGCACATCACAACGAAGAGTAGCCCCCGCTCACAGCAACTAGAGAAAGCCCAGGCACAGCAACGAAGACCCAACGCAGCCAAAAATAAATAAATTAAATAAATTTTTTAAAAAAAAGTATTTATAGTCCACAACAGACATCTTTCTCATCCAAGGGGATTTTTACCATTTTGAATTATTTTTCTTTCAAAATGTTACATGTTTATATCTAGCAGAGAAATATCTAAGTACATATTTCCTATTTTGAAGGCTAACGGCAAAATTCTATCCCAAACACTGAAAAACTTGTAAGTTGCTAATTATAACCATATTTTGTCCATTCAAACCTTGATCCTTTACTTATCTAAGTAACTGCTTATCTCAAGCTAATCCTAAACTTTGTGTTTACCAAAATGAAGAATGATAAATATATCTGTTCTTATTCTAAAAACTCTGAGAGAAGCAAAATAGTGAGAAAAACATTCACTATATTTTTAAAAGTAAAATTTCAGCCAGTGTATATACATAAACAGTATTGAGAAGGTAAGCACCCTTTTTTTCTTCAGCGAACCTCAGTCTGTTTAGCAGTTTCATACTGTATATTTCTAAAATACTAACAGAAAAAAACACGCTAGAGACTTATGAAACTGTTATTATACGCAGTGTTATTTTCTTCTTACATTAGTCCCAACTGTGAAATTGGTGAATATATATTTCAGGTAACTTCATTTAAGAATTTTAGCACTATTTGACAAGCATGACAGAGCTTTTAAAGAATATTAAGAATTCCCAAAATAAACAGAGTGGGTATTTGAGAAAATATTTTGGGAAAAAAAAATCTTCACCTTCTCCAAATTAGCAATTCCAACATATCCCTAATCAGAATTATTTCAAAGTATTTCCTAGGAAATTTGACAACCCAACATTTCAAATATGTCGGAGAGTTCTGAGGTTCAGAGATTATGGAAATGTTGGAATCATTTGTACATAATTTGTCATTTCTGAATCTGGATCCTCAGTTCTCTCATCTGTAAAATAAAGCGAACAGGAAAATGATCTATCTCTCCAATGTTCCAGTCTCGATTCTTGTGGCTAAGTGATATGATTTTCCTTTATAAATAATAAAATAAAATAAAAAATAAAAGCATTAAAAGTATGTGTTTTTAAACTGTGAGACTTTGGGGTTTGTTTGTTTGTTTTTAATCTGTTAAGGACCTTGAAGATACTTTACATAAACAAGCCAGCCATTTTATATCTGAATAAAAATAGGTTAATAGCTTCTGCACAAAACAGTATATATGATGAAATCTCTGATTTAAGGTGAAATAATGTTTTCCAACTTTAATTTTGCTAGTTTTACTTCAAATCTAAACTTCTGTTCTCAATTAGATGGCCATTTTATAATTTAAATACTTTTCTAGTTTATGCATGTATTGAAAATCTTGCTTCCTTTCCATGTGGAAAAACACACATCTACTTACCATCATCTTTATATAGATTTCATTTTTTAAAAAACTTTGGCACATGTTCAAAGTTGTTCTAAAGTAATGACTCTTTTTTTAAAAATGGACCTTCTCTAATATTTAAATGTGTGTTTCTTTAATTCTGCAACTGCATTGGTAAAGGTAAGAACTGTCAAAATAGAATTAGTCTGATGCTGAGATACACCCTTCCACTTTGGTAAACGTTTCCGTTTTATTTTAAGCAGGAAGTCTTAAGTGTCTTTATATAGTATTAAAAATGACATTTCATACGCCCTTTTCTATGATACTTTACAAACACTAGGAAGAAATACTCTAAGATGTTAATACTGTTTATATCTGGGTAGTGGTATTACATGCCATTTTATCTTTTACATTTCCCCAAAAGCATTATTACTTTGGTAACCACATAGTATTTTAAAATTAAATTTTAAATAGAGTATAAAGTGTGGGACATCAACACAGTCCACTTCTACAGCAGACATTTAAATACTTTTTCCCTACTGACAAGCCTCTGTTTTAACAGGAAGAGTGATTTGATCAGGTGTCTGTTAGGTTGGATAAAGACAAAACATTTACTTTCCAAGTCCTTCTCTTAATCTAAGTTTTTGAGAAGATCCAAGAAGTGAATTTAACTGCAATGAATCTTGCAGTAATAAACTTTCTGAGGGGTACAGAGTAACACCTTTCATTACAACTATCAGAATAGGGAAAGACTCCCCAGGTTTACCAGTGTTCTCGGAAACTTGTTCGTATTCTCCTTTGTCATTATTTCAGAACAATTCCATTTAGAAAGAAAAGCAATTGTAAACTTTCTATTTCAAGCCCATAAAAACTGGGATGAAACGAAAAGCCTTGACCTTTCTATTTTAGACTTTCATCTGTGTAGCTAAGCCACCTGCTTTCTCTCCCCTACCCCATCTACTTAATGGACTGAAAATACTGCACCTAATTGCAATTTTATCAAACCAGCCAGAGTTTTCCACTTTAACGAATTACAACTGTCTTTCACCTGAAGGCTCGCATGTAAAATTTTGCTCACTCGTCCCTCCCAATTCCTTCCCACCTCCCTCAACTGTGAGGTATCAAATGTCGTTAGACGAAGATACTAGGCTTCCATGTATTAAGCCATCTACACTTTCAACACCGAGAGCCCGACAGAAAATCTACTCCAGTCTCTCCTCCTGTGGATCTGGGGCTGGGATTATCATCTTTGTTGCGGTTACGCAGGAGGCACCTAGCAGCTCTGCCTAGAAAGGAGTCCCGTCTCGCCGCCGCCAAACAACACGGGACTCAGGCTGGGAAAAGGCAGACCCGGGTGGGAAGAAACCTCCAGGAGGAAGAAGAGAGCTGGGAAGAGGGAGCTCTCAAGACTGGAAGGAAGGACCTTCCAAGGCACGAAGGGGAAAGGGTGTGTGAAGTGGAGCAAGAAATAGGCGGCAGGGGAGAAGCGGGAAGCAGGGGACGGCGCCCGGCGGCAGGGCGCGGGGGGCGGCTCCCGGGCCGGGTAGGAGGCGCGGGGGCCGCGGCTGGCGTGGGCAGCTCGCAGACAACAGCCCAAGTCCGAGCAGCGGGGGCGCTTTCAACCGCGCCAGGCGCCAGCGTTGGGGGGGGGGGGGGATGAAGAGCGGAAAAAGGCGTTTGGGGGGCCGGGGGGGGGGCGGCGGGGCCGGGGGGGGGGGGGGGGGGGGGCCCCCCCCCAAACAACCCCCCGAGGCGGGGGGGGGGGGGCGCTTTCAACCGCGCGGGGGGCGGGGGGGGGGGGGGGGGGGGCATGAAGAGCGGAAAGAGCAGTTTGAGGGGCCGAGGGAGTCGCGTCGAGGCCGGCGAGGCGGGGACAGCGGGCCCACCCCCAACCAAGCCCCGCTACTTAACTATTTGTAGAGCTGCTGCAGGCACAGGTCCAGGCTCTCGCCCTCCACCTCCTCGCGGGTGATGCGCTCCGACAGCGGCCGCGGGAGCGGGGGCAGCGGCGGCAGCTGGGGCTGCGGCGGCGGTGGCACGGCCGACTGCCCCCGGGCTGCCGCCGCCTCTTCCTCCTCGCCCTCCGCCGCCACCACCTCCTCCTCGGGCTCGGGGTCTTGCTCCTGCTCTTGCTCCCCCTCCTCCGTCGCGGCTACAGTGGCCGCCTCCTCCCCGGGTTCCTCAACCGAAGCCTCGGGCGCCTCAGCCGCTACCAGTTCGGGCTCGGGCTCGGGCTCGGGCTCCGACTCGGGTTCGGGTTCCGGCTCGGGCTCGCCGCCGCCGCACGGTCCGCGAAACTCGCCCAAGAATAGCTCCAGGAAGCGCCGGTAAGTTTTCTCCTCGGGGCTGCAGCCGGCCATCGCTGCTCATGCCCCGGAGCCGACCGGGAAGTGGGTGGGGGAAGCCCAGGAAGGGGAGGGGGCTGCTCGCGAGCCTCGGGATCCTGCAAGGGCGGTTAACTGCCGCACCGGCACGAGCGATCAGCACTAGGTTCCTCGGAGAGGGCTCCCGCAGGCGTGCGCGTCGCCGAGCCCGGACGTGCGCGGCCCGGGGGCGGGGGCGGAGCGCGCTGCCCCTCTCTGGTCTGGAGGGAAAGTTGGTCGCGGGCGCGCGCGCGGGGTCCAGCGACGGCCCACCCTCTAGCCCTACGAAGAGCTCAGCCCACGCTGCCTAGAGACTGTCGCCATGGCAACCGGCTCTAATTAAGAATTTCAGGTTCCCTCCCGTCGAGTCCGCGGAGTCGAAAGGGCACTCGACTTGTCCCCTCTCCAACTCTGAATGTCTTCATTGTATGGATATCCTAACCTCAAGTGGATAAGACCGAACTAAGACATCTCCACTTCTAGCTGTTGGTTCCCACTTGGATTCAGTTTTCCTTATCTGTCCTGCCTCGCTTTAGGGTGCTTGTCTGTTGAAAGATACCACAGTGTGAACACCTTTTGTTGTTGATGACACTAATTTAATAGTTTGCGGGGGGAAGGCATCCAACACCTACCAAGTGGTAGTTTCCTTTGCCTACATTCTCTCATTTGATTCTGTGAAGAAAGTGGTGTTATCCTCATTTCTCAAAAAGAGGAAACAGGATTAACAGGATTTTTTTTTTAACATTTATTTATTTATTTGGCTGCCCGGTCGCGTGCAGGATCTTTTAGTTGCGGCAGGTAGGGTGGAACCCGGGCCCCCTGCATTGGGAGCACGAAGTCTTAGCCACTGGACCACCAGGGAAGTCCCTAAGTACATTTCCTCTTTTCAAGGTGTGAAAGCTACTAGCCATGGCATTGGAATTAGAACCCAGGTTGTAAGCTTCCAAAGCCTGTCTAGACCCTTTTTCCTGTACTCTTCTCTGCCTCTGAAGATTCCACAGTGTAATAATACGTCTATAAAGCCTTATTTTTAAAAGGCTTTATAGTTTACGAGTCATTTTCATCCCTTTAATCCTTACAATAGTGCCTCAAGTTAGAAGATACTACCATGATTCCATTTTATAGATGAGAAAACTGAGACTTAAATACATTGCGACTTTGCTCAAGGTCACACGCAAGTGATGTAACAAGGACTAAATCCAGGTCTTTCCACTGCAAAGCCATCAGTTTTCCAGCACACCAAGACACCCTTCTTTAGTGTCTGTGTAATATATATTAGACTTTATTACATAAAATGTATTTTTTGGTACCTTTTGTTTGCTCTTCTTCCCCATCCCCCTGAGCCTTTTTCTTTTGTAGATTGAAACTGAAAGAACTTTAAATTATTCTAATTTTCTTACCAAACTACACACAAACCTACTATTTTTAAGCCTTACTGAGGGGGGTGGGAGAGGGAGAAGCTGTGTTGTTATACAGCTGTATAGATGACAGCATCATTACTGCATACTGCCATGTCCACGGCAACATACAATTCAGCAAAAATATAGTGATTCTTTCTTTACTTTGAAAAACATGTTCACAAAATAGCCACCCCATCCTCTCCATTTATTGTTTCTGGGTTTCAGTTGGATTTAGGGTCTGAAATACCATTTCTAGTCAGTTATTAATGGCAGAAGGAGTCTCCCTGCCAACTGTTTTCATATAATACTGTATTCTAAATCCCTGATGTGATACCGTTATTTTAAGAGTAAATGGGTTGATCTCACTAATGTACATTATGGCATCATGTAAAATAGACATCCATTCTCTCCTAGCTTGAGATTAATTAATACACGATAGAAAGCGTATAGTGAGTAATGCACATGAGTCCTCTGTAACTACTTATTTTTGTCTCAAAAGTAAATGGAAAGTCCTAATAAATAAGTCTGTTTCCGACAAGCTAAATGTATTTATACGTGTTTTGTTTAAAACATCAGCAGTGTAGAGCAACTTCTTTATGAGATGCCAAGAAAGTCTCTAAATTCCTCATTTGTCTTTGTTTTCAATCCACCTGTTCATTTCCGTTTCAGAATGTCTAGAAAAGATTGACAAAACTTATAAGGCTGCAAAACATCAAAATGTCCACAATTTTACATTCCAACAACTATTTAATATCTCAGAATTTGACATGATGACATTTAGTTCAAGAGTACATAGCTGTCAACTGTAACAATTCACATCAAGCTACACCTTCCTATTTTGTAATGTAGTTGCCCCCCTCACCTAGATGACATTCATTTGTGACATTAATTTATGACTCAACCCACATATCAAAGGGAAGTGTTATATGTTGGGGAAACATTACTACTAAAAGAAAAAGGCTACACCTCCACATTACTATAAATGAGAGGTGTGTTTGCTTAGTTTAATAAAGATATTTCTTTACAAAAGATCAGTATGGATCCTATTGCATCCATTTGACAGAGTAGCTTTGCCAGAAGGTTGCTGACAGCAGTGCTGGGATCTCAGAGCAGCTGTGTAAGATGATTTTGCCATCGTCAAGAAGTCTTCTTAGTCATTATTTTGCATTGCTTTACTTTCCTCTTCAGTTCCTCTCCTCTTATACTTCCCTAATTCCCTTTCTTGCTGTCTATTTTAAAATATTGAGCTATAAAGAACATATGTATTAAGTGTTTTTAATTTTTTTAAGCTTTTTTTTTTTTGAGATTTGTCATAAGAATTGTTCTCCCTCTAACCCTTAGCTCTTTGGAGGAAATGCACATGTTCTTTCATGGACATTCATTGTAATGATGATATTTATAATATTAAAGAGGGGAATTCCCTGGTGGTCCAGTGACTGGGACTCAGTGCTTTCACTGCCAAGGGCCCAGGCTCAATCCCTGGTCGGGGAACTAAGATCCCACAAGCCGCACAGTGCGGCCAAAAGAATAAAAATTTAAAAAATAAAAAAGATTAAAGAGAATTGTTGAGTTGGGCAGTTTCTTATATGACCCAGTAATCCCTCTCCCAAATATTTACCCACAAGAACTGAAAACATATCCACCAAACACATACACAGATACACATCACCAAAAAAACCTTGTATATAAATGTTTTCAATAACTTTATTTTATTCATAACAGCTCAAACTTGGACATAACCCAGATGTCCATCAGTAGATGAATGGATAAACAAATTATAGTATATTCATACAATGGAATACAACTCAGCAAAAAAAAAAAAATCAACTACTGATAAACACAAAAACGTGGGTGAATCTCAAAAACATGCTGAGTAAAAAAAATCCAGGCGCAGAAGAGTACATACTCCACGATTCCATTTATATGAAATTCTAGAATAGGCAAAACTATAGTAACAAAAAGCAGATTAGTGATTGCCTAGGACTGATGTGGGGTGGATGATTCATGGCAAAGGATTAAGACAGAATTTTGTGGGGGTGATTAGAATGTTTGATGTCTTGACTGGGTGGTTATATAGGTGTATTTGTCAAAAATAATCAAAGTGTACATTTTAAATAAGTGTATTGTATGTAAATTATACCTCAATAAAGTTGATTTTTAAAGTTAAAAAGAATTGACTACTGTTTAGTCTTTTTGTTCTCATATCCATTCCTTCTCCTACCTTGCTCTCCTCTGTATTGTAGAGACACTGACTCTTTCAAGCTGCATTCACCAGGTTCCTTGACAGCTGACTTCCAGCTGAGATTTGCCCAATGGGAGACATCGGCAGGAAATTGGAAGGTGGAAGGAAAGGAAAAAAGCCAAGATATTTCTTCCCTGTCCCCTACCTCAGTCCTAATGCTTGCTGCATCTCCTTTATAGCTTTGCTCCCTCTGAACCTGTCCATTGGAATTCCAGCTTTTGTCTGTGACACCAGTCCCTGAGCTCCAGAAACATCATCTTCTTCCATTTGTCCATCAGCCTAGAGATGGTAGCTGGTTTTAGCTTCCTAATCTTGCCTGCTATGGACTGAATATTTGTGTTCTCCAAAAATTCATGTGTTTAAATCCAAACCCCCAAAGTGAAGGTATTAGGAGGTGGGGCCTTTGGGAAGTGATTAGGTTATGAGGGCACAGCCCTCATGCATGGGATTAGTGCCATTAAAGATGAGGTCCAACCACCTCGAGGGGTGGGATAGGGAGGGTGGGAGGGAGGGAGACACAAGAGGGAAGAGATATGGGGATATATGTGTATGTATAGCTGATTCACTTTGTTGTAAAGCAAAAACTAACACACCATTGTAAAGCAATTATACTCCAATAAAGATGTTAAAAAAAAAAATGAGGTCCAAGAGAGACCCCTCTCCTTTCTAAATGTGAGAACACAGTAAAAAGACTGCTGTCTGTGCCAGACACTGAATCTGCCAGAACACTGTTCATGGAACTCCTAGCCTCCAGAACTGTGAGAAATAAATTCCTGTTGTTTATAAGCCACCATATTTATGGTTTTTTTGTTTTAGCAGCCCAACCAGACTAAGACACTGCCTCACCTTCCCCTTTTGGCTTTTTAGCTCTTCTATCACTTGTGTAACCAATTTCCTGTATTCTATTCCCTCTGTTTTCTTAACTGGATCTCAACTGATACAATAACAAATAATACTTTAAAGAATGATAAAATATATATATAAAAGAACTATAAATGGACCAAGCTGACATTAAAGCAAGTTTAGGTCTTCAAAGGTACTACTCGAACACTGAGTGAGTTTACTTGAAGTCAGCAGTAAATGATTTCCTGGAATTAAAAATTATGAATAGGCTGCTAGTGGTTCAAGGATAAGGAGGGAAGGATGAATAGGTAGAACATGGGATTTTTAGGGAAGCAAAGACTATTCTGTATGATACTACAATGGTGGATACAAATCATTAGACATTTGTCAAAAGCCATAGAACATACAACACAGAGTGATTCCTAGTGTAAACTATGTACTTTGGTTAATAATAATGTATCAATATTGGCTCATCAGTTGTAACAAATGTACCTCACTAGTATAAGATGTTAATAATTGGGGAAACTGTGAGAGGGACTTACATATATCTCTGGTCTAGTGCCTAGGCAAATGTTTAAGGCTAGGCCTAATGACGAATGTTATATTGCAAATATAAAACTGTGTAATTTCTCATTCATATTTTTTCAATTGATGGAACGATAACTAATATACAAGTACTTTTTAAGATATACATTTTTTTTATTTATTTTTAGCTTTTTTGGGTCTTCTTTGTTGCTGCGCGGGCTTTCTCTAGTTGCGGTGAGCGGGGGCTACCCTTCGTTGCAGTGCGCGGGCTTCTTATTGTCATGGCTTCTCTTGTTGTGGAGCACAGGCTCCAGGCACGCAGGCTTCAGTAGCTGTGGCACGTGGGCTCAGTAGTTGTGGCCTGCGGGCTCTAGAGCTCAGGCTCAGTAATTGTGGCGCACGGGATTAGTTGCTCCGCAGCATGTGGGATCTTCCCGGACTAGAGCTCGAACCCGTGTCCCTTGCATCGGCAGGCAGATTCTTAACCACTGCACCACCAGGGAAGCCCACTTTTAAAGATATTAATTCGATTGTGTTGTCAAACTGACTTGTAGGGAGCAAGAGAATACCTGTCAACTGAAAAAACTGAGCACATAAATGTTTTCAAATAAGAACATCTACCTCCTTTCTTCTCAATATACCCTGCCTACATCCTCTACATCCTAGATTAATATTATAACTTTTAAATCATATCCATTTGCTGCCAAAAATATTACTGCTATATTACTGTTTATTCCTCTTCTCTTGATGGCTAATATGTTCATACGGCAGCAAGAGTCCACAGGTGTCAAAATTAAAAATCACATCAGGTAATAACAAGTCCACATGCACTATTTTCATCAGTTTTAAAAAGCAAAGAAGTCCCCAAAACAGGTTCTAACTTTTTTTCTTAATGTTTTAACCATTAATGATAACAATCTTTTTTTAATCTTGCTTAGTTCTTTGAGGAATAAAAAAAATTTAACTTATTATGACATGCTTATGAAATAGGAAGAGGGCAGGTGTTGATGGTAATTTCTGATGAGGATACTATAAATGGCAAAGATGTAATATATTCCTTCTATAATAAATGGTTCTTCTAAAATGAATTGACTCCAGGGACTTCCCGGGTAGTCCAGTGGCTAAGACTCCATGCTCCCAATGCAGGTGGCCTGGGTTCGATCCCTGGTCAGGGAACTAGATCCCACATGTCGCAACTAAGAGATTGCATGCCAGAACTAAAGATCCTGCATGCCGCAACTAAAAGGTCCCACATGCCACAGCTAAAGATCCCACACGCCACAACGAAGATCCCGCATGCCACAACTAAGACCCAGCACAGACAAATAAATAAATACATTTTTAAAAAATTAAAAAATAAAACGAATTGACTCAAAAAAAATCCACTTCAACATTTTGCTACTAGTTTTCACTTTACAAAAACCAAAAAGCACTTTATGGTGGTTAAAAAAAACTATATTATCTAATTTTTTAAAAATTTATTTATTTATTTTTGTCTGCATTGGGTCTTGCTGTGCGTGGGCTTTCTCTAGTTGCGGAGAGTGGAGGCTACTCTTCATTGCGGCGCACGGGCTTCTTATTGCGGTGGCTTCTCTTGTTGCGGAGCATTGGCTTTAGGCGCACGGGCTTCAGTAGTTATAGCACGTGGGCTCAGTAGTTATAGCACGCGGGCTCAGTAGTTGTGCCTCACGGGCTCTAGAGCGCAGGCTCAGTAGTTGTGGCACACGGGCTTAGCTGCTCCACAGCATGTGGGATCTTCCAGGACCAGGGCTCGAACCCGTGTCCCCTGTATTGGCAGGTGGATTCTTAACCACTGCTCCACAAGGGAAGCCCTAATTCCCTTTATATATTTACTTAGAATAAATACATGCAAGAATTGAGTGATATTGATCATGTTCTCTTTTAGTCAGCAGATGCCTATTACCCACTCTGGAGCATTCATCAAAAAGTCCAACTGCTTTTTTATTTTATTTTATTTTATTTTGCCAACTGCTTTTTTAAATGAAAAGGAAGCAGACAACTAAATATGAAAACTCCACACAAAGGTGTCTCCTATGCTCAGATAATACCAGACACTTTATTCTTCACTGAGTGTGGAGCTGATGGAATTGAGCCACAGTGACATTTGTGACTAGAGGGGAAGATGGAAACGATTCCATTAACCTAGAGTGCTGTAACATATGGTAATCATAAGTGGTAGAATAGCTGGGTTGGACAAGGGTAAAGTAAGCCATGTGGCACAGACATTACCAATTACCACACATGGTAACCATGCTGATACAATGTAGCTTCTCCAGAAAGGAAATGATTTGGGCATATGAATTGGTTTTCTGGCTTATGAAAGAGTGATCTATAAATGACATATCTGGCACCAATATAGCACATGTGGTTTCCAGTAATTTTGCAAGTTGGGGGCTATTAAGATTTGAAGAACCTCCATATACCTAAATGCATGCAGTTATTTGCACAATGCATTGCAGTTATTTGCACAAAGGCAGCAAATCAATATTTATGCAAAATAAACTTGGGTCATTCATATATAAAATTATTTTTCAAGTATCTTTTTTAAGTGTCACATAAAATCCTGGAATTTTGTATCTCTGAAAAAATAATTTTATGACTGTTTAAGGTATAAAGCTTATGGTCATGGCAAAAGTTCAAGATTAGATCTAAACTGTACTGGGAGATGGAATTACATTTGTTCCAAATATTGGCAAAAATATTGATTTTTGAAAGAAACATGATGAAAACTGTGTTTTAAGAAAATTAATATACAAATATTCTTTCAGAAGAAACACTGAAGGCTGAAAGATCAGTTGGGCAATGGAAGATAATGAGAGTACAGAAGAGAATGGTGTCAGTGGGAATGAAGATGAACACAAGAAACTAAAAGACACTCTACAGGAAGATCTGAAATTCTAAGAAGACACCTGAAGATGCAACTTAGGAAGAGCCAGTAACCCACCCAGAGAGGCTCTCAAGTGGCTATTCTGGCTATCTATTGCTGCAAAACAAACTACTGCAAAACTTAGTGGCTAAAACAAAAACGACCTAATAAGGACCTACTGTATAGCACAGGGAACTCTACTCAATACTCTATAATGGTGTGTATGGGAAAACAATCTAAAAAAGAGTGGATATATGTATATGTATAACTGATTCACTTTGCTGTACACCTGAAACTAACACAACATTGTAAATCAACTATACTCCAATAAAAATTAAAAAAAAAAAAGAACAACACTACCTGTAACTGGGAGACAAATTTGAAAACGATTAGGACAATTAAAATAGAACATTATAGGTTGAGTGTACAGCACAATAAATAAGTAAATAAAACAAAAAGCACTTTACTGTGTTTCACAGCTCTGTAGGTTGACTGGGCTCAGCTAGGTGGTTCTCACTTGCAGGTCTCGTGAGGTTGCAGTCTGACAGCAGTTGGTTAGGGATAAAATCATGGCTAGATGTCCAAGAGACTCACTCATATTCTACTTTTTTCCATTTATATTAAAAAAAAATTAAGCAATAAAATGACTAATATGTAAATTATTTTCAGGATATTAATTTGATTGTGTTGCCAAACTGGCAGTTGAGGCTGGCTGTTAACTGGGAGCTCAGCTGGGACCGTCAACTGTAATGCCCACACATAACGTCTCCAATGGCCTTAGGGCAATCAGAGGTCTTACATGGTAGCTTAGAGTTCCAAGATTGAGTGTTTCAGTGAATAAGACAGAAGGTGTTACCTGGTGTCATAAATCAATAGCATTACTTCCGTGGTACTCTATTGGTCAAAGCAGTAATAGGCACATGTGGATACAAGAGAAGGGGACATAATATACCCCAACCTCCTGATGGGAGGAGTGTCAAAGAATTCATCTTGAAACTACCATAGTGACATTTACCTGCATGAATTTATGACAAAGTTTAGCAACTTAAACTTGGAAGCTCAGAAATTTGAGTGTTCCACAACCTAAGTGTCCATCAATGGATTATTGGATAAAGAAATTGTGGAATACATATATATATATATATATATATATATATATATGCATATATACATATACATACATACAATGGAATATTATTCAGCCACAAAAAAAATGAGGAAATCCTGGGAACTTCCCTGGAGGTCCAGTGGTTAGGACTCCACACTTCCACTGCAGGGGGCACAGGTTCGATCCCTGGTCAGGGAACTAAGATCCCACATGCTGCGTGGTGTGGCCAAAAAAAATAAAATGAGGAAATCCTGCCATTTGCAACAGCATGGATGGGCCTTGAGGGCATTATGCTAAGTGAAGTAAGTCACACAGAGAAAGACAAACACTGTATGAGCTCACATATTTATAGAATCGAAAACAAACAAACCCATAGAAAATGAGATCAGATCTGAGGTTACCAGAGGCAGAGTGTTGGGGAAGGGGGAATTGGAGAAAGGTGGTCAAAAGGTACAAACTTCCAGTTACAAGATGAATAAGTATCAGGGATACATGCATGAAGATTATAGTTAACACTGCTATATGATATACATGAAAGTCAAGAGAGTAAATCCTAACAGTTCTCATCCCAAGGAAAAAAATTTTCTTCTTTTTGCTTTCTATTTTAATTGTATCTATATGAGGTGATGGATGCTAACCAAACTTATTGCAGTAATCATTTTACAATATATGTAAGTCAAACCATTATGTACACCTTGAATTATGTCTCAATAAACTGGGGGAAAAAAAGAAATTTGAGTTTTCCAAACTTAATTACACGGAAGTATCTTAACTGACACTAACAAATCTCATAAGAAACTGATGTATAAAAATCACAATGACAACATATGAATTTACAATGAGAACTACTACTTCCATTGAGACCAGACAATTGTATCAATCTGGCTATAACCAAAGTACCTGGGAAATCAAACTATCAACAAATTGATAACTGACGTGCATGGGATCAGACAAGAGTTCATTTCATATTTAAAGCATCAAACCGAGAGAGCCTCATGCAACCATTTCCACAATCAGGATCAGCTATCAGGACCAATCTAAGAAGGACCCTCGTTCCCTTGAGCAGGGCTTGAGTGATTAAACCAAAGTTAGCTCCATTTTGATCCTTTTTCTACCATACTCTATTGCTTGCCAACACTTCTGATTGACACATTTAAAGAATATGGCCCTATGCCATATTTTCCCAGGTTAGAGTTTCTAACCTAAACGTAATTGATATTTTGGGCCCAGTAATTCTTTGTTATGGGGGGCTGTAACGTACATTTTAGGATGTTTAGCAGCATACCTGATCTTTATCCACTAGATGCCAGTGGCACCTGTCCCTAGCTATTGTGATGAGCAACATATCTCCACAATGCTAAATGTCCCCTGGGAGGCAAAATCACCCCAAGCTGAGAACCACTTCATTAATATAAGAGCGTGGACTCTGCAGTTAGACTTATTTTGACCTTCGGATAGGCTGTTTCCTAGTAGTATGACTTTGAGCAAGTCATAAATTACAATGTACATTCCTTGTTTTTGGTTGCCTGGCAGCTATACCCCTTTGCTAGCAGCATCTCAATCTCTTTGAGGGAATTACCTCTCCTACACTGTATGCAGTTTTGGTAGGCCTCCTCTTGCAGAAGCCACAGATAACTGTACTGACGTTTTCCCCCAGATGCTACCACATTCCAGGGTCAGACACTGACCTAAGTTAGGTCAGTAGAATATTCTCTCCCCTGACTTTGAATCCTGACCAAGTAATAAGGATAGAGAAGGGTGATAGTTCATTCACCTCAGTGGGCTCCTACCATGAGACCATTCCTATGGTCCCTGCTGTCTGGGGCTCTGGAACTAATTAACTAGGTTATGCATTTCCAAGCTGGCTTTTTCTGCCTTCCTATTATTTCTGTAACATACAGTAAATGTTAGCTACTATTAGTAAGGGGTCTTGAAGATTCCATAGTTTAATCCTGAGAGCAAACTTATTTCTCTAGGGTCTTCCCTGGCGGTGCAGTGGTTAAGAATCCGCCTGCCAAAGCAGGGGACACGGGTTCGATCTCTGGTCTGGGAAGAGCCCACATGGCACAGAGCAACTAAGCCCGTATGCCACAACTACTGAGCCTGCGTGCCACAACTACTGAGCCTGTGTGCCACAACTACTGAAGCCCGCATGCCTAGAGCCCATGCTCTGCAACAAGAGAAGCCACTGCAATGAGAAGCCCACGCACCACAATGAACAGTAGCCCCCACTCGCTGCAACTAGAGAAAGCCCACGTGCAGCAATGAAACCCAACACAGCCAAAAAACAAAAACTTATTTCTCTAATTTCCAAGTTCTTAGAGTACAACTTGCTGACACTTGAGCGTACCTGTTATAGAATTAATAATTTGGCAACTGACTAGATATGTAGTTATTATGAGAGTAAGTCTTTGAGAAAGGTTCTGACATTAAGAGAAATGAAGTAGAAAAAGGAAACCAATTTGGGGAAAAATGGGTTTGATTTTATATATGTCAAATATTTGATAAAACTATGACATTGTTAATTTAAAACAGATTGCAGTGGATTTGGAGCATGGGTGATAGAGCTTAACATGTTGATTTGGGACACAAAAGAGGATTAACATGAGGACTGAAATAAGGACTAGAATAATTCTTTTGAGGTTAAGAGAGAAAAGTGCACATTCAACCGGATTCTGTCACTACAAACAGAATCCAATTCTGGCTGATTAAAAAAAAATTAATATTTATTAAATAAATGAATGAAGAAACTCCAAAATTCATGAAGAAAAATGCATTAGCTATAATACTACCATATTTCACTAATTGTCCTACATAGAACTTGCCTTTAGAGTTTGGCTGATATAAGATAGAATACATTGGCATTTTTCATCTAACTGCCTTCTGAGACACCTCTTCCTCAGGGGCCCTTTGTCAAATTCAAAACTCAAGGCCATGGTTAACATACAAATAAATTCCAGATGGAGAGATTTAAACATAAAATTACATTTGTTTACAGTTCTCTAAGAAAAAATGGGATTATTTAATAATCATTTAATGGGAAGGTCTAAATAGGACACACAACTCAAACAAAAGTGAAAAACTGACTACATAAACATCTAATTTCTGTGAGACAAAAAAATAAGAAAAACTGGGGAAAATATCTGCCATATCACAAAGGCCTAATACCTTCCTTAATATGTAAAGAACTCTCACAGATTAAAAAGACCAACCACCCAATAAAAAAATGGACAAAAAATAAGAACAGTCAGTTCATAGAAAAGGAAACAGAGTAACTTGTAAGCAAATCAAAAAACATTCAAACTCACTTATAAAAAGAGAAAAGAACAAGAAAATGTTAATATCACACTATGAGATGTCATTTTAATAAACTTATCAAATTGGCAAAAAAGATAAAATATGATGTTAAGGGCATAAACAGCCTCTCTCAAAGAACATTGGTGGAAGTATACATTGGTAGTATCTCTGGAGGATATGTGGGCAACATCGATCAAAATTCTAAATGCACATACACTCTGACCAATTCCTTATATCCTCACGAACAATTTGATTAATCTAAATATCCATCAATTTAAGAATGATTAAATAAAACGATATTGGTACAATGGAATATCACACAGTAATTTTTTAATTGAGAAAATTCTATATGTACCAATACAAAAATAAGGTGCAGTTTGGGTTAAGATTTAGGTGTTGAAGAAAAATTATATTTATATTTTAGATACATGGAATAGCTCTAGAAGATCACACAAGAAACTGGTAATGATGACTGCCCCCTAAAAATGAACTGAGTGACTAAGGTACAGGGGAGGAAAGAAGACTTACTTTTCACTGAATTTCAAATCTTGTGCAAATATTGCTTAGCAAAAAAAAATAATTAAAAAATAAAATAAAAAACAAAGACCAGAAAAACATTTTTCTCTTGAAGAACTAATGATAGCAATTATGTTTCCCATTATTAGACCAAGAGTTATATAATCAATTATGTTTTCCTCTTTGCCTTGGTTTATATAACTTAATATAAATTCTCTTTACTTTGCTACTTCACTTTTTCTTATCTGTGTTAATTTTTAAATTTTGAAAATAGGTAGAACATAATTTCCATAAGTTCTCAAGCTCTTCTGAGTGACCCCAACTTTTACATTCTCATAAAATAAGCTATATGTAAAATCACTATCTGAGTATCGATGTATTTAAAAACTCACATCTTACTATACATAATGAGAGTCAAATGGATAGCGGAAGCAAAAAAGGCCTAAGTCAATGGTGAACTAAAACTAAAAACAGGCAAAGGAATATATTGTGGTCGAAAACACATGAAATCTTGTCAACATGTTTTATGCCAAAATCAGTTCTAAGGGAGCAAAATGTTCTGTAAATTCTAACAGTAACAGTAAATTTAGGCACTGACGTTAAGCCAGCCTCTCTCCTGCAACTCAGTGGGTTTTTCTAAAACGTAATAGAACATTTCAACATCATGTCTCAAAATTGAAATGCAATATATTGGAATGGAAACCCTAGAATTATTGATTTTTAAAATTAAAAATGTGTAAATGTCACTCTTCCATATTTCCAGTATTGTTCATTTAAAGTGAATATTTAATAAACGCCTCTGCAAAAACAGAAACCACAAAATTTTGACCAATGAATTTAGCAATCATTTAGTCCCATCTTTTTTTTTTGACATCTTTATTGGAGTATAATTGCTTTACAATGGTGTGTTAGTTTCTGCTTTATAACAAAGTAAATCAGTTATACATATACATGTGTTCCCATATCTCTTCCCTCTTGCGTCTCCCTCCCTCCCATCCTCCCTATCCCACTCCTCTAGCTAGGTGGTCACAAAGCACCAAGCTGATCTCCCTGTGCCATGCAACTGCTTCCCACTAGCTATCTACTTTACGTTTGGTAGCGTATATATGTCCATGCCACTCTCTCACTTTGTCCCAGCTTACCCTTCCCCCTCCTCATATCCTCAAGTGCATTTTCTAGTAGATCTGTGTCTTTATTCACGTCTTGCCCCTAGGTTCTCCATGACCATTTTTGTTTTCTTAGATTCCATATATATGTGTTAGCATATGGTATTTGTTTTTCTCTTTCTGACTAACTTCACTCTCAATTACAGACTCTAGGTCCATCCACCTCACTACAAATAACTCAATTTCATTTCCTTTTATGGCTGAGTAATATTCCATTGTATATATGTGCCACATCTTCTTTATCCATTCATCTGTTGATGGACACTTAGGTTGCTTCCATGTCCTGTCTATTGTAAATAGAGCTGCAATGAACATTTTGGTACATGACTCTTTTTGAATTATGGTTTTCTCAGGGTATTTGCCCAGTAGTGGGATTACTGGGTCATATGGTAGTTCTATTTCTAGTTTTTTAAGGCACCTCCATACTGTTCTCCATGGTGGTGCTGAATTCTCTTAGCTTTTGCTTGTCTGTAAAGCTTTTAATTTCTCTGTCAAATCTGAATGAGATCCTTGCTGGGTAGAGTAATCTTGGTTGTAGGTTTTTCTCCTTCATCACTTTAAATATGTCCTGTCACTCCCTTCTGGCTTGCTGAGTTTCTGCTGAAAGACCAGCTGTTAACCTTATGGGCATTCCCTTGTGTGTTATTTGTTGTTTTTCCCTTGCTGCTTTTAATATTTGTTCTTTGTATTTAATTTTTGAGAGTTTGATTAATATGTGTCTTGGCAAGTTTCTCCTTGGATTTATCCTGTATGGGACTCTCTTTGCTTCCTGGACTTGATTAACTATTTCCTTTCCCATATTAGGGAAGTTTTCAACTATAATCTCTTCAAATATTTTCTCAGTCCCTTTCTTTTTCTCTTCTTCTTCTGGCACCCCTATAATTCGAATGTTGGTGTGTTTAATGTTGTCCCAGAGGTCTCTGAGACTGTCCTCAATTCTTTTAATTCTTTTTTCTTTATTCTGCTCTGCAGTAGTTATTTCCACTATTTTATCTTCCAGGTCACTTATCCGTTCTGCTGCCTCAGTTATTCTGCTATTGATCCCTTCTAGAGCATTTTTAATTTCACTTATTGTGTTCTTCATCACTGTTTGTTTGCTCTTTAGTTCTTCTAGGCCCTTGTTAAACGTTTCTTGCATTTTCTCTATTCTATTTCCAAGATTTTGTATCATCTTTACTATAATTATTCTGAATTCTTTTTCAGGTAGACTGCCTATTTCCTCTTCCTTTGTTAGGTCTGGTGGGTATTTGCCTTGCTCCTTCATCTGCTGTGTGTTTTTCTGTCTTCTCATTTTGCTTAACTTACTGTGTTTGGGGTCTCCCTTTCGTACACTGTTCCTGTCTTGCTAGCTGTTTGGCATAGAGTGTCCAGCACTGCAGCTTGCTGGTTGTTGAGTGAAGTTGGGTCTTGGCGTTGAGATGGGGATCTCTGGGAGATTTTCGCCGTTTGATATTACGTGGAGCTGGGAGGTCTCTTGTGGACCAGTGTCTGAACTTGGCTCTCCCACCTCAGAATCACAGCCCTGACGCCTGGCTAGAGCACCAAGAGCCTGTCATCCACATGGCTCAGAATAAAAGGGAGAAAAATATAGAAAGAAAGAAAGAGAGAAAGAAGATAAAGTAAAATAAAATAAAATAATTAAAATAAAAAATAATTATTAAGAAAAAAATTTTAAGAAGTAAAAAAAGCCAAACCAAAACAAAAAAACATACAGGCAGAACCTTAGGACAAATGGTAAAAGCAAAGCTATACAGTCAAAATCACACAGAGAAGCATACACATACACACTCACAAAAAGAGAAAAAGTGAAAAAAATATATATATCTTTGCTCCCAAAGTCCACCTCCTCAATTTGGGATGATACGTTGTCTATTCAGGTATTCCACAGATGCAGGGTACATCAAGTTGATTTTCGAGATTTAATCCGCTGCTCCTGAGGCTGCTGGGAGAAATTTCCCTTTCTCTTCTTAGTTCGCACAGCTCCTGGGGTTCAGTTTTGGATTTGGCCCCGCCTCTGTGTGTAGGTTGCCTGAGGGCGTCTGTTCTTCCCTCAGACAGGATGGGGTTAAAGGAGCAGCTGATTCGGGGGCTCTGGCTCACTCAGCCCAGGGGGACGGAGGAGTACAGAGTGCGGGGCAAGCCTAGGCGGCAGAGGCCAGCATGACATTGCACCAGCCTAAGGCGCCGTGCGTTCTCCCTGGGAAGTTGTCCCTGGATCACGGGACCCTGGCAGTGGCGGGGCTGCACAGGCTCCCGGGAGGGGCGGTGTGGATAGTGACCTGTGCTTGCACACAGGCTTCTTGGTGGCGGCAGCAGCCGCCTTAGCGTCCCACGCCCGTCTCTGGGGTCCGCGTTGATGATAGCCGCAGCTCGCGCCCATCTCAGAGCTCCTTTTAAGCGGCGTTCTTAATCCCCTCTCCTCGAGCACCAGGAAACAAAGAGGCAAGAAAAAGTCTCTTGCCTCTTCAGCAGTTCCAGACTTTTCCTGGACTCCCTCCCGGTTAGCTGTGGCGCACTAGCCCCCTTCAGGCTGTGTTCACGCAGCCAACCCCACTCCTCTCCCTGGGGTCCGACCTCCGAAGCCCGAGCCTCAGCTCCCAACCCCCGCCGGCCCCGGCAGGAGAGCAGACAAGCCTCTCGGGCTGGTGAGTGCTGGTCGGCCCTGATCCTCTGTGCGGGAATCTCTCCATTTTGCCCTCCGCACCCCTGTTGCTGCGCTCTCCTCCGTGGCTCCAAAGCTTCCCCCCTCCGCCACCCGCAGTCTCCGCCCGCGAAGGGGCTTCCTAGTGTGTGGAAACCTTTCCTCCTTCACGGCTCCCTCCCACTGGTGCAGGTCCCGTCCCTATTCTTTTGTCTGTTTTTTCTTTTTTCTTTTGCCCTACCCAGGCACCTGGGGAGTTTCTTGCCTTTTGGGAGGTCTGAGGTCTTCTGCCAGCGTTCGGTAGGTGTTCTGTAGGAGCTGTTCCACATGTAGATATATTTCTGATGTATTTGTGGATAGGAAGGTGATCTCTGCATCTTACTCTTTCGCCATCTTGAAGCTCTTCTCAGTCCTATCTTATTTTATAAATTTTATAAGAGAAGGGCATGAGAAAATATAGGTGTTTAAATTGACATGGCTTATTAATGTCTCGGCTGGAATTAGGATCCAGGTCTTCTGACTCTAGTCCTATCTTCTCTCTACCACATTTTATTTTAATTTTATCACTGGTAACTAGTTGTAAACATTTTAGTAAGAACATTATTAACAAGAAAAACAAAATACAGTAATTAGAGAGAAAATTAAAATAGCTGATCTGGGAAATGAAAATAAGTCTATTAGGGTTAAAATTTAAGCTACTAGGAATAGCTTGAAAATATTCCAAAGACAAATCAACTGTCCCAAACTTGATAAATAAAAATCAATAAAAGTTTCAAGAAACAAAAAGTTTACTCATATACAGTTATATTAAAACACTATTAGAAACAACCCAAATGTCTATCAACAGATGAATGGATAAGCAAAATGTGGTATATACACACAATGGAATATTACATAGGCATAAAAAGGACTGAAGTTCTTCTACATGCTACAACATGGATGAACCTTGAAAACATTATGCTAAGCGAAATAAGCCAGACACAAAAGGAAAAATATTGTATGAGTCTTATCACTTATATGAAATATATATGATAAGCAAATTCATAGAAATAAAAAGTAGAGTAGAGATTACCAGGAGCTGGTGGAGGAAATAATGAAGAGTTATTGCTTAATGGGTACAGAGTCTCTGTTTGGGGTGATGAAAAGTTTTTAAAATACTGGAGGGACTTCCCTGGTGGCACAGTGGTAAAGAATCCGCCTGCCAATGCAGGGGACACGGGTTCAATCTCTGGTCAGGAAGATCCCACATGCTGCGGAGCAACTAAGCCCATGTGCCACAACTACTGAGCCTGTGCTCTAGAGCCCACGAGCCACAACTACTGAGTCCATGCACCACAACTACTGAAGCCTGCGCGCCTAGAGCCCATGATCCACAACAAGAGAAACCACTGCAATGAAAAGCCTGCGCATCGCAACGAAGAGTAGCCCCCGCTGGCCGCAACTAGAAAAAGCCCACGTGCAGCATTGAAGACCCAACACACCCCCCCAAAAAATAAATAAAATAGTGGAGATGGTCCTACAACAATTAAAAATGTCACTGAATTATACACTTAAAAATGGTTAAAATGGCAAATTTCAAGTACTATTTTATCCCAATCTTTAAAAAAAAAAAAAATTTTAAAGACCACTATTAAATTACCTATATTTATTTTATAATAAAAAATGTTCAGAGACACCATCCTATGCATGACCAAAGGTTCTAAATCTTATTTGAAATATTTATTCATACAAGCCGTTGTTAAATGTGTACGTGTTATGCAGTAGATGGACGGATGGATTGATGGAGGGATAGAGGGATGGAGGGATGGATAGATGAAAAGAATGAAAGCATACAGACCAGCCTATCACACCTAACTGACAAAGTTGCTAGAAAGATCAAATTAAATGATGTAAAAGTGTTTCAAAATCATAAGGCACTATATAAGTATATTTTGTGTTACATATCCCCAAAATTTAAGCTAAAAGTGATAATACTTTGGGAAAAAATACAGTTTCAATAAAGGATAAAATGTTTGTAAAACCAAGGAAGAATTACTTTTAAAAAGTGTCTGCATGTTTTAAAAATTACAGGCATATCTCATTTTATTTTGCTTCACAGATATTATTTTTTACAAACTGAAGGTTTGTGACAACCCTTTACTGAGCAAGTTTATTGCGCCATTTTCCCAACAGTATTTGCTCATTTCATGTCTCTGTGTCACATTTTTAGTAATTCTTGCAATATTTCAAACTTCATTATTGTTATATTTGTTATGTTGATCTGTGATCAACGATCTTTGTTGTTACTCTTGCAAGAAGATTATGGCTCGTTGAAAGCTTGCAGCTTTAGGGACTTCCCTGGTGGTCCAGTGGTTAAGAATCCACCTTCCAATGCAGGGGATGCAGGTTTGATCCCTGGTCAGGGAACTAAGATCCCACGTACCACAGGGCAACTAAGCCCACGTGCTGCAACTATAGAGCCCACGTGCTCTGGAGCCCGTGCGCCGCAACTAAGACTCAACGCAGCCAAAAATAAATAAATTTATATATAAAGAGTGCTATATTTTAAAAAAAGAAAGCTTGCAGTTTTTAGCAATAAAGTATTTTTAGGCAATAAAGTATTTTTAATTAAGGTATGTACTTTTTTTTTAGACATAATGCTACTGCACACTTAATAAACTACAGTATGGTATAAACAAAACTTTTATATGTACTGGGAAACCAAAAAAGTTTGTGTGACTTGCTTTAATATTTGCTTTATTGCAGTGGCCTGGTACCAAAACACACTATTTCTGAGGTATGCCTGTTCTACATATTTTATAATTAAGAAAAAATATACTCCTTAAAAAAATAAAGCTTGCAAAAAGCTAAGGAACTATCCTCTTTTTTCTTTCTGTTTCATAAATGGGAATAACCATCTATGAAAAGTTGAAAAATGGTAAAATATCTGTCCCAGTGCTTTTCGAACTTTAATGTGCATATTACATACGAATTACCCAAAGATCATTATTTCTTGAATCATGTTGCCACATGATTTGAGGGGCTGAATAGTGGCTTTCCAAAAACGTTTCCATCCTAATCCTCGAAATTTGTGAATCCTAATTTACATGCGAAAGGGACTTTGCAGATACGATTAAATTAAGACCTCAAGATGGGGATATTATCCTGGATTATCTGACTGGGCCCTAAATGTAATCACAAGTGTCCTTTTAAAGGGAGGGCAGGAGGAGAGTGAGAAAAAGGTGATGGAAACATAGAAAGAGAGAGACTGGAAGATGCTACGCTGCAGTCTTTGAAGATGGGCTATGAACCAAGGAATGCAGGCAGTTTCTAGAAGCTAGAAAAAGCAACGAAACAGATTTTCCCAAAGACCCTCCAGGAGGATGCAGGCCTGCTGACACCTTGATTTTAGCCCTTTGAAACTGATTTCAGACTTGTGTTCTTGTTTTATTTTTATTTTATTTTTGGCTGCACCACATCACATGGCTTCTGGGATCTTAGTTCCCCAACCAGGGATCAAACCCGGGCCCTCTGCAGTAAGAGTTCAAAGTCCTAACCACTGGCCTGCCAGGGAACTCCCCAGACTTGTGCTCTTTTAAGCCACTAACCTATAGTAATTTATTACAAGCAGCAAGAGGAAATTAATACAAATCATACATTATGATACAAATCATAATTTCGATTTCTTTAAAAAGGAACTTACATGCTTATTAGAAGTGTTGTTTATAAATACAGTAATAACTAAAACTCCAAAAAGAAGTTTTAAAAGTATGCACAACCATTAAAAACTATCACAGAGGGACTTCCCTGGTGGCGCAGTGGTTAAGAATCCACCTGCCAATGCAGGGGACATGGGTTCGAGCTTTGGTCCAGGAAGATCCCACATGCCGCGGAGCCAACTAAGCCCGTGCGCCACAACTACTGAGCCTGTGCTCTAGAGCCCATGAGCCACAACTACTGAGCCCGTACACCACAACTACTGAAGCCCGTGCGCCTAGAGCCCGTGCTCCACGAGAAGCCACCGCAACGAGAAGCCCGCACACCACAACGAAGAGTAGCCCCCGCTCTCTGCAACTAGAGAAAGCCCGCGCGGAGCAACAAAAACCCAATGCAGCCATAAATAAATAAATAAATTTATTTATTTTTTAAAAAGTCAAAGAAAAATTTAGTTATGTGGAATACATGAGGATATATTAAGAATTTTAAAAAGCAGGTTACAATACTATATAATTTTTTTTAGATTATACTTATGTGTATTTTGTTTCCTATAGTGTTACAGACTGAATTGTGTCTCCCCAAAGTTCTTATGTTATTCTTATTCTCTAACCTCCAATGTGATTATACTTGGTGACAGGGCTTTTAGGAGGTAATTAAGGTTAAATGAGGTCAGAAGAGCAGGGTCCTTATGATAGAATTAGCACCATTATAAGAACAGACACCTGAAAGCTTGCTCACTCATGCTCTCAATCTCTAACCATCATGTGAGAACATAGTGAGAAGAGGCCATGGAAGAGATCTCCTATTATACCAGAAACAACCTGCTAGCACCATGATCTTGGACTTCTAGCCTCTAGAACTGTGAGAAAATAAACTTCTTTTAAGCCACCCAATCTATGGGATTTTGCCACGGCAGCAGAAGCTACTACTACAGATTTTAGTATTGAGAAGCGGGGTGTTGCTTTAAGGAATACCTAAAACTGTGGAAGAAACTTTGGAACAGTAATGGGTGGAGGCTGGAAGAGTTTGGAGATGGCATGCTAGAAATATGGGTATTAAAGGTGATTCTGGTGAGATCTGAAATGGAAATGAGGAACATGTTATTGGAAACTGGAGAAAAGGTGACCCTTTTTATAAAGTGGCAAAGAACTGGCTGAATTTAGTGTTCCGTGGAAGATAGAACTTCCAAGTAATGAAACTGGCTATTTAGCTGAGGTTTCTAAGTGAAGTACTGAAGGAGTGGCTTGGCTCCTCCTGTTTATAGTAAAATGCAAAATGAGATATATGAAGAAATTGTCAAGCAAAAAGGAACCGGAACCTAAAAATTTGGAAAATTCTCAGCCTATCTATATTGCAAATTAGACAGCATGTTCTGAAGAGGACATCAAGGGTGTGGCTGGATCATCACTCCATAAAAAGCTTATGGTATTATAAGAGCCAAAACAATGCCAGTTTGAACTGAAGGGGATAGAGACAGGACAAAGTGAAGGAAGGCTGACCGACTTCTTGGATTTGAAAGGACTGGAGAGCTATTTTGCTGCAAACATCAGCTATTCTTCAAGAAGAGGGGAAAATGACCCTGAAGGCCATTCAGAGGTCATCAGGGATACTACCTCATTTTCAACAGGCCAGATGGCCTCTGCCAGAGGTCAGGGGCAGAACCTCCACCTAGAGTTGTGGGGTGATGCTGCCATGCCAGTGGGCCTGGAAGGCAGAGTATCAAACCAAAAAGGATTAATGTCAAGCCTTAAGATCTAATGGAATTTGCCTGGCTAGGTTTTGGACTTCCTGGGGACCCATCACTCCATTTTTCCTTCTGATTTCTTCCTTTAGAATGAGAATGTCTATCCTACCATTGTATTTCGGAAAGACTTGTCAGGTTTCACAGGTTCACAGCTGGAGAAGAATTCTGCCTCAGAAAGAACCGTACCTGAGGACTTCCCCACTCCCAACGCAGGCAGCCCGGGTTCGATCCCTGGTCAGGGAACTAAATCCCACACGTATGCTGCAACTAAGAGTTCACACACCACAACTAAGACCCGGCACAACCAAATAAAAATAAATATTAAAAAAAAAAACTGTACCTGGAATCTCACTGGCATCTGATTTAGAGATTATTTTAATGAGACTTTGTACTTTAGAGTTGATGCTGGAATGAATTAAGACTTTGGGGGCTGTTGGGATAGAATGTATTTTGCATGTGAGAAGGACATGAATTTGCGGGGACCAGCGGCAGAATGCTATGGACTGAAATGTGTCCTCTCAAAATTCATATGTTGAAGCCCTACCTCCAATGTGACTATTTGGAGATAGGGCTTTTAGGAGGTAATTAATGTTAAATGAGGTTATAAGGGTGGATTTCTCACAGGATTGGTGGTCTTATAAGACAGGAAGAGAGAACGGTCTCTATCTCTGCGCATTCACCTAGGAAAGTCCTTGTGAGCCAACAGTGAGAAGGCAGTTGTCTGCAAGCAAGGAAGACAGCCCTTACCAGAACCAGACCATACTGGGACACTGAGAAAATACCATGAGAAAATTCTGTTGTGTAAGTCTATGGTATTTTGTTTCTGCAGCCCAAGCGGACTAAGTGTATATTATAACTAGAAAAATAAATATCTTTTCAGCACAACTTTGAAAGGCTATATGAAAATTTTATTTAAAAAGAGTTGCAAACAAAAAGAAATACACTTGGCTTTGTCAATATTCAGGGTTTCATTTTTTTTTAACATCTTTATTAGAATATAATTGCCTTACAATGGTCTCTGCTTTATAACAAAGTGAATCAGTTATACGTATACATATGTTCCCATATCTCTTCCCTCGTGTCTCCCTCCCTCCCACCCCTCTAGGTGGTCACAAAGCACCGAGCTGATCTCTCTGTGCTGTGCAGCTGCTTCCCACTAGCTATCTATTTTACGTTTGGTAGTGTATATATGTCCATGCCACTCTCTCACTTTGTCCCAGTTTACCCTTCCCCCTCCCCATATCCTCAAGTCCATTCTCTAGTAGGTCTGTCTTTATTCACGTCTTGCCCCTCAGTTCTCCATGACCATTTTTTTTTTTCTTAGATTCCATATATATGTGTTAGCATACGGTATTTCTGACTTACTTCACTCTGTATGAGACTCTAGGTCCATCCACCTCACTATAAATAACTCAATTTCGCTTCTTTTTATGGCTGAGTAATATTCCATTGTATATATATGCCATATCTTCTTTATCCATTCATCTGTTGATGGACATTTAGGTTGCTTCCATGTACTGGCTATTGTAAATAGAGCTGCAATGAACATTTTGGTACATGACTCTTTTTGAATTATGGTTTTCTCAGAGTATATGCCCAGTAGTGGGATTGCTGGGTCGTATGGTAGTTCTATTTTTAGTTTTTTAAGGAATCTCCATACTGTTCTCCATAGTGGCTGTATCAATTTACATTCCCACCAACAGTGCAAGAGGGCTCCCTTTTCTCCACACCCTCTCCAGCATTTATTGTTTGTAGATTTTTTGATGATGGCCATTCTGACTGGTGTGAGATGATATCTCATTGTAGTTTTGATTTGCATTTCTCTAATGATTAATGATGTTGAGCATTCTTTCATGTGTTTGTTGGCAATCTGTATATCTTCTTTGGAGAAATGTTTATTTAGGTCTTCTGCCCATTTTTGGATTGGGTTGTTTGTTTTTTTGTTATTGAGCTGCATGAGCTGCTTGTAAATTTTGGAGATTACTCCTTTGTCAGTTGCTTCATTTGCAAATATTTTCTCCCATTCTGAGGGTTGTCTTTTTGTCTTGTTTATGGTTTCCTTTGCTGTGCAAAAGCTTTTAAGTTTCATTAGGTCCCATTTGTTTATTTTTATTTCCATTTCTCTAGGAGGTGAGTCAAAAAGGATCTTGTTGTGATTTATGTCAGAGTGTTCTGCCTATGTTTTCCTCTAAGAGTTTGACAGTGTCTGGCCTTACATTTAGGTCTTTAATCCATTTTGGGGTCTCACAGTTCTTTTAAAGTACAGTGTTATAATGCTTTATAAAATGACCTCTTAACAGTATCTGATGCCTGGTAACACTGATATTTATCACTTAACAACCCCCTTACTCTCTTGACGTTATGATTTGAGTAGACAGAATATAAAATGACAGGTAATTTTTTATAATGACTGCATTAATTATAATAAAAACATATGGGGCTTCCCTGGTGGCGCAGTGGTTGAGAGCCCACCTGCCGATGCAGGGGACGCGGGTTCATGCCCCGGCCCAGGAAGATCCCACATGCCGCAGAGCGGCTGGGCCCGTGAGCCATGGCCGCTGAGCCTGCATGTCTGGAGCCTGTGCTCCGCAACGGGAAAGGCCACAACAGTGAGAGGCCCACGTACCACAAAAGAAAAAAAAAACCATATGCCTTAAAGCGCTCAAAAATAAGAGTGTTACAATTAGTTATCCTATACTAAAGTAGTCATTTGAAATTAGTCTTACATAATTAGGATGACCATAAGCCTGATTTGCCTGGGACAGTCCTGATTTATGTCCTGGTATAATTGTTAGCAGTGCCTATTTTCATTCTTTAAAAAGTCCTTGCCAACTATGGTTAGTCTATGTATAATCAATTACAGAATAATTACATTTTTTAAATTTTATGAATTTAGTGTTCAGTCTGGGACAGGAAATACCAACTGTCACTGAAGTCTGGAAAATATGGTTGTCACGGTATATAATATTCAATTACTTAAATAATTTTCTTCCACTGGGAGTTAAAGTAAATTTTGTAAATGAATTAAGAAGCACTAAGAACCAGGTACCAAAACATTTTTAAATTTTGAAACCACTCAACAATCCAAATTTTTAATTTATTCAAGCAGTATTAAGATTATTCAAAGGAAAAATGTCAATACACCTAGAACTGGATCACACCATGTTTCAAAAATATGGAAATAAATGACTGTGAGCTTATCAACTTGACAACATAGATATATGTTCCAGTCAATGTTCTAGATGGGATAACAACTCTAAAGTCCTTCCTTTAATGTTACAAAATAACATTAAAAAATGAACAAATGACTTAGATTTTAGGATTGGGGTCACTAAAATCAGACTGGTCATCCAAAATGTGTATCCTACTCATAAACTGAATGTAATGATATGCTGACTCATGGTGCTGGCTTTTCTTCATAATGGAAACATGTCATTTTTAAGAATTATCAAAGCTACATTTAAAGAGGAGAGCACAATAGGAATGTTAAAAAAATCTTTTCTTCCTAGAAATGTCTAGGCAATTGGCAAAGAAAGGAGGAGAAAACAGTCTGAATATTAAATTCAGTTGGCCACAAGCGATCAGCTTTCCACATTTGCAAAATACAATAACTGTATCATCTCTACTGAATGTTATTGAAAATGAAAACAGGGTTAAATACAACTGTAGAACACTGCTTAGTTTAGAAAAACTTTCAGAGAATCCTATTTGTTAAGTGTTTTCACTTAATATAGACCTGATCCATTCATTCACCATTCACTTAATATAGACTGGATTCATTCACGCCATAGTGTTTATATTCTAAAGTAACGAGTCTACTACTTGTAAGCACTGCATCTCTCACAGCATCAATACATATGTATACTCTGAGACTAGTCTTTGGATTCCTTTTCTTCCTCTGAGTCCCGTGACCGCTTCCGGATATTCAATGAACCTTCTGTTTGCAATGAACATGCAGTAGCAACAACAGCATCTCTAAATCCCTGAGGCTGCGAAATGAAAAAATATACAAGTATGCTTTAAGAACATCTAAAATAACAACTGGTCTTCCAAATATTTTAAAGTAATTGATAAAAGAGCTACTTTATTCTTGGGATAGAAGTTATCAACCACTGTGAATGAAGAGGATAAACCTCAAAGATAGACAGGGCTATAATAGGGTAACTTTTATGTAGAGTATGTGTATGTCTTTACTTATACATACACATACACAGAAATATAGTACATTATAAAAATATTCTCTAAAAGTCAATCCTAACAAACTTTACAGTGGCTCTATTAAAAGAGGTGAAAGGAATTAACATGCACTAATTACTTAGGTACTTTAGAAATATTTTCACAATTAAATACTCTAATGAATTGGGAGATTGGGATTGACATATATACACTAATGCGTATAAAACAGATAACTAATGAGAACCTGCTGTATAGCACAGGGAACTCCACTTCGCTGTACAATAGAAACTAACACAACACTGTAAAACAACTATACCCCAATAAAAATAAATACTCTAAAATAAAATGTCCCGATTAGATACTTTAAATGCACCTGGGCAGTGCAAAGACTAAGTAGATAATTCAGTTTCAGAATCTCCTTCTATTTCTGTTTTTGTCCTTAAAAAATGAGACGCTAAGAATATATCTGATTCAACACTATCGATAAATATGCATTATTTTAGCCAAAAATTTATTTTCTATGATGTAAAATTACTGGAAAATTAACACTTTGAAGTGGGATATATTTCACTTATATGTGGAATCTAAAAAAATAACAAGAAACTAGTGAATACAACAAAAAAGAAGCAGACCTACAGATACAGAGAACAAACCTAGTGGTCACCAGTGGGAAGAGGAAAGTGGGGAGGGGCAATAATGAGGTAGGGGATTGAGGTGTACAAACTACAACACTATGCATAAAATAAACTACAAGGATATTACTGTACAACATGGGGAATATAGCCAGTATTTTACAATAACTATAAATGGAGTATAACCTTTAAAAATTGTGAATCACTATAATGTACACGTGTAACTTATATAATATTACATATCAACTATACTTCAATAAAAAAAGAAAAAAGTGGGATATATTTGATGACTATGATAGATCTATCAAAATGAGTAATGCTGGTATTTTTTTCTTTTCTGAAAATCTTTAACGACTTTCACTTTAAAAATCTAATATCCTGACATTACACATGGCACGGAACACACTCCCCTATAAATAAGTATTTCCTCTGTTCTTAAGAATAAATTTCAGTTTAATTGTGACTAGAGAATTCTTACATATACTACTATTTTGGGGATAATGTTCTAAGCGTCAAAAGCTGTCCTCAAATATGCTTGCTGCCTACAGAAGTTAACAGAAGCAATTTGTAAATGCTCTCTTGAGATAATTACTGCCCACTAACACCAAAATCCCACTCTAACCAAATAATACTGACTGTGATTTGAAATAGTACTGTAGCATCCTTCTGGCTTGGTGATTTGTACAATGTTGCCAACCTGGTTAGAGAAAAAGAATAAATACACACAAACACATGATCTTAATTAATTAGTTCAGACGACTGACTTCATAATTTAAATTCATAGCTTTTTACTATAATTCTATTATTTTGTTCTCTAAGAACACAGAAAGCAAAGAAATATCAAAAATACTCCCTTAAAACAAGAGCTATATGTATACATGTAATAATTATTACATATAATAACAATACGGGCTTCCCCGGTGGCACAGTGGTTAAGGATCCGCCTGCCAATGCAGGGGACACAGGTTCGAGCCTTGGTCTGGGAAGATCCCACATGCCGCGGAGCAAATAAGCCCATGCGCCACAACTACTGAGCCTGTGCTCTACAGCCGCGAGCCACAACTACGGAGCCCCTGTGCCACAACTACTGAAGCCCACGCGCCTAGAGCCCAGGCTCCACAACAAGAGAAGCCACTGCAGTGAGAAGCCCGCGCACTGCAACGAAGAATAGCCCCCGCTCGCCGCAACTAGGGAAAGCCCACGTGCAGCAACAAAGACTCAACATAGCCAAAAAATAAAATAAAAATAAAAATAAATTAAAAAAACCAAAAATCCACAATAGATTTGTTTACATAAGTGAAATCTTAAAACAACCAAAAAGGCCAATGACTGATTCACATAAATTATTTTATACATGACAAGATGCTATTTACACTTAAGAAAATAAAGTGGAAGAAAATATTTAATGAGATTGGAAAATATTAATAATATATGAAGTATAAGTTATACTGTATGAGCCGACATTTATGAATGTTTGTACATATACATTATATAGAAAAATTACTAAAAGACTACAATCAAAGGGACTTCCCTGGTGGTCCAGTGGGTAAGACCCCATGCTCCCAATGCAGGGGGTCTGGGTTCGATCCCTGGTCGGGGAACTAGATCCCGCATGCATGCTGCAACTAAGTTCTGGCGCAGGCTAAATAAATAAATAAATATTAAAACAAACAAAACCAAAAAATACTACAATCAAAAAGTTAAGTTGTTGTTACAAGGTAAAAGTTGTTCTTTTGTTTGGTTATCTACATCTTTCAAACTTTCTACAGTACTTGTGTATTTTTTTACGTGTTATAATAGAAGTATTAAGACAATTTCTTGGTATTTAAATGAGGAACACGTACTCATATTATACTAATACAAATAATCTAGGAAAACACATTCTTTCAAAATGCTTATGTTCAGAAAAATCGCTGTCAAAACAGGACAAGGTCTGTTTAGGTATGATTTTATTGTGTACTCTACAAAGTAAATAATATAAAACTGAAAGCTGAAAGTAGTTGAGAAATAAAATTCTAAACTCTTATTAACTATGCTCAAATACCGTAACAGCAACAAATACATTTGACCCTTGAACAATGCAGGGGTTAGGGGCACCAACCCTGTGCAGTCCAAAATCCAAATACTCTGCTTCAAAAACAAAGGAATTGATAAATGAGTCACCCAAGGGCAGGAAGCTGAAACAGTTTAGATAGAATCAGGACTCAAACCCTAGCTCTTTTAACTCCACATACTCTGATCTCTAATTGAACACAAAAAAACTCTTCCCCACACTTAAAAGATCTGTAAAATGAAAATACAGATACTACATTTATTGAAAAAAATCTGCCTATAAGTAGACCCATGCAATTCAAACCCTTGTTGTTCACTGGTCAACTGTATAAGAAAAAAAAATTTTTTGTTTTTTGGCCGCACCATGTGGCATGTGGGATCTTAGTTCCCTGACCAGGGATCAAACCCGCGCCCCCTGCAGTGGAAGCATGGGGTCTTAATCACTGGACCGCCAGGGAAGTCCCTAAGCAAAAACTTTTAAAGTGTCTTTTAAAAATTACTTTAAAACTGATATAATTTATTCACAATAGCTAAAAGGTAGAAGCAACCCAAGTGTCTGACAGATGAATGAATGGATAAACAAAAGGTGGTATATACATACCATGGAATATTGCTCAGTCTTAAAAAGGAAAGGAATTCTGACATATGCTACAATGAACCTTAAAGACTTTACACTAAGTCAAATAAAGCCAGTCACAAAAGGACCAATATTGTATGCTTCTGCTTAAAAGAGGTGCCTAGAGCAGTCAAATTCATAGAGACAGAAGGTAGAATGGTGGTTCCCAGGGGCTGGTAGGAGGGGAGGATGGGGAATTAGTATTTAATAAGCATGGAGTTTCAGTTTAGGAAGATGAAAAAGGTCTGGAGATGGATGGTGGTGATGACTGTAAAATAATATGAATGTACTTCACGCCACAGAATCGTACACTTAAATGGTTAAAATGGTAAATTCTTTGTTACATATACTTTACCACAATTTTTTTTTTTGGCTGCAGCACGCAGAATGCAGGATCTTAGTTCCCTGAGCAGGGATCGAACCTGTGCCCCCCTACAGTGGAAGTGCAGTCCTAACCACTGGACGCCAGGGAATTCCCTACTTTACCACAATTTTAAACAACTGATATAACTGTACAAAATAAGGATTCTAACTTAGAGAAAAATCATAGCCTCTCAGAGTTAAACGGATCATTTCTTTAAATGTCATATAATGTTGATTTGTTTTCAAAAATAATTCAAAAAGACATCTTGGTTTATGATGGTACTCTCTTAATTTTGCAACTGGCCCCTACTCAGGCATAATTCAAAAGAGAAGCAATCAGAGACCATCATCCATTAGCTTTTAGGTTTGTTCTTTCAGGATGAGAATAGAAGAATCCAAAATGTCATATCTTTGTAATAGCAACTGTCTGCATAAATAAAATAACTGTTAAGTAATATGTAATATAAGAATAATTGTGTTAGGGAGTGAAATCATCAACTTTTACAATGCTTTAGGGCTGATGGTCTATCTTTAACGCAAAATAAAACAGAAAAAATAGAGGCATGGAGTATTTAAATCTATCTTATTAAAAAAATCACACTTTTGTTTTTGTTTGTTTGTTTTGCGGTATGCGGGCCTCTCACTGTTGTGGCCTCTCCCGTTGCGGAGCACAGGCTCTGGACGCGCAGGCTCAGCGGCCATGGCTCACGGGCCCAGCCACTCCGCGGCATATGGGATCTTCCCGGACCGGGGCACGAACCCATGTCCCCTGCATTGGCAGGCGGACTCTCAACCACTGCGCCACCAGGGAAGCCCAAAAAAAAAATCACACTTTTTGATTCAATGAAACAAAAATTAGCTAACCTTCTGAAAAAGTGGTATCTAAATCACCTCATATCACCATATGTCCAAAAAGGTACCCAGTACATCCAACTTTTCTGAGAAAATTATTAAAAAGCAAATAAGATTTTAAGAAGCATTTATATGTTTATTAATAATCCTAACATCAAATGGGCATTAAGTATTAAGGCTGAAAATCTTCCTCAAATTTCTAGGTAAAAATAAAATTTATATTTCACGTCTGCATCTCAAGAGATTTTTTGTGTGTGTGTGGTACGCGGGCCTCTCACTGCTGTGGCCTCTCCCGTTGCGGAGCATAGGCTCCGGATGTGCAGGCTCAGTGGCCATGGCCCACAGGCCCAGCCACTCCGCGGCATACGGGATCTTCCTGGACCGGGGCACGAACCCGTGTCCCCTGCATCGGCAGGCGGACTCTCAACCACTGCGTCACCAGGGAAGCCCTCAAGAGATCTTTTTAAACAACAAACTAAACCAAAGAATCACTTGGCTCATGGCCCCAGCTGAGATGAAGCTTAACATATGGCTGAACTACAGTTTAGGTCAGGAAGAAACAAGACAGAAGCACAATTTGTGCTTTAAAACTGAGACACATATGAAACACTGCGCGGGGGTGTTGATGTATTACTCCACTCTACCACCAGATCTCCTTGGCAAACAGTGGTATAATTCTGAACAATCTTGGCCTCATCTTATCATGAATATGCAAACTGGAGGAAAACCCACACAACGTACCGGACAGAGACAAAAGTATTTCTCTTAATAACTATTGGAATGTTATTCCATTATTAACCAAAGGGTAAAAATCAGGCGTTTCTAGTGAAGATGGGGACTGGGGCATGAGGCGGAACACTTAAATTCAATTCTCCATGTAAATTTGGTCTTTAGTTTTCTGCTCAAACTATAAGTGTTCATTTTTATAACTATTTTCCCCCAGCATGAGTTTCTATTTCCATCCTTTCAAGATAAACTAAATTTTAAAACACATACAAGATTTCATACAACTTTAATAACTTAAAGATATCAGATTTCAAACAATGAAGAACAAAACTATGTTGATTTTATTAAATGAGGTCAACTTATTCTGATTCTATAAAGTATGTACATTACTTATCATATATCTACAGCCTAGGAAAAAAAGCAGTTTGGAGAAAAAGGTTTTTACCTAAAAAGGAGGATAAGAGCTATACCTTCAGATTCGCTGGCAATCAATGCAATAATATAATAACATTCTAGAAACAGCAATTATAGGAGAAAAGGAATGGACTCTATTATAAAGTCAGCTAAAAAATGTGGATACTACTACCTATTTCATAGTTATTTGGAAAATAAAATGAAATTATATATATATACATACACAGAGCACTTAGCATAATAAAGAACAGTTAATAAATATTCAAAAAATGGTAGCTATTATTTACTACTTTTTAATCTTTCTGTGCCTTGATCTTCTCACTGCTAGTGATAATTGGTACAGCGTTTTCTAAGAGTTACTGAAGGATTCACAGATATAGAAAATAAATTAGTGGTTACCAGTGGGGAGAAGGAGGGGGCAATACAGGAGTAGGGGATTAAGAGGTACAAACTACTATGTATAAAATAAGCTACAAGGATACACTGTACAACACAGCAAATATAGCCAATATTTTATAATAACTATAAATGGAGCATAACCTTTAAAAATTGTGAATCACTATACTGTATACCTGTAACTTCCATAATAGTGTATATCAACTATATTTAATTTTTTTTAAATAGTTATTGAAGGGATTATATGAAAGGTTGTATACAAGGTGCCCAGTTAAATACCTAGCACAAGCAGGCACTTATTAAAATGATAGTATGGAATACAGGTAAAAATTCATAGAACAGCACATTTCCCCTAAATCTATCTATTCAATGTCAGTGTTCTACGCCACTAATTTCTTGGGAAAGATTAGTAAGAAGCTGAAGTCATAAAATGGTTAACTCTTAAGAAAGTAAGCATGATTTTCTGATCTCATGGGTGCCTAACCAATGCTAACTTCTAGAATTTGACAAAGGCAGCAAACTTCTCCTTCTGACGAATGCATAAAAAGATGAAAGAAACATCTTTCTCTGCTCCTATTATTTTTCTCACTTCTTAGATGTATTCTATTAGTGAGTATGTAATACTAGAATAATAGTGGAAGAATACTACTGTATACTAGCTCAAGGGGAACTTCTAATAACATTTAAATAGTGGGATGTGCTTTCCAGAAACCTAAATCTGGGAAAATATAAGCGATATGTTCAAAAGACTCTCATCTGGAGAACTGCTGCCAATCTTTCCAATACGGTTTGTTGCTGAGAAAAGAATTGCTTTTGTGAATCCAGTACACAATGACTTATTTACAGAATTGGAGGGATGGGAGTTGAATGTAAAGCACTATGTATTATGGGGGAAAAAAGTTACCTGAGGTCTTTGGAAATGCCAGCTTTAAAAGAGACACAAACTGCATGAACTAGTTATAAAAGATGTATACAAATATAATAGGGTCAGCTATGAGCTCAGGGTCAGTAAAACCTAACTTGGTCAGGCTTGATTTTTTTCACTTTGTACAAGAATGAAGAAATGCAGAAAAAGAAATAGATAGTATCTCTGACCAGACCCAATATGTCTTTAAGCAATCCTTTTTTCCATTTTTGCCCACATGCTGTCTCAATTTCCCTATTTTATTGGAGTATTTCCAAACCAAGTTCTCTAGGTTATACCAATTAACTTGAAAGCAGAGATGTTGGCATAAATCTGACATTTCTGGAAGTATAGAATAAAAGACTCCACGGCTTTCAATTGCCTATTTAAAAAAAATGAAAGGTGGTTTGTTCACTTGCTCAGCAGCTTTAAAAACAAAGGTTTCATGCTGCCACAGTTTTATTTTAAAGAACAATACTTGTGAAAGGCAAGTAAGTAACTGGATAATAAAAGTAGGACAGGAAAATATAAAAGAAAACAAAAACAGACACAATTTCACACAGGAAATATATTAACAAACTAAGAAAAACCATCCTATTTTCCACATAACCTAAAGCTAACCTCAAAAGTTTTCCTTTTGTCCTGATTTTACTCTTCTTTCAATCCCTTCCAGGAACACAGAGTACCTACCTCCCTCTGCATGGTTAATAAATGGTACTTGATTTCAAAGAGCTTTAGAAGGTAGCATTCTTTGGCCACCTACTCATTTCAGGAGCACCCCATCATTTCAATATTCCGAAGAATTTCCTAGGTAGTTAAATGTGCAGTATAACAACATGTTTCTATGTTTGCTCTAGGTAATGAAGGCAACAAAAGCTTTAGTTCATGGGGCACTATAGATCTCATCCACTGGACTAGCTCTAAGAAACTGATAAATGCTCAGTGTAATTAACCCAATACTCAGAATTTTTAACTTATTTCTATACTGACCTTCGCTTCTGGTCCCAATGAAAGATTAGTCGTATTGTAGCAGCATGCCCCCAACTTTCCCCTGAGGGAAAAAGAACATGGTAACTGACTGAGTTATAAGTCTCTCAGAATGCCTCTGACCAAATACAGTTTTACTTTGCTTAATTTAACATAACAAAAGTATATCTGGTTTCAAAAAACCTGGTACATGGGTAACATCCTGAGATTAATAGATTTTCACCTATCTGTGGCAATACTGCAGATCATTATCACTATCCTCTATTTGCTTTTAGAAAACTTTGTAGTTTGAGTCAACATATTTGTCAATCTTCCTTATCATCAGGCTTACTAACGTATTTCAGACCACCAGAAGAAAAACAAAAGCTCTGACAGAATATTCTTAAAGATTTTAGTACAAATAAACCTTGAAGCACTGTGTTCTAACAAAGCCACGAGTAAGGTTAGAGTCATAAGCCTATTCATTACAGTTTGATTTGTATTTAAATGGATTCACCACTCCTCCTAAGACTGCGCTTTCTGAGGGAGTCATCTTATGAATATTTATATGCTAAGTACCTGACACAAGAGTTGCCAGAGAGTAGATGCTCAATAAATGTTAAACAACTGAAAGGATGAGTCAGTATCTAAAGGCACTGTGCTCCACACTAAGATTTATCAGTGAATAAGACAGTCTTCTCTACTTTCATGGAGCTTACAGTACTCAACAAGCATCAAATGAAAGAGGTAGAAAAAAATGTATTTAACTAAAAATGTTTATTTGATTAATTGCCTACCCAGTGCAGGAACCAGCAAGGCCTGATTTTTATCAATCTTTGTTGTCATCTGATTGGTTAAAATTACCTACAAAAACAAAATGTGAGAAAATTAGGTGAGTCTCCTCCCAAATTTATCAAGTAAATAGTCACGTGATTTTAGTATTCTGAATATAATCTAATTTAAAGAGAGATATATGTAGGTAATGAAAACTTTTCTCATATATTTTTTAGATATTACCCATAAAAATGAGTAAAATTATCTGAATACATGATTCTACTGAATATAAAACATTTTTTAACAGACTAGAACAAAGAAGTTCTTATTGTGATAATGGAAAAAAAAAATATAGTAGATAATACATAAAGGTCTAAAGAGACCATGTGTAAAAACTTCATAACTAGGAGCACAGGAAACATGGGAGTGTGTGTTCTTTACCACTGTTGCCTCTCTAGAATATATTTACTCAAAGGAATATAAAATCCTTAATAAATAACTCAATGTTTATACTTTTAGGGGACAGACAGTATTACCATTTATGATTTTACAGAAAAAAAAAAACCGAGGCAAAGAATTATGAAAAGAGATCTAAAATCATAAAGAGAGCACAGTATAAGTAGAAGAACTGGGAAAAGATAAAACCCAGTAACAGATCAACTGACCCAAAAATTATGACTATGCTAGTCTGCTGGTAATAGAGATATAGGTGTTGCCTTACCCACAGATGCCCTCAAGGCTAAAAATATTGCTAATTCTTTTGGATTAAATAGTGGCCTATAGAAAAGATTCCATGTTTAGAAAGATAGTAATTTTATTTTATTTACTTATTCTTTGGCTGCACCGCATGGCATGCGGGATCTTAGTTCCTCAACCAGGGATCGAATCCGTGCCCCCTGCAGTGGAAGCATGGAGTCTTAACCACTGGACCTCCAGGGAAGTACCGAAAGATAGTAATTTTAGAGTAGAGATAAAGAAAGTGTTTAAGGCTACCTTAATATAGTAAAAGTCAGATTATCTGGCACCTTCTCATCTAAAATTCTCCAGAAATGGTTATTTTAAATATTGTTCCAATATAGATCTTCCCTCCAGAAATAAGACAAATACTACTTCAAGCTGAAACTGATAAAGAACTTCTAAGAAAAGCAATAAGAAAAGATACCTACTCTAAAAAAGTCATCTATTTCTTAAGAAAACTGAAAAGAAAAGCTGTTTGGCTGTTCCCACCACAGTGGTCAACACCCTAAAGTTTCTGTTTATCTATGAAGGAGAAATCTGTGACCCATCTAGATCTCAGTCAAGCACAAACTGGATGACAGCACTTCCTCCTAGTTCCTCTCCCCTTAAGTGCCATAGTGGTTTTCCCATGTGTTACCTTATTCCAGGTATCTCAGAACAAGCTAAGCAGGAATTTAAATTGGTAATTCACTAAAATATATTTCTTACTGGCATCCACAACATGTTGAATAATACTCTTTACACACTATCAAGTGTTTAATCTTTAGCAACTGGGATATTTACTTACACCAACACTTTTTGGTTAAAGGTGCACTATTCAATTCTGCAGCCATGAGCCACATTTAGCTTTTTAAAACTAAATTAATTAAAACTAGAAATTCACTTCCTCTGCAGCATTAGCCACATTTCAAGTGCTCAGCACCCATGGAACTACTATATCAGACTGAGCATTTTCATCTTTTTTTTCTTTTTTTGGCTGCGTTGGGTCTTTGTTGCTGTGCTCAGACTTTCTCTAGTTGCGGCAAGCGGGGGCTACTCCTCATTGCGGTAGGTGGGCTTCTCATTGCGGTGGCTTCTCCTGTTGCAGAGCACAGGCTCTAGGTGCGCAGGCTTCAGCAGTTGCGGCACGTGGGCTCAGTAGTTGTGGCTCGTGGGCTCTAGAGCACAGGCTCAGTAGTTGTGGCGCTCAGGCTTAGTTGCTCCATGACATGTGGGATCTTCTCAGGCCAGGGATCAAACCCGTGTACCCTGCATTGGCAGGTGGATTCTAAACTACTGTGTCACCAGGGAAGTCCGGAGCATTTTCTTCTTTGCAGAAAGTTCTACCAGACAGCATTGGCTTAGAGAATATTACACATCTTACACATTATCCATTACACATCTTGAGGAAATTGTAAATAGACATACTGGCTTACCAGTTGTTCAACATCCCAAAATAAGAATTTGCATTGTTAGCATATACTTATAATTAACAGTATTTCTGCAAAAATGTTGGGTTTACCATGACATAAATGAAAATTACTGTGTGATTACTCCAAGCTCCTAAAGAATGAGTCTTGGGAGTTCCCTAGTGAACTAGTAGATAGGATTATGGCCTTTCACTGCCATGGCCCGGGGTTCAATCCCTGGTTGGGGAATTGAGATCCCGCAAGCTGCGCAGCACGGCCAAAAAAATTTAAAAAGAATGGGTCTTAAAATAGTGAAGTGGGGACTTCCCTGGTGGCGCAGTGGTTAAGAATCCGCCTGCCAATGCAGGGAACAAGGGTTCGAGCCCTGGTCTGGGAAGATCCCACATACCACGGAGCAACTAGGCCCGAGCGCCACAACTACTGAGCCTGCACGCCTAGAGCCAGTGCTCCACAACGGGAGAAGCCACCGCAATGAGAAGCCCACGCACAGCAACGCAACTAGAGAAAGTCCGTGTGCAGCAAGGAAAACCCAACGCAGCCAAAAATAAATTAATTAATTAAAAAAAAACAGTGAAGTAATAATCACTTTAAAATTATAAACTTCACTGCTTTAAAAATACTTCTGTGGGCTTCCCTGGTGGCGCAGTGGTTGAGAGTCTGTCTGCCGATGCAGGGGACACGGGTTCATGCCCCGGTCCGGGAAGATCCCACATGCCGCGGAGCGGCTGGGCCCACGGGCCATGGCCGCTGAGCCTGCGCGTCCGGAGCCTGTGCTCTGCAACGGGAGAGGCCACGACAGTGAGAGGCCCTCATATGGCCAAAAAAAGGAAGCCAGACATAAAAGACCACATATTGTATGATTCTATTTATATAAAATATCCAAAAAGACAAATCCATAGAGACAGAAAGCAGACTAGTGGTTGTTAGTGGCTGAAGGGAGGGTGCAATGGGGAATGATGGTTAATGGGTAAGGGAGTTCTTTTTGGGGTGACGGAAATGTTCTAAAATTAGATAGCTGTGATGGTTGCACAACTCTGCAAATATACTAAAAAGCACTGAACTATGATTTAAAAGGGCTAATTTTATGCTATATTAATTATATCTAATAGAGCTGTTAAATTTTTTTCTGATAATAATCAAATAAATGCATCTCTAGAAGGACTCTCTCCATATCAGTCTGCAAAGACTTAAAAGACTCAAAGTTGGTAAAGAAGTGGGAAAACAAGAATTCTCATGCATGTTATACACATGAAATTAATATAATATTGTAAATCAAAATATCTCAAAAAAAAAGTCTATCTTCTATTTTAGAAAAAGTATAATTGGAATCTAATCAAGAGGAAACATCACAGAAACCCAAAATTGTAACTTTTTTTTTTTTTTTGCCAAGCCATGTGGCATGTGGGATCTTAGTTCCCCAACCAGGGATTGAACCGTGCCCCTGCATTGGGAGTATGGAGTCTTAACCACTGGACGGCCAGGGAAGTCCCCACAGAAACCCAAAATTAAGAGATAATCTCTAAAATCACTGGCTTCTATTCTTCAATACAGCAATGTCACAAAAACAAAGAAAGGCAACTAAAGAGATACAACATCTAAAGGCAATATGCGATTCCAGTTGGCAAAAAGAACAGGAAAAATTTGCTGTGAAGGACATCATTGGGATAATTGACAGAACAGGAATATGGATTATATACTAAAGTGCTGTATCAATATTAAATTTCCTACATTTGATAACTATACTGTGGACACATATGAGAATATTTCTTGTTCTTAGGAAATACACGCTGAATATTATCAGATAAAAGGATATGATATATGCAACTCTTTTCAAAGTGTTCAGAAAAATATATACATAAACTCTGTGTGTGTGTTTGTGTATGTATAGAAAGAGAGTGGGGAGAGAGAATAAGAATGAAAAAGCAAACCTTGGGAAAGGTTATATGGGAGTTCTTTATACTATTCAAATCAACAAAATAAATAAAATTCTATCTTTTCCCCACTGAACTAAAAAAAAAAAAAAAAGAAAGGATTCCCATTCATTGTTGTAGAGAATATACTTTGGGATACGCTTTCTGAGGGCAATTTGATAATATATTACAAAAGGTTTAAAAATAGGGATATCTCACTGGCTTAATACTTTCAGAAATGACTGGACACACGGACAAAGAAGCATATATAAAGTTGTTGACTCCAGTGTTTTACATGGTGTTTTACATGGTGAAACACTGGAGCCAACTTTAAAGACGATCAATAGAGAGAGAGGTGGTTAAAAAACTATGCCACAACCATACAGTAGAATACTATATAGATGTTAAGGTAAGGTACATTTATAAAGTAGTATGTATGGGAAGAGGTTCATAGTATATTAAGTAAAAAACAACTGTTTGCTTGATTGATTTTAATATGATTTCACTTAAAAAATATGTATATGTTTACACAGAATAAGTTTGGAAAAATATATACAACAAACTCAACAATAATCATCTCTGGGTAATAGATAATATAATTGCTTACTTTCTACACTTTCGATTGCTTAAAACTTTTTTTACAGCAAGCAAATATAACTTAAAATTGTAAAATGTACTTATTAGCAAAGGTCATACATGCTTCTATAGATGCTAACTGGGAAATTAAAAATCAAGTAAAGAAGAATTTATAAACTAAGAGGAGAAAGTATACACTCAACCCACAAAGTCCTACCTCTAGAAGTAGCTACTGTAAATGTTTTGGTCCTTTCAGATCTTTTTCTTCATATATATAAATATAAATGCACATATATAACTTCTGTTTTCTTCAAAAATTGGGATCACAGGGCTTCCCTGGTGCCGCAGTGGTTGAGAGTCTGCCTGCCGATGCAGGGGACACGGGTTTGTGCCCCGGTCCGGGAAGATCCCACATGCCGCAGAGCGGCTAGGCCCGTGAGCCCTGGCCGCTGAGCCTGCGTGTCAGGAGCCTGTGCTCCGCAACGGGAGAGGCCACAACAGTGAGAGGCCCGTGTACCGCAAAAAAAAAAAAAAAAAAAAATTGGGATCACACTAAATATATTATTATGTAAGTTGAATTTTTTCACTTATTCATATATCTGGATATATCTTCTTCCATGTTAGTGCATGTATATTTACATTACTCTTCTTAAACACTGCATAGTATTCCATGTTGTTATTTAGATTACTTTTTTTTTTTTTTGGCTGAGCCGTGCAGCACAGCTTGCAGGATATCAGTTCCCCAATCAGGGATTGAACCCAGGCCATGGCAGTGAAAGCCTGGAATCCTAACCACTAGACCACCAGGGAACTCCCTAGATTACTTTTTTAATCAGAAAAGACGAAGCTATTTCTGTTAAAAAACAAAAACCTAAGGAACTATGCAACCCATTAGCCTTGAGTGCCCCCTACTGGGGACTCTTCACTGATATTAACAGAATGCTAAATTACAAATTAATGCCAAGAAATAATTCAAAGACAGGACACTATGTTTTCAGCATATGGCAAAAAAAATCTAAAAACTCAAAAGAAAAAATGTATGTTTTGAAATTATTTTATTGAGGAGTTATTTACATATGATGTATTACAGCCTTGTGCAAAGGACTCTAATTGGCGGTGAAGACAAGAAAATCAAGGTAAGCAGTTTGATCTTCTCCCATCTCCCTCCCAGACAAGTGTGTATATTTGTGTCAGTGGTAGGATGAGGTTGCAAAGAGAGAAGTGAAAACAGGCAATAAAAAAAAGTTTTTACCTCACTCCTTTTTTTTGTTTGTTTTTGTTTTGGTTTTTTTTGGCCACAAACACACAGCACGCAGGATCTCAGTTCCCCGACCAGGGATCGAATTCGCACCCACTGCAGTGGAAGTGCAGAGTCCTAACCACTGGACCACCAGGGAATCCCCTACCTCACTCCTTTTATCTCTTTACTTCTGAACTTATCTTTATGTCTCTCCTCACACTACAAATCTAGAAGCGTTAGCTCCACCTCTAAACATCTACGTTGTTTACACTATGTAATTTTTCTATCCAAGTCTGTGATTATACACTATGTAATAATCAAAGACTCAAGAGTAAAAGAAAAATGGGGATGTTGGAAGAGCTTACCTGAAAAACGTCAAGTATGTTACAAAGAAAACAATGCAATTATCAAAGATGGCATTTCTTTATCAAAGTCCATTTTTATAATATGGCATCTTGATTATGCTTTTCATTTGCCAGGAAAACTGATATACAACACTTATGACTGGATTTAATATTTTTTATAGAAACCAAACCAAAACTATTCAGAACTGTATATCTATATTATTTGCTTTTAGTCAAGCAAATTCTATTTTTGCTATTTCTAGACTGTAACATTTTATTTTTTTACTTTTATTTATTTATGTTTGGTCATGCATGTGGCATGCGGGATCTTAGTTCCCTGACCAGGGATCAAATCTGTGCCCCTTACAGTGGAAGCATGAAATCCTAACCACTAGACTGCCAGGGAATTCCCTAGACTTTAACATTTTATATAATCTTGACTTTATAATAAAACTCCCTTTAGTAGTAATACTTACAGCTAATCTGTGGTTATTTGCAAGGCTGATCATTTGCTGCGCTAGGCCATTTAGTAACCGAGTACGAAGGGATAGGTCATCTAGGTCATGACGAAAAGGAAAAGCAATACCATCCACTATCACTAATCGAACCTAAATAAAGAAGAGATAATGATATTAGGTTTGGTATTTAAAATAAAATAATAAATGGCAACCAAAAAGCAGAGTCCATCACAGGAAAACAAAAAACAAAAAACCTTAAAATCCAGGGTTCTATTTCCAACTCTCCAAAGGCTTCATTTTGGTCAGGTATAAATCTGTTCAATGCTTTCTGCACTAGTCACCAAAAGTTAAAATGTACTCTGGTTTGATAATTTATCATCTTAAAAAAGTAATTCAACAAAAGAAAAAGGGGCAATTACAATTTTCTTGCAATTTGCCACTACACCCAGTCTTTACAGAGGTGTACTGATGAAAAGCACTTGAAATCTTAGCAAAACCAATTTCTCAACTAAATGTCAATTTTACCTTCAGGGTTCTTTTTATGTTGAAAAAAAAAAACCAAACGCTCAAATATTAAATTATAAAACCTTTTTCAAAAGCTGAATTTTTTTTTTTTTTTTGCGGTACATGGGCCTCTCACCGTTGTGGCCTCTCCCGTTGCGGAGCAACAGGCTCCGGACGCACAGGCTCAGCAGCCATGGCTCACCGGCGCAGCCGCTCCGCGGCATGTGGGATCTTCCCGGACTGGGGCACGAACCCGTGTCCCCTGCATCAGCGGGCGAACTCTCAACCACTGCGCCACCAGGGAAGCCCTTCCGTTTTTTGTTTTTTTTTTTTCAAAAGCTTAATTTTTGATATACTTTTTCTTCTTAATTTAAAACATACTATAGGGCAACTAACCATTACAGAATCTGTCATAAGATAGAGTTCAGGAAGAGGCAGGTTTGTCTTGAATTCTAATCAAGAAAGTTCACTTACAGATGATAAACATTTTCATGACAGTTTCATTTCTAATCTGTTCTAAATAATGGCTCCTATGGTGAAGTTAGTATAATATATAACCTAAGATCCAAGAACAAATAGAATCTGGAAACTAATCTAAATGTAAACAAACAAAATACTATAAGATTATATATATTTTTCTACCTAATAAGGACTAAGCTAAAGAACAAGCTTTTGTGAAGCACTGTTTTAGTAAGACATTTTTATATCTTTTATTCATTCCTTCATTCAACAAATATTTATTGACACCTACTATATGCTAGTCACTGTTCCAGGCATTGGGGAACAAGAAATAAGATCCCTGTTCTCTTGGAGCTTATGTTCTAGTGAAGTAAGGGACAATTAATTTGCAAACAAATATATGAATAAGATAATTTCTTTTTTTTTTACTCAATGAATTACAAGTTTATTATAAAAGGATATAACTCAGTGCCATAGGATCCAGCTATCCTACTCCTGGGCATATATCTGGAGAAAACTATAATTCAAAAGATACATGCACCCCAATGTTCATAGCAGCACTATTCACGGTAGCCAAGACATGGAAGCAACCTAAATGTCCATCAACAGATGAAGGAATAAAGAAACTGTGGTATATATACACAATGGAATACTACTCAGCCATAAAGATGAATGAAATAGTGCCGTGTGCAGCAACATGGATGGACCTAGAGATTATCATACTAAGTGAAGTAAATCAGAAAGAGGAACACAAATACATATGATATCACTTACCTGTGGAATCTAAAATATGACACAAGTGAACTTATTTACAAAACAGAAACAGACTCACAGACATAGAAAACAAACTTGTAGTTACTAAAGAGGAAAGAGGATGGGGGAGGGATAAATTAGCAGTTTGGGATTAACAGGTACAAACTACTATATATAAAATAGATAAACAACAAGGTCCTATTGTACAGAACAGGGAACTATATTCAATAGCCTGTGATAAAGTACAATGGAAAAAAAATATGAAAAAGAATATGCGTATATATGTATAACCAAATCACTTTGCTGTATACCAGAAACTAACACAACATTGTAAATCAACTACACTTCAATTAAAAAAAAAAAAAAGAAGGATATAACTCAGGAACAGCCAGATGGAAGAGATGCATAGAGAAGGTATGGGGAAGGGACACGGAGCTTCCATGTTCTCTCCGAGAGCCATTCTCCTAGCACCCCAACGGGTTCACCAACTCAGAAGCTCTGAATAAGATAATTTCTGATGATGATAGGAGCAAAAAAGAAACTAAAACTGGGTGAAATGACAAAGAATAAGTAGGTGAAGGGGTAGAGGGAAGCTAACTTAGACTAGATGTAAGGAAGGCATCCGTAAGGACTCAATAGAACTGAGTCCTGGATAAGAACCTCTAGGAGGGAAAGACAACCCACATACAAGGATGCTGAAGGGCAAAGGCCCTAAGACACAAACAAGTTTGGCATGTTTAAAGGGTCAGAAAAAAAGTAGTGAGGGGGAACAGGAGGAAATTACATCAGAAAGAATCAGTGGTGTGCTGAGGCCAAATCCTACAAGCTCCTGAGCCAGGTGCTAAATTTTTAGAAATTTTACAAATCCATCATTAAATACAGTCATTAGCAAAATTAAGCTATATACATTAAAATATGGATAATAAATACTGAAAACTCATTCCTACTACATTTTACTAGTATCTATGCTTTTAAGGTTATTTACATCTATTTTACCTTTATAGTGCAAACATTACATAATGATGTGCATTGTTTCTTCTCTACTCCATGTCCAATGACATCATACATGATACCAGCCATGATAGGAGTATTTTCGTGTGTTTTTTTTTTTTTTTTTTTTTTTTTTTTTTGCGGTATGTGGGCCTCTCCCGTTGCGGAGCACAGGCTCCGGACGCGCAGGTCCAGAGGCCATGGCTCATGGGCCCAGCCGCTCCGCGGCATGTGGGATCTTCCCGGACCGGGACACGAACCCGTGTCCCCTGCATCGGCAGGCGGACTCTCAACCACTGCGCCACCAGGGAAGCCCAATAGCAGTATTTACTACATGGAAATCAGCAAGCAAATCAGTTACAGATCAGGACTTGATTTGTTTTGCTGGTTGTCTAGACTTTTAATAAAGCGATGGGAAAAAAATGTCATAATCAGATTGACCTTAAAAATGTGTTGTGTCTGTAGAGAACAGACTTGTGGTTGCCAAGGGGGAGGGGGGTGAAGGAGGGAAGCATCACTTTGCTGTACCGCAGAAATTAACAAGACACTGTAAATCACCAATACTTCAATAAATTTTTTTTAAGTGTTCTGTCTGTATCCATTGCATTGTGAACTACACAAAAAAATGAGGAAATATGCTTCTACTTTTGGAAAATGAATCCAATAACTAGGAATGATCATTAACTCAAATCAAAAGAAGAAAAATACTCCACGGGAAAACACTATATAATTGCAAGTTTTGGTCCTAGGGTATTTGCAACGAGTCCCAAATACCTAGGGCATCCAAGGACCTCTCTGCTCAAACCAGAGGAGCTATACAGCCTAACCTATAATGCAAGAATAGAAATAGGCTGTTTTCCTCTCTACAGTACAGATTTTACTGAAAGTGGCTGAAATACAAAGATCTGGACGTTCTGTTAAGTGGTAACTGCCACACTCATGGCTTTTCTCCAAGTTTAGGGAGCAAGCTAAATATATGAATATTTAAGAATAAGAATATGAATATTCTCTGGTGAGTTTCCTTGGTCTCTCAAAAGGCAGATTATACCAAATGACAGAAAGTCGATGAAGTACAGAGTTTGAGTGGGTAGAATAAAACAAGCATTGTCAAACAAACAAACAAAAACCAAAAAACAAGCACTGTCATTCAACTCATAAAAGCTGAACTTAAAAAGTCACCAACATGGGACTTCCCTTGCAGTCCAGTAGTTAAGACTTCATCTTTCAATGCAGGGGGTGCAGGTTTGATCCCCGGTCGGGAAGCTAAGATCCCACATGCCTCGCGGCCAAAAAACCAAAATATAAAACAGAAGCAATGTTGAAACAAATTCAATAAAGACTTTAAAAGTGGTACATATCAGGGACTTCCCTGGTGGTGCAGTGGTTAAAAATCCGCCTACCAATGCAGGGGACATGGGTTCGAGCCCTGGTCCGGGAATATCCCACATGCCGCGGAGCAACTAAGCCCGTGTGCCACAACTACTGAGTCTGTGCTCTAGAGACCCAGAGCCACAACTACTGAAGCCAGCGCATCTACAGCCTGTGCTCTGCAACAAGAGAAGCCACCGCAACAAGAAGCCCACACACCGCAACGAAGAGTAGCCCCCACTCACTGCAACGAGAGAAAGCCCGCATGCAGCAATGAAGACTCAACGCAGCCATAAATAATAAAAATCTTTTAAAAAATGAGAAAAGAACCATTTAAATAAATAAATAAAATAAAATAAAATAAAAATGGTCCACATCAAGAAAAAAAATCTTAAAGAAAAGAAGTTACCAGCGTGAATTTTTATTTTGGTCGTGCCCTGTGGCTTGTAGGAAACTTAGCTCCCCTCGACCAGGGATCAAACTCATGCCCACTGCAGTGGAAATGCAGAGTCCTAACCACTGGAAGGGAATTCCCTCCAAAGTGAATTTTTTAAAATAAAAATTAGGAATCCAAGAGAGTTTTAAACTCTTTATGTTTCAGAAACATTTTATGTAGTGTAATTCCCTTCTGCCAGCAGTTCTTTCCTTTGTGCAACTAACAAAGAAGAAATTTTGGGTAAATGGATCATGGGATGACTCCATTTGATATTCCTTCTTTTCTTACTATTCACTGACACTAAGAGTGGTTTATTAGAGATATGAGGTCTTTCCCATATCACAGATAAATTGTTCAGTGTAGAAAAATGAAAAAACTGAGGATGTATCAAAATACTGTAATGTCAGCAAAATAACCATATTTTCCATTTTCACAAAATAAGGCTCAATAAAGACCCCATAGGGCTTCCCTGGTGGCGCAGTGGTTGAAGGTCCGTCTGCTGATGCAGGGGACATGGGTTCGTGCCCCGGTCCGGGAGGATCCCACATGCCGCGGAGTGGCTGGGCCCGTGAGCCATAGCCGCTGAGCCTGCGCGTCCAGAGCCTGTGCTCCGCAATGGGAGAGGCCACCACAGTGAGAGGCCCAAGTACCACAAAAAAAAAAAAAAAAAAAGACCCCATAAAGAAAGAATATAAGAACATAAAAATTGTGAGAAGCACTTAAGAACGTACTTCCTGTCACAACCAGTCATCTAGATTTCTGGTCTTTTTACCTCTTAGGGAAAAATCCTCAGTAAGTGGTGCTGGGAAAACTGGACAGCTACATGAAAAAGAATGAACACCATACACAAAAATAAACTCAAAATGGATTAAAGACCTAAATGTAACGCCAGACACTATCAAACTCTTAGAGGAAAACATAGGCAGAACACTCTTTGACATAAATCACAGCAAGATCTTTTTTGACCCACTTCCTAGAGTAACGAAAATAAAAACAAAAATAAACGAATGGGACCTAATGAAACTTAAAAGCTTTTGCACAGCAAAGTAAACCATAAACAAGACAAAAAGACAACCCTCAGTATGGGAGAAACTATTTGCAAATGAAGCAACAGACGAGATTAATCTCCACAATTTACAAGCAGCTCAGTATCAAAAAAACAAACAATCCAATCAAAAAATAGGCAGAAGACCTAAACAGACATTTCTCCAAAGAAGACATACAGATGGCCAACAAACACATGAAAAGATGCTCAACATAGCTAATTATTGGAAAAATGCAAATCAAAACTACAGTGAGGTATCACCTCACACCAGTCAGAATGGCCATCATCAAAAAATCTACAAACAATAAATGATGGAGAGGGTGTGGAGAAAAGGGAACACTCCTACACTGTTGGTGGGAATGTAAATTGTTACAGGCACTATGGAGAACAATATGGAGGTTCCTCAAAAAACTAAAAATAGAGCTACCATATGATCCAGCAATTGCACTCCTGGGCATAAATCTGGAGAAAACCAAAACTCGAAAAGATATTTACATGCACCAAATGTTCACTGGAGCAGTATTTACAATAACCAGGACATGGAAGCGACCTAAATATCCATCAACAGATGAATGGATAAAGAAGATGTGGTACATATATACAATGGAATATTACTCAGCCATAAAAAAGAATCAAATAATGCCATTTGCAGCAACATGAATAGACCTAAAGATTACCATACTAAGTAAGCCAGACAGACAAATATCATATGGTATCACTTATATGTGAAATCTAAAAAATGATACAAACTTATTTACAAAACAGAAACAGACTTAGAAAACAAACTTATGGCTACCAAAGGGGAAAGGTGGGAGGAGAGAGATAAATTAGGAGGTTGGGGAAGAAAAAAAGGAAAAACAGAAATGGTAAAAATTCATCAAATTCCTCAACAACAGTAACACAGGAAGCTAATCAATTCAGCAAAAAAATACACCTCTGTTGTTTCACTTTCATCATGCTTGTTAATGTAAGCAAAAATAGCAACCAGCGTTTATGTTAAAACAGTACCTGTTCCTCAGTGAGGGGAGCAACTTCTTTGCTGAATTGGACAGCCATCAAGTGCTTATTGGTAGCTTAATTTTGCCAAATAATGGCATAGGTCAGATATGGATAAATAAGTTCAGCAAAGTTCAAATTGATGAAAACCTCTTAGGGAAAAATCCTGATGTAAACAAAATGCAAGAAAATTCTGTAATAGTCAACCTTATGGTCCATATTTTGAGGAAAATACAGAAATTTATTTATTTATTTACGGCCACACAGCATGGCTTGTGGGGTTTTAGTTCCCTGACCAGGGATCGAACTCAGGCCCTTGGCAGTGAGAGCACAGAGCCCTAACTACTGGACCATCAGGGAATTCCCCAGAAAATAATTTATAACCAGAAATAAACGGTAACTAGAGCTCATCAATGAATTTGGTAAAGTTGCAGGATACAAAATTAATAAACAGAAATCTGTTGCATTTCTATACACTAACAACAAAAGATCAGAAAGAGAAATTAAGGAAACAATCCCATTTACCACTGCATTGGTGGTGGGAATGTAAAATGGTTCAGCAACTGTGAAAAACAGTTTTGCAAGGCCTCAAAAAGTTAAACATAAAATTAGCATATGATCCAGCAATTTTGCAACTAATAACTAAAAAATATATAGTAAAAGAAACAAGGGAATCAAAATGGTATACTAGAAAATAACTATCTAATAAAAAAAAGAAGGCAGTAATGGAAAAATTGAGAAATAAGGTATAAGACATGTAGGAAAAAAAACAGCAAAATGGCAGAAGTACCTCCCTATGAGCAAGCACGTTAAACGTAAATGAATTAAACTCTCCAATTAAAAGGCAGAGATTGGCAGAATGGATTTAAAAAATGACCCAGCTGTAGGCTTTCTACAAGAAACTCACTTTAAGTCCAAAGATACATATAAGTTAGGTGTGAAAGGATGGAAAAAGATATTCCCTGCAAACAGTAACCAAAGAGAGCTGGAGTGGCCAGACAAAAGAGACTTTAAGACAAATACTGTTACAAGAGACAAAGAAGGACACTGTATAATAATAAAAGGGTCAGTCCATTAAGAAGATATAACAATTATAGGGAATTCCCTGGCGGTGCGGTGGTTAGGACTTGGTGTTTTCACTGCCATGGCCTGGGTTCAATTCCTGATCAGGGAACTAAGATCCCGAAAGCCAAAAAAAGCAAAAAGAAGATATAACAATTATAAATATATAGAGACCTAACAACAAAGCCCTAAAATATATAAAGCAAAAACTGATAAAATTAAAGAAAGAGGACTTTCCTGGTGGCATAGTGGTTAAGAATCCACCTGCCAATGCTGGGGACATGGGTTTGAGCTCTGGTCAAGGAAGATCCCACATGCCTTGGAGCAACTAAGCCTGTGCATCACATCTACTGAGCCTGAGCTCTAGAGCCCGCGAGCCAAAACTACTGAAGCCCGCATGCCTAGAGCCTGTGCTCCTCAACAAGAGAAGCCACCGCAATGAGAAGCCCACGCACCTCAATGAAGAGTAGTCCCCACTTGCTGCAACTAGAGAAGGCCCGCGTGCAGCAAAGGAGACCCAATGCAGCCAAAAATTAATTAATTATTTTTAAAAATAAATTTTTTTTTAAATCAAAGAAAGAAACAAGACAGTTCTACAGTAATAACTGGCAATTTCAAACAGCTCATATTCAATGATGGATATAACTGGACAAAAGATAAACAAGGAAAGAAAAAACTTAACAACACTATAAATCAACTAGAAATAGCAGATCTATACATACAACACTCCACTCAACAGCAGACTACACATTCTTCTCAAGTGCACATGGAACGTCCTCCTGCATAGACCAGATGTTAGGTCACAAGATAAGTCTCAAATTTATAAAGATGGAATCATTGTTATCTTCTCTGACCAGAATGGAATAAAATTAGAAACCAACAAAAGGACATTTGAAAAATTCACAAATATGTGGAAATCAAACAACACACTCTTTTTTTTTTTTTTTTTTTGCGGTACGTGGGCCTCTCACTGTTGTGGCCTCTCCCGTTGCGGAGCACAGGCTCTGGACGCGCAGGCTCAGAGGCCATGGCTCATGGGCCCAGCCGCTCCGCGGCATGTGGGATCTTCCTGGACCGGGGCACGAACCCGTGTCCCCTGCATCGGCAGGCGGACTCTCAACAACTGCGCCACCAGGGAAGCCCAACACACTCTTAAATAAACAAAGAGTCAAAGAACTCAAAATGGAAATTTGAATGTACTTAAAGATAAATGAATATTAAAAAATAATATACCAAAATTTATGGGATACAGTAAAAGCAGTGCTCAGAGGAGAATGTATAGCTCTAAACAACTATATTTTTTAAAAAAAGGGAATTTCCTGGCAGTCCAGCAGTTAGGACTGCACACTCTCATTGCCAAGGGCCTGGATTCAATCCCTGGTTGGGGAACTAAGATTCCACAAGCCACATGGTGCAGCAAATAAATAAATAAATGGTTTCTTAAAAAGAAATAAAGATCTCAAACCAATATCCTAAAATTCTACTTAAAAGAACCAGAAAAAGAAGAGCAAACTAATCCCAAATAAAGTAGAAGAAAGTAATGAAAATTAAAGTGGAAATAATCAAAATAGACAAGAGACAAACAATTGGAAAAATCACTGAAATCAAAAGTTGATTCTTTGAGGGACTTCCCTGGTGGTGCAGTGGTTAAGAATCTGACTGCCAGTTCAGGGGACACAGGTTCAAGCCCTAGTCTGGGAAGATCCCACATGCCGTGGAGCAACTAAGCCCATGCGCCACAACTACTGAGCCTGCATGCCACAACTACTGAAGCCCACGTGCCCAGAGCCCGTGCTCCACAGCAAGAGGAGCCAGCGCAATGAGAAGCCCACGCACTGCAACGAAGAGTAGCCCCTGCTCGCCACAACTAGAGAAAGCCCGCGCGGCTATGAAGGACCCAACGCAGCCAAAAATAAAATTAATTAATTAATTAGTTTTTTAAAAAAGAGAGAGATTTTTAAAAAAAAGAAAAAGAAAAAAAGTTGATTCTTTGAAACGATCAACAAAATTGACAAGCCTTTAACTAAAGTGACTAAGAAAAAGAGAGAAGGTGCAAATCACTCCAGTCAGGAATCAAAGTAAGGACATTACTACTAATCTTATAGAAATAAAAAACAAAGAGAATATAATGAACATTTGTATGCCAAAAAATCAGATAACCTAGATGAAATGGACAAACTCATTGAAAGACACAAACTACCAAAACTGACTGAAGACACAGAAAATCTGAATAGATTTATAACAAGAGATTGGATCAGTAATCAAAAGCTTTTCAACAAAGAAAAAATCAGGACCAGATGGCTTCACCAGTGAATTCTATAAAATGTTTAAAGAATTTACACCAATTTTTCTCAAAGTATTCTGAAAAGTAGAGAAGGGAACTTCCTAACTCATTTTATGAAGCCAATATTACACTGATACCAAAGCCAGACAAAGACATCACCAGCAAAGAAAACCACAGACCAATTACAGATGTAAAAATCCTCAATAAAATACTAGGAAACTGAATCTTGTAGTATATTAAAAGGATTATATATCATGATCAAGCAGGATTTATCCTAGGAATGCAAAGGTGGTTTAATATGAAAATCAATCAATGAAACACACCAGATTAATAGGATGGGCGAAAAAAGCCACATAATCGTCTCAGTTGATTCCGAAAAAGCATCTGACAAAACCCAACACCTTTCATGATAAAAACAATCAACTAATCAGGAATAAAAGAGAGCCTCCTCAACCTGATAAACATTGAGCCATACCTTTGAGTGTTCTGAAAGGAAGTCTGGAAGCAGATAAACTTGTGCCAGTAGCTCTGTGTAGTCACGACAACGAAAATAATAAATATGGGAAAGAATATTTTCAAGAGTGAAATCCTGCAAAGCTTTTGGGTGCTCTGAAATAAACAACAAAACAATTTTAAAATAGTTTTACCTGTCATTTCACAAACTATCATTTCATAATTCCTGACCTCTTATTTTCACCTTTTCCACTGTTTCCTTACATACTAGACTAAAAATTTAGACACATACACAACTAGAGTTTTAATGTCTATCTTTTCATATTTCTAGTTATTGGCTTCCATTGAATAGAAGTAACACAATGGAACTTCTTTCTTGTTTTTTTCATAAGACTCCAAATTAAAAGTTAAAAGGAAAAATGTTGAAAAGCAGCATATTTTTCCCTTAAATGCCACAGTATAATTTGGTATTTAAGTAGAAACAATGATATAAAATTCTCTCCTTAGATTTGTTTTTTTAAAAATAACCAGATTGGTTCTGGACATATTTCAGAGAGAAACAAGTTAAAAATCATTGCATTTAAAAATGTACTTAAGTTTTAATGCTGAAAGAAAAACCAAGAAATTAAATTTCAGAAAATATTTCCTATTACAAATATACATTTAACCAGTTCATTTTTAACCAAAAAACAACAGCTTAATCACACACCACTCATTAAAAACTATATTCCAGTGCTACATCCACAATATTTACAAGATCTTAAGACACTATTACAAATTACACCTGTGACATGGATAGCTTACAGGACTTTCAATAGATATACTGGTCATTGGTTAAAAAGGACACCTAGTACTACAATGAAAATAAAAATATTCAGCTGATTATACTCATTTAAAGGGAATACAAACATCTTAGGAAAAGCTTTATGTTTTTTAACATTTCTAGAAAAAATGCACATCCAAAAAATAAAATACAATAAAGCAAAAGAAAAGCAAAAGAAAACAGTCAAACCAGAAACCATTTAATTTTATGAGTAACTGAAGGACAAGAACTAGAAAACAAATTACCTTAAAAAAAACTTTTTTAATCTAACACTTTATTTCCACATAATAAGCGCAGAAAAACTTCCCAACACTTTTAACAATACAATTAACATAGTTGTGAAGTCAATTACATACTACTCAGAGCCACATGAGGTCAATCAGCCTAATTTTCCAAACATTTCCAGACATGATTTTTCAAGGCCACACTTGGTTTTTGGAAAAACCAGTATGAAAGTCAATATACACTAATGCATTGACACAACATTTAATACTCACAGTAAGGTGTCCAGTAACATTAGCTAACACCTGGCAGGCCAGAGCATGATGATTTGAAGTCATACATTGAAATATAGGTTTGTCCCAGAGCTCCTGCAGTAAAAAGTGAGGGCCATAAAAGGGGACAAAAAGGCCAGCCCAGGTGTAGCATTTCTCAATTCGTAAGAGAAGTATGAGAGTTTAATACTAGTACACGGTCATTAAGCTTCACGTTCCAAATGGTCTCTTGCTTGAGATGGATACAAATGAAAATTACTTTTATTATACAGAAAAAAGAGCACTTGCCAACTTACCTTCTCCCATATGTGTTCCTGCTATAAGCTGCAGGTGCTGAATGCAGGCATTAGCAAGGTCTACCACTCTATCAACCATAAAACTCCCCTCTGTATCAATAAAAACTGCTTCACCTTCCACTCCTCCAAAACATTCTGGTATCTGCACATCTACTGCCAACTGCATACTGTCAAGAGAAAGAACTGAAATGACCAAATCATTATCATGATCATCTAAGGCAGTGTTTTTCAAACTCCAAATCACAACCCATTAGATACCACTAAATATTTTATAGGTATAAATATACTCTGCAAAGTAACAGAGATGGTTGACTCTCCACGGCTCCAAACATATGTGAATCAATTGATGAATGGATTAGGGGGAGGGTGTGCCTATAAAACCACAATTAAGGACTCTTTAGTGGTTTTTAGGCTTCTGGGAATGGAACCCTTTATTATACAAAAATCTACTTTCAAACATTTGGCTTTCAAATATATTCTCAGGAATTAATTCTATAATAAAGTAGAAGACTGCTTATTGACCCCACTGACCACCATATACTGTTGCAAAAGAAACACTTTTGAATATCAAAATAATTGTATCAATTTACCAAGATGGGGTGAAGTAAGGCAAATGTTGATTTGTTTGATGCACACATACAGACACACAAAATTAAGAGCATATACATGCCTTTTTTGGTCTCCTAACTGTATACCCACAACACAATACTCTGTTACTTACATAAATGTAAGAGAACATTTTATTTTACCATAATTGTGTTTTTCCAACACCTGGTGCACCACAAATTTCTGTTGTTTTGGTTAAGGGTATGCCACCCCCAAGAATATTATCTAGTGCTGAACAGAAGGTAATTATGAAACTCTGGGTATGCTCCTGCTCAAGAAGTTCCAGTGCTGTGCACTTCTTGCCTGACTCAGCTGTACCAGAATAACTTGTTTTATTTGTGAGACATTCTCTTCTTATAATTTGCAGAGTTTCTAAGGCTTCCTCTTTAGATATCCCAACTTCTGAAAGTAAGAAACAGAAACAAAAACATCTGATTTTAGAAATTTAAAAGTCATATGTTATTGAGTTGTCTTCATTAACTTTAATTTTTAAATAACAAGAATGACGCCAAGAGTACAGAAACATAAAAATGTAACATTCGATTAACTATTTAATTTTTCAAGTTAATAAAGGCATTTATCTATATTTTCTTAGTCTTCACATACTTAAAAGATTTATCTATTACCTCAGAAACAGAATTGAGAAACCTAAGCCTCTAAAGCATTTCTGAGTACCTACAAGAGTATCTATCTCAGAAGGTAGAAATGAAAATGTCCTTTTTTTTTTCCTTTTGGTCCTTTTACTATCTCTTTGGTCTTTTACTATCTCTTTTGGTCTTATGAAGCCATAATAAACTTGCTCTCATAAGGTGTACAAATTATTTTTTAGAAAAGAATGAAAAATGGCCTCTTTAACTGCCTAAAATAAGATGCAGATTTAAGAAGTGCATGTGCATGTATTATTCATGAAAACATTGGAATGAAAATTTCATGGATCACTGCAAACTATTTAATAAGAAAAATTATTTGATGCACCAATAGCTTAAACAATACACTTATGCTTCCTCAACTATACAATTTCATTCCTGACAACATGGCCTAAGAAGTAAAATGGAAATTACAAAACAAGCTGCTTATGGAAGAAATAATGGAGAGGATATCACTTATGAGTTTGATATATCAGTGCTTGATTGGGTAAGGATATGAACTATAAATTTGGTGCTAACAAAAGACATTAATGGTCCTAAGGAAATGAAAATTCCATCCAATTTAAGAGCCTTAACTCGTCTGATTACTTCGGTTTCTCATTCCTGACCGCACCACTTACTATGTAGTTACTACGCATGGGCAAGTTACTTCTTTATGCCTCAGACTTTTCTTCTACAAAATGGGAATGAAACAACACACATAAAAACCTTGGTAGAACACTAAGCCCATCCAAAATGCTTAATAATTGTTAGCTACTATTATCATTCAGATTCTCTCATTTCTTTTTTGTAAAACCAACCTGTTGAATGAAAATGAGCCCATCAAACTTTGGGGGATACAGTCTTTGGCATAAGACTTAAGACAAATAGTTAACATTGGCTTTACAACATTTGTTCTTGAGTGGAGAGTTGAAACCTTATTTTCAATCGTTAAGGGAAATGCCTTAAAATTCTGTTCTATCTTAATAACACAGTTCTGGGCATACTGTAGTGTAATGTGCACAGTGAGAGTGACTGCAGACAGCTTCATTTTTGTGTACCTCAGAAGGAAGTGGTTCCCACCAACATATAATCTACAGTGTTCTGGAATGTGAGTTTGGGGTTTTTTTTTTTCAGTGAATTACATTAACAGAAGCGATGTCTTCTTTCTACTGCTTTCTCCAGGTTCTGGGGATTCTACTCCCTTTGTCACTCTTAATTTACCTCATCCTATCACGAACAGTGCATTTCTTAAATTTAATCCCTGCCCCTTGGATTTTGTAACAGCGAAAATTAGCCTGTCTGGATTTCAATCCTGCCTCCACAACTTCCTAGCCCACTCATAATGAAAAGTTACTTAGCCTCCCAAGCATCAGTTCCTTCATCTATATACTGAACATAATAGTCCACGTTAAAAGGGTTCCTTTGAGTATAAATGAGATAATCCTCAGAGGCTTCAGCAGCCACTGGCAGAGAAAGCAACTGGTGAATGTTTCCAAGACCACAGTTCTAACCATTCAAACCACACTTAAGTGGAGTCAAGGAGCTATTTCACGGTGTAAACGCGGCGGTGGGCGGCGGCAAAATCTGGCCGAGAACGGGGATGGAGGCGGCCCCGACAGCGGCCAGAGTGCCTCAGCTTGTAATGGGAGTCCGTTACCTTTGCTGAGCTCGGAGGGTTTCACCTCTAGGAGTTCCTCAGCAGTCTGGAAACCTGCAGACACCAGCTTCACCCTCACCGCTGGGGACAGGGGCAAACTCACTAAATCCCGCTGCATTTCAAAGCCGAACACCTACGCCCGTAGTTGCGCAGACGCAGAAGCGGCCAAGCCCGCGCACGCGCACCCGCCACGCCGCGTGACGTCAGACGTAAGGCGGAAGGGTGGGGTCCGCGGCGTGGCTGCACGCGGCCTTGGGCTTTGGGGCTCTGCGGCTCTGCGGCTGTGCGGAAGTCTGGTCACTCTTACATACGTTGCCCCGTTTCCATCGTGATTCTTCCAAATCCCATTTAAAGTTTGCATATCAAACGTACATCCTGACAATAAAAAGATGGATGGAGACCGCAAGATGCAAAGCCAGGCCCAGTGGGTCTTACCACATTTCCTCACCTCCACCCTGACCTGTTGGGTGGAGGCCTCAGGGTTGTTAGTAGGAATGATCTCCCCGAATGGGAGCTAAGATACGCACAGACACTGGCATGTTACCGGTTTGGGGTACGGAACAGTCGTATAAAGAATACTCTCCATTCTCGTAATGGGTTCCAGGGTCTTGGGTCTTCCTGCCGGATGTCCCCCTTGCTAGGCCCCCTCACCTTTCCCGCCCTCGCTCTCGCGAGGGATTGTGGGACAGCCCCCCAGAGCCTCAGGGCGCGGTCGGCGCCGAATCGCCGCAGCCACCCACGTCTTGCCGCGCGCGAGTCGAGTCTGGAGCGTGATGGTTTGAGACCGTTAGTTCTTCACGGCCTGCCTAGAAGTAGCTGGATAAGTAAGCAAGTATAGTCCCCATAGTGGGCTGGGCGTGGGCTCCTCCGGTCCTTGAGCGGGAGGAGTTGGGCTACGCCAGAGCTCCTATTCTGGTACTGAGTTAGCAAGGGACCACTTGTAAAATAGAGAATTTGGGGGGGAATTGAGAGGCGGTTTGGAAGGTGGCTTGTGAAGTCTTTCCTTGCCCAGGAGAGTATAATTTAAGGGAGAAACTCATTCCGTTCCTTTAGGCGACGATTCTTAGCCTTGACCTTTCTTCCTAGCTTAAAGGAACTCCCTAAATATTGCAAATCAGAGCCCTTTAAGTACATAAGCTCTAAGGAAGGAAATGTGCTGACCGCTTTAGCAAATCCTACACATTTCCAATGCCCACAGCCATGCCGCAAGGAGCATAAGGACATGGAATCTCAGAGCAGTTTTTTTGAAACCAAAGTTAAAACCTAGTACCCTTTTTTCTTCCCTGAGCTACCTCCAAATTGTGAGGTAGCTCTTGGAGTGGGGGTGGGGGAAAATTCTAGAAGTATGTGACCCCCATTTGATAGGGCAGGAAAAGTCTCGTAGGACTAGTCAAAATGTGGTTTATTTGCCACTTTGTACGTTGCTTATCTTCTAGTGTGTTACACATCTGGACATACAGGTAACATTACATAAATGTTTTCCACTGGGAGAATTCATGCTTATACTTATCAAGTAACCAGGGTCCTGGGTGAAGAAGAGATGGTGTTAACATACTCAGGGATAGCTCTTCAGGTCGTTCAGTGAAACGCAGTGGAATCGGTCGTGTTAGAATTTTGTTTCATTAGCAGTGGGGAGTTAAACTAGTCGACTCTATCTGTAGTTATACTGTTACGCATCATTAATATCTTATCCTGACCCTTGAGTTGCTATAATAATTATTGTTTTCATCATCATTCTTAAGATATCTTTAATGCAGTTTGCTCTATAATCAGGCTTTCAAACTGGGATCCAGTTTTATGAGGTCAGGCGCCAGGAAATAATGCTGTGGGATTTTTACGGAAGGTGCACCTTCCTATACTGTCAGGTTTTCTCAAATATTTCTTTAGAGAGGGAAGAATTGAATGAGTGGTGAGTGGTGAGCCATTTAAAACATTTTCTGTTAAACAAGCAATATATTGTAGAGTAAAATGCAACTATAAATTTTAAGATAAACATAATTGTTTGAAGAAAGATCCAGTTTAAACTGGATATTTCAGTAGTCTCCCAGATTTTCCTGCGAGTATGTTATTGTTTTCCTTTGCAATTTAGGGTTACTTGATTTTGAGAAGTACTGTTATGGGGAAACTAGCATGAGCTTTGGAGTCATACAAATTTGGGTTTGTATCACATCTTGGGAAATAACCAACTGTGAAACTTTCAGCAAGTTACTCAGTTTCTTCGCCTGCAAATGGAAGATAGTATTTCTTCCATTAGGGGTTGTAAGAAAGATTAAATGAACAAATATGAAGTGTTTAGCACAGAAAAGGTACATAATAAATCTTAAGTTTTTTCTCCACTTAAAAATATTATAATATGTATATTCAGTCGAATAAAGCCTTATTGAACACCTAGCTCAGAGTGCCAATGCTATGAGCCTTTAAAAGGAAAACAATGCCTACAGTTGTAAAGTGCCAAAGAAAAGTGCTTTTACGTATTTTATTTTATTTGACTTGATCCTTATAGTAATCCTGTGAACAGTTTACCCAGGTCCCAATTTAAAACTAGCACATTGAAGATTGGATCACTTAAGCAACATTAAATATTTAACCACTAGTTTTGTGCAGGGTGACAGGACTAACAAAAGAATCTATGCCCTCATGGAGCCTTAGTCAATCAGGATTATTATTGAGGTGTGTTGCCTTTCTGACTTGTGTTGTAATCTAGATACAATACTAAGGGTAGGCGTGAGTTACCGATATGCTGTCAATATCTATAATTAAGTATTCAAATAAGGACACATTTTCATGCTGAGTGGGCTATTTTCTAGAGCTGTGGGAGAGGAATAATGTGAATATTTCTGTTATAGCTGAGAAGTTTATTTTCTTTTAGCATAAGAACATAGAACTTTTAAAACTGGTGACCTTGCGTGTTCAAGTGCATTTGAGAATGGGAAAGATAAATGAGTGCTGTTTGGACTAAGAAAAAACCTCTGAATCAAGGTTTAGCTTTAGAGATGGTTGTGATAAAGCTTAAGGCCTCAAACATGTATATTTGGAATAGCAATATCAATTTCACAAGGCCTTGTACATAATGGGAGCTCAAAATATTTGTTGTCCCCAAACTCTTAGACATTGTTCTCACTTGACTTCTGTGATGCCACATCTCTGATTTCATTCCTAGGCATCTGGCTTTTCTGACTCGCTTACAATTTTATCCTCCATAACCAGGGCATGAAATGTTACTGTAAGGCCCCATAGCTGACCTTTCACTGACTATCCAGTTCTGTTGTCTCCTCTCCTTTCTGGTTCTTTCATTCTCTCTCTGTCTCTCTTATTCACATTCACAGTTCAGTGACTATACACCAATAATTTGTAAATTTATTTTTCTAGCTCTAACCTGTTCTCTGACCTGCAGATGCAAATATCTAATTGCATACAGCACAGTGCTAAATCTCTAACTCAGCCTATCTTAAACCTCACTCATTATCTTCAGCCCAGCCCAAAATCTTTTTGTCCTCTTCCTGCGTTCCCTACCTCCGTGAACTGAATATCCATCCTTCCATCTGCACAAACCAGAAACCTAGGAATCTTCCACACCTCCTTCCCTTTAAGTCTCCATGTTCACTATAACCGCAAACCCTATCAATTTTCTCTCTAAAATATCTCGATCATGTCCATGTCTCTTTTTCTAGGCCAAGCTGTCACCATTTCTCTCTTTTTTGTTTTTTGAAGATTTTTTTTATGTGGACCATTTTCAAATTCTTTATTGAATTTGTTACAGTACGGCTTCTGTTTTATGTTTTGGTTTTTTGGCTGTGAGGCACGTGGGATCTTAGTTACCTGACCAGGGGTCAGGGATCAAACCCACACCCCCTGCATTAGAAGGTGAAGTCTAACCACTAGACCTCCAGGGAAGTCCCCACCATTTCTCTTATAGGTACTGCAAGAGCCTTTTAGCAGGTCTCTCTGCATCTTGTCTTCCCCTTCCCTCTAGTCTGTTCTCCCATGCTGCAGACAGGGTCCTTTCTAGAGTATATTTCATTTCCTATAACTCTCTATTTTGCTCTTGGGATAAAGACCAAATTTCTTAATAAGACTTACAAAACGTCTTGCATGTTCTGGCTCCTGTTTACCTCTTTAGTTGCATCCTTTCCCTCTCCCCTTTACTCTTTTTTTTTTAAATCTATCTATCTATCTATCTATTTATTTATTTATTTATTTTGGCTGCCCCGGGTCTTAGTTGCAGCATGCAGTCTTCTTAGTTGCGGCATGCATGCAGGATCTAGTTCCCCAACCAGGAATCGAACCTGTGCCCCCTGCATTGGGAGTGTGGAATCTCACCCACTGGACCACCAGGGAAGTCCTGTCTCACCTTTACTCTTTACACTCCAGCCACTCTGGTCTTAATTCCATGTGTGTGCCACAACATGCCTCTCTGCTTCACCCAATTAACTACTATTTATTTATCCTTCAAATCTCAGCATTCATTGACCTCTTCTCTGACTCTGAACCTCTACCTCCAACAAGCCCCCTTGAAACTAGGTCAGATCTCCCCTTTAAGGCTCTCATAACACCAGATGTCTTTGTGTGATCAGTTATTTAGCATATGTCTACCCAACTAGAATGAAAGATTCAGTAGAACAGGGACCATGTGGATTTTACTCGTTTTCCTAGAGCCCCTAGCCCAGTGTATGGCTTGTAGGAGGTGCTCAGTATGTGTTTGTTAAAAGAATGGATGATTAGGTGATTGACCTCTCTCATTTTTTGTTGTTTTGTACTCTTAAGTAGGTGGGAAATATATACGAGTAGGAAGTAGAAAACAAATAAAATACCAAAAATACAAAGAATATAAAACTGATTTATAGACCTTTTCTTTTTTATTTTATTTTGTTATTTAAAATTTTTTTAATTGAAGTATAATTGATTTACAATGTTTTAGGTATATAGCAAAGTGATTCAGTTATACATATATATATATTTTTTCAGATTCTTTTCATTATACACTATTATAAGATATTGAATATACTTCCCTGTGCTCTACAATAGGGCCTTGTTGTTTATCTAGTTTATTTATAGTAGTGTTTATCTGTTAATCCCAAATTCCTAATTTAACCCCCTGCCCTTTTCCCTTTGATAACCATAAATTTGTTTTCTATGTCTGTGAGTCTGTTTCTGTTTTTGTAAATAAGTTCATTTGTATCATATTTTTTAGATTCCACATATAAGTGATATCATATGATATTTGTCTTTATCTGACTTACTTCACTCAGTATGATAATCCCTAGGTCCATCCATGGAAATGGCATTATTTCATTCTTTTTTATGGCTGAATAATATGTCATTGTGTATATGTGTGTGTGTGTGTGTGTGTGTGTGTGTGTAGATATATACCAGATCTTCTTTATCCGTTCGTCTGTCAATGGACATTTAGGGTGCTTCCATGTTCATAGATCTTTTCTTCAGTTCATGTTACTGAACCAAACTTGGGTCGACTCACCATGCACAGTAAAGCCGATCTACTGGCACTGGGTTGTGGTGAAGGAAAGTACAGCATTTATTGTAAAGCCAAGCAAGGACTATGGGCAGCTAATGATCAAAAGACCCAAACTCCCCAATGGCTTAAAGACAGGATGAGAGAGATGGTTGTGGGGTGCTTGATCAGCTCATGGACATTCTTCTGATTGGTTGGTGCTGAGGTCATTGAGAGTCAACATCATCAGCATTCTGGTTCCAGCCTGTCTGGGGTCAATGTACTTGTGGTCAGCATGCAGTTAACTTCTTTCACCTGGTGGGGGTTTCAGTATCTGCAAAACAGCCCAAGAATATGGCTCAGAATATTATCTATAGCCCTTAAGGAGGAGCTAAACTTCCTTGACTTTGTTTAATAGCTATTAACTGTTATTATTTTGTTTTGCTTGATTGTTTTCTTTTGTTTCTGCATTTTCTCACTTCTCTGATTAAATTCAGTCTTTGGAACTCTTGGAGGGCCTAGGAGGCTAAAGTTTTTCTACAAACAAAAGGCAGGCAGAGGACATGGGGACAGGGGTTCTGTCCTGGGAAGGCCCCATAGGGTCCTGCTCAGTTACAATCCCCCCCTTTTCTTTGCTACCTCACAGTCTTGAGGGGAAACAGGTGCAGGACAAGAAAGGGAATAAAGTTCTGAATTGAGAGGTTAATCATAAACTCAGCAGAGGAACTCAGTTTTAAGGGGACTCAGTTTCACTCAGAGATAATAGTGTTAACATTTTGGTTTATTTTAATCTTCTTATAACTTCATATAATGCATTTATTTGAGTTATGATAGTTGTGATCAAATTGTGAAGAAATGTATATATCTTGTTTTTCACTTAATATTTTGTCAAAAACTTTCTCCATATGATTAAAAACTATTTTAAAATTAAGTTTAATGGCTGGATATTATTCAGTCCTAAGGCCCATCTTTCTAATCAGTAGCCTATAAAGACAGTGGAATTATTTCCAGTTTTTTGCTGTGATGAGGTACTGTGTGCTCTGGAGCTCGCTTTTTCGAGGATGCCCATGTGTGCCCTTGTGGTTACTCTCAAGCACGTGCTCTCTCTCTGTCTCTCTCTCAATACATTTCTGGTAGTAGAATTCCTAGGTCAAAAAGTATGCACATTTTCATTTTGAATCTTTTTTTTATTTTTTGGCTAGGCCGCATGGCTTGCAGGATCTTAGGTCCCTGACCAGGGATTGAACCCTGGGCCACGGCAGTGAAAGCGTTAAGTCCTAACCACTGGACCGCCAAGGAATTCCCCATTTTGAATCTCATTGCCAAATGTTTGCACGACTTACACTCCTACTAACAGTGTATGAGAGCTGGTTTTCCTGCCTCCACCCTAGCACTGGCCTTTAGCAGTCTTTAAATGGTGATTTTTTTTAATTGAGGTATAATTGACTTTAAATGGTTATTATTATCTTTTATGACTAAGAGAGGTTAAAAATCTTTTCATATAATAATTTTATTAGCCAAGTGTATTTTATCATTGTAACTGTCTCATTATATCATTTGCCCACTTTTAATTTTTTATAGTGGCAAGATACACATAACATAAAATTTACCATCTTTGGGAATTCTCTGGCAATTCAGTGGACCACCAGGGAAGTCTCTAACTAGGCTACTTTTAATTAAAATATGTATTTGTAATAGGTCTATGTTTTTATTATTAGAAACAATAACTAATGTTTACATTACATTAGTTATTACATTACACATGAAAGGCCAAGCATTCTGCTCAGTTTTGTCTGATGTTAAAACCCGAAATCCAGGGACTTCTGTGGTGGAGCACTGGTTAAGAATCTGCCTGTCGAGGCAGGGTACACGGGTTTGAGCCCTGGTCCAGGAAGATCCCAGATGCTGCAGAGCAACTAAGCCCATGCACCACAACTACTGAGCCTGTGCTCTAGAGCCCACGTGCCACAAGTACTGAGCCCTTGTGCCACAACTACTGAAGCCTGTGCACCTAGAGCCCGCCCTCTGCAACAAGAGAAGCCACCGCAATGAGAAGCCCTCACACCACAATGAAGAGTAGCCTCTGCTCGCCACAACTAGAGAAAGCCCATGCACAGCAATGAAGACCTGATGCAGCCAAAAATAAATTTAAAAAAAACACAGAAGGGCTTCCCTGGTGGCGCAGTGGTTAAGAATCCACCTGCCAAGGCAGGGGACATGGGTTTGAGCCTTGGGCCGGGAAGATCCCACATGCCACAGAGCAACGAAGCCTGTGTGCCACAACTACTGAGCCTGTGCTCTAGAGCCCGCGAGCCACAACTACTGAGCCCACGTGCCACAACTACTGAAGCCTGCGCGCCTAGAGCCTGTGCTCCACAACAAGAGAAGCCACTGCATGAGAAGCCCGCGCACCACAACGAAGAGTAGCCCCCACTCGCTGCAACCAGAGGAAAGCCCGCGTGCAGCAAAGAAGACCCAATACAGCCAAAAAGAAAAAAACACAAAAAACCAAAATCCATATGCTGCCAACTCTCTCTCACATGCATATTGTATCATACAGGCTATTTACCTAATCTGTACACTGCAGATATCTTCCCACTTTGTCATGTGTATTTAAACTTTATGAAGTTTTCTATTTTATTGAGGTTATGTATATGCAAACTTACATTTAATTCTTACTTTGGTAACATGCTTATAAAGTCTTTCTTTTCTTGGGAATTCCCTGGTGGTCCAGTGGTTAGGACTCTGGGCTTCCACTGCAGGGGGTGCAGGGAACTAAGATCCTGCAAGCCATTAGGCTCAGCCAAAAAATAGTCTTTCTTTTCTTCAAAATTATTATAAGCATAATCATCTGTATTTTTTCTACATATGGTTTATGATTTAATTTGAATATTTTAATCTATCTGATTTTTTAAAATGTAAAGTAGGAGGAAGGAAGGAAGCATTTTTTTTCCTTCTTTCCAGTGGTGAGCCAATTTTCTAAGTATTCTTTATTAGGTAATTGATCTTTTCCCCTACCTGTGTGGAATGCTACCTTTATCATATACTTTTTTTTTTTTTTTTGGCCGCGCTGCAAAGTATGAGGGATCTGAGTTCCCCGAACCCGAACCCCTGCAGTGGAAGCTCGGATTCTTGACCACTGGACCACCTGGGGAAGTCCCTATCATATACTTTTATGTACGTAGGTCCTATATTCCTGGTATAAAACCTATTTAGTTATTGTGTATGTTCTTTTAATATTCTATTAGATTTGGGTCATAAAGATTTTATAGGCTTAGTTAAGAGATTTGCATTTTTGTTCATAAGTAAGATTAATCTGTGAGATGATTACATCTATAATACTCTTTCTGGCAGCAGAGTTTTGCAACCTTTGTAAAATGAACTAAGAAGCTTCTCTACTTTTTCTATGCTAACTTATGTTAGTATTTAACATAAACTCATGTATTTCCTTATATTTTTCTCATCAAAGAAATGTTGTGGCTCTCCTCAAAGGATGTTAAGCTCTGCAGGGCTTCTGTGAGGATTGTAGCATTAATGTTTTAATGTGCTTGAGCTACAAGAGAATGGACAGTCACCTTTTGCCCTAAGGCAGACTGTCTTGGACAGACATTTTGATAACTAGGTCAGTAACAATGAAGTTCTCATGAAATATTGAAACTAGCCTTGGGAAGGACTCTGTTATTTAAGAAAGTGCTGCTAGGGAATTCCCTGGTGGTCCAGTGGTTACTTTCACTGCACCAAGGGCTTGGGTTTGTTCCATGGTCAGGGAAGTAACATCCCACAAGCCGAGCAGCCAAAAAATGAAATGAAATGAAATGAAAAGTAAAATAAAATAGCACTGCTAGCACTATTACAGTAGCAAAGACATGGAAACAACCCAAGTGCCCATCAACAGATGACTGGTTTAAGATGTGGTCAGTGTGTGTATATGTGTGTGTGTGTGTGTGTGTGTGTGTGTGTGTGTGTGTGTGTGTGTGTGTATGTATATATATAATGGAATATTACTCAACCATAAAAAAGAATGAAATTATTGCCTTTTGCAACAACATGGATGGACCTGGAGAATATACTATGTGAAGTAAGTCAGACAGAGAAAGACAAATACAATATGATATCACAATACAGAATCTAAAAAATAATACAAATGAATCTATGTAAAAAACAGAAACAGACTCACAGTCATAGAAAACTTATGGTTACCAAAGGGGAAAGGAGGCAGGGGGAGGGAAAAATTAGTAATATGGGATTAACAGATACAAACTACTATACATAAAATAGATAAGCAATAAAGACTTACTATATAACACAGGGTACTAAATTCAATATCTTGTAATAACCTGTGGTGAAAAGAATCTAAAAAATATATATGTGTGTGTGTGTATATATATATATATATATATATATACTGAATCACTTTGTTCTACACCCAAACCTAACACAATATTGTAAATCAACTATACTTTATAAATAAATAAAAAGAAAGCACTGCTACTCACAGATCTTCTGAAAATGGCATTTTGAATTTAAGAGTTGTTTGGTGATAACAGCAGTCTACTTCATAGATACCACTTTTTTCCCTTATGTGTGTGGTTCCTAACCAGATGTCAAGATGTCTAACTTCTGTTTCACAAAACAAAATGCAAATATTTTGTTTCTAGATTACATATGCATGTATGTTTATGTATATGTGTATATGAGTATATATGTTACATAATACTTTCTTTGGAGGAGAGAGTTTATAAAAATCAAACTGGTAGACAGACTTCAGGAATAGCTGCAGTTCACATCATGACCTCCTTCTTCCACCCACCCCAGTATTTTTTTCTCTCTCCATCTCTGATACCTATGTGTTCTCAGTTATTGCTTGCTGGTTTTTAATAAGATAATTTTTACAAATAGTGTTATTTCTTTCTGTTTTAAAGATACAAAACTTGGGAATTCCCTGGTGGTCCAGTGGTTAGGACCCAGTGCTTTCACTGCGGTGGGCCCAGGATCCACCCCTGGTGGAGGAACTAAGATCCTGCAAAAGCTGTGTGGCGCAGGTGGAAAAAAAAAAAAAAAGATGTAAAACTCTGGTTAATTTATTTTGATGGAGGAGAGAATACCAGAAGAGTCCTTCTGTAGGATAAAAAGACTTGGGAAGTAGGGTGGTTCTAGTGTGATTTTGGAGAGACAACTGAAGAACAGTTAAACTTGGAAACTCCAATTCTAATATACACTGACGCAGGAAGGAGAGGATTAAGAAGAATGATAATATTGATTATGTGGATGTGGAATATGTGATACATTAACCACTACCTGAGACGGGATTTGCCCTTTTTGAAGCGGCTAATATAGTGTAGGAGGGCCCAGGAGTTTCTTTTTTTTTTTGCTCCGCGGCATGTGGGATCTTCCTGGACCAGGGATCAAACCCTTGTCCCCTGCATTGACAGGCGGGTTCCCAACCACTGTGCAACCAGGGAAGTCCCCAGAGTTTCTTGTAGGATAGATTGATTCTTCAGTAGTCTTGTTTTGGATTTCAGACACCCATGAAAAAGCAAACGAATGACCCTGTGCTTGTAATGTTGGGCACAACAGGGTTTAACGATAAATCGAAACACAGCTTAGTCTTGCTTAGGAGAGGAGACACTCTTGATCACAAAAGTGATTTCCAACGGTGAGGGTCATCACACTCCAGCTGAACAGACCCCCTACGGCTTATCCAAATACCTGCTGTAGGAGGGAGCGTTTTTGTGAGTTTTCCACTTACTTGGTTTAGAATTAGTGTTTGTGTAACTGCTCTTGCAAGTGAGGGTGATCATATGCTGCATATTTGAAAGAGCATATTTTGTACTTTTGCTTGAAGCTTTGAACTGACAGCCTATTTTTAGCACTTCCTGGACTGAATTTTTTAATGTACTTTTGCCAGATTTCATCTTTTCAGACTTGCTCTTTCTGTTACGTGAATATCGGCTTGCTGAACTGCGCCAGAATCACAGTGACATCATTAGCTCCAAGCCCTTGAAGGAAGGAACCAATTTGTTACCTTTATATCCGTAGAGCATCTTTGCCTTTTTCATTCCACTAACTATACCAGGAAAAGGACGCTGTGAATGAGATCAGCAAAAGGGGTGTGGAACATGTAGATAAGAGCAGTGACTGCCGGTAATTCTTACACTAGGCATTGTATTTCCTAAGATTTGGCAATATCTAGATATACAAAATATTGCTGCATGGTAATTATAGTTTGGAAACTGTATTCCAGCAGTGGGGGTTGGGTTGTAAAATGCATGAGAAAAGTGACCCTATCTTTAGAGTGATTTGAATCTGAGGGTGAGGTACCAGCGAACGCTAGCAACTCATACTTACCTGGCAGGGGAGACACCATGATCACGAAGGTGGTTTTCCCAGGGCGAGGCTTATCCATTGCACTCCGGATGTGCTGACCCCTGCGATTTCCCCAAATGTGGGAAACTCGACTGCATAATTTGTGGTAGTGGGGGACTGCGTTCGCGCTCTCCCCTGTTCCTTTTGTTTATTAAAAGAAGTTTTATATCGTAGGTTTTTATTCTGTGGGTTGGGGAGTTTCTGGCACGTTAGAGTAAGTGTTCTGAGGAAAAATTTGTTTCAGTTTTTCTGTTTCTGGGGAGATTTCTTTTCGTACTGTGCCTGTGATCGTTAAAAATCGGAGTTGGTGATTTCTTAGAGAGGGCGCTGAGATTAGAATGTACCCACGTTTCCTAGGCGGGTAGAGTCCAAGTTAATGGGGTCTTATATTGGTGTGAGGTATGAAGGTGGAGAGTGTGAGTTTTACGCTTTTGGGCAAAGGGATGATTAACTTCCGCTCCGCGGTGTTTTTTCAAAGCAAGGAGACCCGTTTAGTTTGTGGCAGTGAAATGAATGTTAATTTTATTTGGTTTTTTCCTGATTTTGTGTACGGTGAAAAACGAGAATTAAGGTTTAATTCTGATTGGTTTAGTTTCAATTTGAAAACTAGGTTCTTGAGGGTGTTGAAATAACCAGGATGTTTTTCTCTTAAGTAGCTGTTTTTCTTTGCAGTACCTGAATTTGGGAGTTTTGAACCGTTTTAAAAAGATCCGTCTCTCATTTATTATATAATGAATGCTTCATCTGGATTGGATGTGGGTATTTTTAAAGGTCCCCTACTAGTGTCTTTGAGAATCGATTGCTGTAAACTAGAATATATCTGCAAACAGCTGCTATTCCTGTATGTGCTGCTGATTGCTTGCGTTTCAGTTTAAGGGTATGGTGTATTCTGGTTCTTCCTAGTTTCCAGATCTAGCTATTCTGAGGATTTCTAGTGATCTTCACACTCATGTTTACCTGTCTTGTAAAAGCAGTTCCTGCTGCTTCTCTTTTAGAACAAATCCTTGTCCATCTGTACTTGGTCACTTCCTGACCCTCAGCAATCTGACCAGGGCCTGAAATATAAAAATATGATCCCTCAGTTGGCTTCTAAGTTTAAGTACTCACCTGATAAAGATAGTTACCTGAGTGCTGTTCTGGGGCCTTTGTTTAAAACTGAACATGAGAGACACAAAGTACAGATATTTTGCAGCATGTTTTTAAAATTTGTATCCAAATAACACATATACTTCGTTTAGAAAATCAAATAGTCCTTTTAGGTTTCTAAACTAAGTTCTTTGCCTACTTCTTCCTGTTCTCCAGGTCCCCTTCAGACGGAGACACTTTCCACTCTAAAAACAACTAAAATTTGATTCTTCTGAAATTTATGAACCTCTGTGTTTCTAAACCAGAAATATCTAGATATTTAGATAATATCTAATTAGATATTTTAAATAATATCTAAAATATTATCCTTTAATGCATCCATTTTTGACATTGCCTATTTTTGATAATGTAAATGAAGATTTAGCTCTCTTGCACCACCATTTCTTCTCTATTTTTCCTAATTTAGTTTAAAAACCATTTGGTTAAATCACTTGGTTAAATCAGTATTCAGTGTTCATATTATTCTTAGGCAAACATTATTCACAGCAGAGCATTGTCATTGAATGTCATTGTTTCCTTTAATTTTATTTTTCCTCTGGTTAGTTTTTTTTTTTTTTTTTTTTGGCCATGCAGTGCAGCATGCAGGATCTTAGTTCCCCCACCAGGGATTGAACCTGTGCCCCCTGCAGTGGAAGCGTGGAATACTAACCACTGGACCACCAGGGAATTCTCCCCCTCTGTTTAATTTTACCTTTTTTCATTTGGTTACTTTTCTTTTACCTATTCCTAATTCTTCCCACACTTTCCAACAGCCTCTGGTTTTTCCATAGGGTAAATCATATCAGGTAGTCTTATTAGTTTAAATGCAGGTTTTTTTTTTTTTCTTCTGGAGATCTATCTACTTCTATTTTTCTTCTACCTAAACCCGTTGTTCTTTCAGATTGCTGCATAGGTGTAATAGTTTAAATGGGTATCAGATTCTAGGTTGGAGTTAAATTTTTCTTCATGATTTGAAAGACATCACTTTTTTGACTTATAGCCTCTAGAAGCTATTGAGAAGACTTTCTAATTCCTTATACTGTTTACATGACATACGTGACTGATCTTTTCATTTTCAGAAAAGTTGAAGAATTATCTCTTTATTTTCATTTTTTGTAATTTCCTAATGATGTGTATCTTATAGCCATTCATTGTATGGGGCACTTGATGAGGACCCTTTCGACCAGAAAGTCTTCCATGTTGAGAAATTGTCTTGAATTATTTCATTGGTGATTTCCTCCCCTTGGTTTTTATTATAGTTATTTAATTTAATTAATTAATTTATTTATTTATTTTTGGCTGCATTGGGTCTTTATTGCTGTGCACGGGCTTTCTCTAGTTGCGGCGAGTGGGGGGTACTCTTCGTTGCGGTGTGCAGGCTTCTCATTGCAGTGGCTTCTCGTTGTGGAGCACAGGCTCTAGGTGCGTGGGCTTCAGTAGTTGTGGCATGCAGGCTCAGTAGTTGTGGCTCACGGGTTCTAGAGCGCAGCCTCAGTAGTTGTGGCACATGGGCTTAGTTGTTCCACAGCATGTGGGATTTTCCCAGACCAGGGCTCGAACCCGAATCTCCTGCATTGGCAGGCGGATTCTTAACCACTGTGCCACCAGGGAAGTCCACTCCCCTTGGTTTTTAATTTTTCTAGAACTCTCCATATTTGGTTATTAGAACTCCTACAATGGTCCTCTAATTAGGAAAAAAAAATCTATTTTCCATCTATTCATCTTTTTTGCTGAACCCATGTATTCTGTTTTTTATTTCTACAATCATATCTTTAAGACCTCTTTTTTTGTTGTTCTTAGTTTCTGCTTTGTATAACTTCTTGTACTTATTTTTCAGATGCAAAATCTTCTCATATCTCTGAAGATTTTAATGATTGTGTTTTATTTTCTTTTTTAGTTTTTTTCCTTTTGCATTGTCTGTCTCCTCCATATTGTCTTCTTTTGGTTGTTTGGTTGAGCTGCTATTATGATTGTCTCCTCCTCTTAACAATTAGGGAGCTGGCCAAGGTGAGGCTGTACGGTCTTTCTGCTTCCCTGCAGTGATCTCCCTACACCTTTGTAGAGGAAGCCCATGTCAACATCTTTGGGACTTTGTTCTAGGGTGTTCACATTACTCAGAGGAATCTTTCAGTATCCTGGAAGGTAAAGGCTTGGTTGCCAGCGTTCTGGAAACTAAATGGAGGATGAGAGGGAGGAGGTCTCAGCATTTAGCCTTTGGAATGCATATGTACATCCTCTTTTCAGTAACTGTTTAAACTTTTACCTGAGCTTCAGGTCTTCTCCAGAGGACCTCAGTTGTACCTTCCTCCTGTCTTTCTCACCACTCTAGATAGTGCCAGGGTGGGCCGGTTATCCAGCAGCATGGGGAGAGAGGGGTTTGGACATCTCTTTTGAAACAGCTTTCCATCAGCCTGGTTTCTTAGTATTCTCTCATTTCACCTGGTTCTAGATGTTCTGGCACTGTTAAATCTGGAGTTTTTTGAGTACTCTGCAGTGTCAGTTGGGTTAGTTTTCAGCTTTCCCCAGAACTGGCTTAAGATTTGGGGGTCCCTGGTCTAGTTCAATCATTTCTCATTTATAACTGTCAAAAATATGTTGCTCATGTCCCTTCTGTCCTCTCCATCCTTGAAAGTTGTTGCCTTTTAAAAATTTCTTTTCCGAAGTTTTTGTGGGGTTTTGGAAGGGAGTGAAATTTATAGATGTTCAATGTACCATCTCTTTCCAGAGCCCAGAATTATTTACAGTAGTGAAAAATTGAACCAACCTAAATGTCCAGTAATAAGGGGAATGATTATATGAATTACAATCCAGTCATAAGATGGACTGTCATGCAGAAATTTAAAATTATGTTTCCTAGTGCTTCCCTGGTGGTGCAGTGGTTGGGAGTCCGCCTGCCGATGCAGGGGACACGGGTTCGTGCCCTGGTCCGGGAAGATCCCACATGCCGCAGAGCGGCTGGGCCCGTGAGCCATGGCCGCTGGGCCTGTGCGTCCGGAGCCTGTGCTCCGCAACGGTCTAGGCCACGACAGTGAGAGGCCCGCGTACTGCAAAAAAAATAAAAAAATAATAATAATAAAATTATGTTTCCTGTAAGTTTTTAAAGAGAGTATGAAGTTAATGGGTAAAGTAATATATGTAGTAATTATATGTTGTGTTATTTTGACTATTTTTTTTTCTGGTCATGCCATGTGGCTTGTGGGATCTTAGTTCCCCAACCAGGGATCGAACCCAGGCCCCTGCAGTGGAAGCACGGAGTCTTAACCACTGGACTGCCAGGGAATTCCCATATTCCAACTATTTTAAAAGAAACAAACAAGAAAAGCCCTGCATTATACCAATAAAGATGTTTAAAAAAATAATAAAAAGATAGAATGAAATATACAAAATCATTACTACTGAAAAAAAAGAAAAAAAAGAAAAACCCTGCTCTAGAGGCCTGCAGTCTAGTAGGTGAAGTAGCTCTGAATGCCAGGCAGAGAAAAAGTGAGGCAGTAATATAGGCACAGTCTAGACTGTGCTCAGGGTCACACACGGGTGTTATTCTGTCCTAAAACTGACTGACAGAAACCAGGCCAATCTCTGGTACAACTCCAGAATGATTTTACCAGGGTTATACTGCTGTCTTAGTCGTTCTGGTGGCTTCTTTTCACCCTGTTTATAATCAATCCCCTTAGCTCCATGGATAAGCAGTGATAAAGAAGTGACTTTAGGCTCCAGTGATTGAGGCAGGTGTTGGCTCATGGCCTGTTGTAAAAAACTTCTCACACACGCACAAAATAGAGAGGCTGCAGTCTGTAGAGACTTTTTCTCTGAGTTGTGGTGGAGTCTCTTGTACTACTGGGAATAGATGTTTAACTTTGCTAGAGTATGGAAACAAAATCTGTGTGCTTTTTTAATCCCCCCTTTTAAAAACAACCATTTCAGAACCTAAGGCTGATCCATTCAAAACTGTCATTTCAGACCTGAAACCATAAAGCTCCTACAAAAGAACAAAGCAGAACACTCTTTGGCATGTATCATAAGTGAGGGACTTCCCTGGTGGCACAGTGGTTAAGACTCTGTGCTCCCAATGTGGGGGGCCCGGGTTCAATTCCTGGTCAGGGAACTAGATCCCACATGCATGCCGCAACTAAGAGTTCGCATGCCACAACTAAGGAGCCCGTGAGCTGCAACTAAGACCCGGCGCAACCAAATAAAAATAAATAAATAAATGCTTTAAAAAAAAAAATCGTACTGATATTTTTTAAGATGTCTCTTAAGGCAAAAGAAACAAAAGCAAAAATAAGCAAATGGGACCTAACTAAGCTTACAAACTTTTGCACAGCAAAGGAAACCATCGACAAAACAAAAAGACAACCTAATAAATGGGAGAAAATATTTACAAATGGTATGACCGATAAGAGGTTAATATCCAAAATATACAAACAGCTCATACAACTCAATATCAAAAAAAACCCCAATTTAAAAATGGGCAGAAGACATGAATAGATATTCTTCCAAAGAAGATATACAGATGGCCAACAGGCATGTGAAAATATACTCAACACTGCTAATCATCAGAGAAATGCAGATCAAAACCACGATTTTCATACCTGTCGGAATGGCTATCATCAAAAAGACCACAAATAACAAATGTTGGTGAGGATGTGGAGAAAAGGGAATCCTTGTACACTGTTGGTGGGAATGTAAATTGGTGCAACCACTGTGGAAAACAGTATGAAGGGTCCTAAAAAAATTAAAAATGGAACTACCACATGATCCAGCAATTCCACTCCTGAGTATATATCCGAAAAAAATGAAAGCACTAATTCAAAAAGATGACATGCACCCCGTTGTTCATAACAGCATTGTTTAATACAATAGCTAATATATAGAAGCAACCTAAGTGTCCATCAGCAGATGAATGGATAAAGGAGATATATAGATATATTGATATATAGATATAGATATACACACACAATGGAATATTAACCAGCCATAAAAAAGAATGCATTTCTGCCATTTGCAACAACATGGATAGACCTAGAGCATTTTTTTAAAGTTTATAATCTTTTTAAAAATTTTTTGATGGGACCATTTTTAAAGTCTTTATTGAATTTGTTACAATATTGCTTCTGTTTTATGTTTTGGTTTTTTGGCCACAAGGCATGTGGGATCTTAGCTCCCTGACTAGGGGTCAAACCCGCATCCCCTGCATTAGAAGGCGAAGTCTTAACCACTGGACCAGAACTTCCCTGGTGGTCCAGTGGTTAAAAATCCGCCTTCCAATGCAGGGGATGTGGGTTCGATCCCTGGTCAGGGAACTAAGATGCCACATGCTGCAGAGCAACTGAGCCGGCACACTGCAATGAAAGATCCATCCCATATGCCACAACGAAGATCCCGAGTGCCGCAACTAAGACCTGATGCAGCCAAATAAATAAATAGATAAATATTAATAACAACAACAACAACAAAAATAACCCCTGGACTGCCAGGGAAGTCTCGACCTAGAGCATATTATGGTTAGTGAAGTAAGTCAGATAAAGACAAATACTCTGGGCTTCCCTGGTGGCACAGTGGTTGAGAGTCCGCCTGCCGATGCAGGGGACACGGCTTCGCGTCCCCGTCTGGGAAGATCCCACATGCCGCGGAGCGGCTGGGCTCGTGAGCCATGGCCGCTGAGCCTGTGCTCCGCAACGGGAGAGGCAACAACAGTGAGAGGCCCGCGTACCGAAAAAAAAAGCGGGGCGGGGGCGGGGGCGGGGAATGGCAATAAACGAACAAACCACGGCGGGGAGCTGGCGGGTAGACTTAACACCATACAACGTAGAATTTGCCGTGATTTTTTTCCTTTGTACTCTTCAGTTTTCCCAAAGGCTGAATGGTTGGTTACTTTTAAAATCAGAACTTCTTTCCCAAAACATGTTTTTTTGTTTGGCTTTTTTGTTTTCCTATCTTTTAAATTTGAGGTTGGGGGGAACTATGTGTCAGCTGGGAGCTTGTGATGTAATTATGTAAATGAAAGGCTGTGTGAGTTAAAAGCCTTTACTTTTAGGATGACGTCTCTACTTTAAAAATCAAATGTGCTACTATATTAAAGGGGTTGTGCTACTTGAAGGAGAAGTAAATCCAACAACAGGTATTTTGGGAAGTGAGGAGTAAATGGGGATGGAGGGGAAAGTATAGGCAAGGTATGGTGATTACTGAGGAGGTTACGTAGTAAAAGCCCAGATCATGCAGCTGTGGCTGTGAAGAGATCACAGAATTGGTTTCCCAGTTTGCAGCTCACCCCCTGACTCTTCCAATTATAGTTTGTGGCAGCAGAGGCTCTCTTTTTGTTGTGGTCTACCGAAAGTCTAGTCCAGAAGATGCTCTGCCACTCCCACTCCCAGCAGTATTTAGTTACCAGTAACTCACATTTGTCTGGAGTCTACTACTGGCTGTTTATATTGGAGAGATGACAGGCCATTCAGTTAATCAGCAGCCCAGGATATGAGTATTATTTATAAATTTCTGCTGGGGTTGAGACATAAAGGTATGAGATGAAGATTTGGAAGCAAGCTATAGAACGGGCCTAGTTGAATAGTTGAATTCACATCATATTTGGCATCAGGAAGGTGGGATCAATTTTTGAGGAAAGAGCATGCAAGCTGAAAAATACAGCAGTCAAGGACTGGGCTTTGCAGAATTGCCTCAATTAGAGAACAAGAGAGGAAAAGGAACCCCCCTGAAAAAAGCTGGAGAGAGAGCAGAGGTGAGCACTTTCATAGTCAGTAGTCATTAGTGAGCTTTGAAAAAATGCAGTCATTTTCTGCTTTTGATGCAGTAGGGGGAAATGGCAAGAAAACAAGTATAATATGTGTTGGCCACATTAGTAACTTTCAGTGAATGGAGTGGAGAAGACCAAGTTGCTCAGTTTGAAGCTGAAGAAGAAATCAGTCTACAAATTAAACAATCAGTACATCTCGGAAACTCCCCATAGTTCCAGGGCTTGAGAACACCTTCCGCTATTTCTTTGACCACATGACGCTGAGAGGGTCCTAATCCTTTGCTCTCTTAGGTTCCCTGATGCCAAAGGGACTTTAATTGTTTCGGAGGATTTTCCAGCTTTGCTCTCGGGAGATTAATTCTCCCAGTCTTTCTAACCTGATGTTTTCTCCACAGGTTAGTAGACTCTGACTATAATGAGGCTTTGACCCTTGAAAAATGCGGGGGTTAGGGGCACCAACCCTCCATGCAGTCAAAAATCTGTGTGTAATTTATAGGTGGCCCTCTGTATCTGCAGTTCCTCTGTATCTGCACCCTTGGATCCTGTAGTACTTATTTATGGAAAAAATCCACATATAAGTGAATCCATGCAGTTCAAACCTGTGTTGATCAATGGTCAACTGTGTATCAGTCTATAAGCCACTGAGTGTAGAGGTTAAGAACATGGACTCTCACTAGTTCTGCTACTGTCTAACTGGGTGGTTTTAGGTAAATTAGCTAACTGTCTTGTACCTCATTTTCTTCATCTCTGAAATGGGGAATAATAGTAATAGTGACAACTGCCAATAGAAAGAAAAATGCACAATGTAAACATTGTGAGTTAAGTTTGCTTCAGGGTCTTACTGAGGACTATAGCCCAGGAGATAGCCTCTCAGTAGCTCTGAGAAACTGCTCTGAAGAGGTGAGGGAGAGGCTAGTTTATATATGATTTTTTTGGTGGGGAATACATGCAGTCAGGTATGTAACTTGCTAAAAGATTACTGCTAGTCACAAAGAACATACATCACAAGTTAATGATTTTAGTTCTTTTCCCTGTATGGGAAGATGCAAGAAGCTGGGTTCATTAAAATTCTTCCTGAGATACATCTAACTATCTAAGAGCCTGTTTGTCCAAAGCACAGAGCATCCTCTTATTGTCTTAATTTCCTCAGACTGGAGCACAGAGTGCTTCATCCTTTTATCGCCTTAATCTCTTCTGTCTGAAGCACAGAGTGCACTGTTGGTCAGTGACTGCAGCAGGTTAATCTTTGCAGAATTCGATGTTGAGCAAAACACTCTTTGCTCTTCTTTTGTCTGCACAACCTAAAAAGGAATTGTTGAGAATTGAATGAGATAACATCTGTAAAGCCACAGAATAGTGTCTTGACATGTAGGAGCTATTCCATAAATGTGATGTTAAACCAATGAATTAACTCCTAAGATCCAAGAAAGGAGAGCAAGAGAATAGTACTGTAGGGGGACTATGGAAAGCAAGAGGATAGTACTGTAGGGGGTCTGTCCTTTTCTGGATAAAGGGACACCTTTGTATGTTTGAAAGGAGAGGTGCTAAACCCAGGGCAATGGAAAGGGCTGAGATCAGAGAGGATGGGATTGGGAGCATATGTGGAATGAGAGGCTTAAGAAGAAAGGTGATGTCTCTTTCTCTGACACAACAGAGAGGCTGGGCCCAGTGGCTCTCAAACTTCAGTGTAAGAATTACCTGGAAAGCATGTTAAACGTGCACACACCCAGGTCTCATACCCAGACATTGATTCAGTAGATGATGGGAAAGAGCATTCATTTGTACTTTTGAAATAAAAGAGAAGCTAAATTATTCTCCCTCCTACAAAGAGGATATATGGGTGTGATTGGATTACAGTTGTGGTTCTCAATTCTGTCAAACCTAGGGTCCCCTTTGGCGAGTAGTAATGTTTCCTTTATTATTCATGGTATGTTCGTAGAAAATACGAATGTTCAAGATGTTCCTAGAAAATATAACTACATATACTTCCCCCACAAATGATATAAATGTCCTAACTGTAATATAAAGGAGAAATAAAAATAAAATGTTATAGTAAAATATTTTAATATGTAAGTGCTTGGCATGGCAACACAAGGAAACAAAAATGTCCCCACAGATTTTCAAAACTACCCCTTGGGAGTAGTGGCATGGTCACTGAGAACCACTGGTTTAGGTAGAGGTTTGAAACATCAGGGTTGAGGGAATTTAAAAGATATGTATAAAAGGAAAGCCAAGTAGCAGTGAAGATGTGGGTGCAGTTTGCATGAATCTGGAGTGGGAGAATCACAACTTCCTCCAGCAGTGCTGGGGAGAATGGGTGTAGAGGAGATGAGTCCTGGATCTAGGACCAGGTGGAGCAAGTGTGCTGTGCTGCAGCATGGTGGGCGGGGGGCGGGGATGAGGTGGATGAGGGGCTAGTGAGTCAAATGGGATCTTGAGTGAAGAGTCTAGTGAACTGAGAGGTCAGACGGCCCTCTCTGGCAATAAGTAGACAGGAGGCTAACAGAAACTTAATCCTGGTTCAAAACATAAAATGCTGGGAGAATAGAACAGCAACAAAACAGGTTTTTCACATATATCTCTTAGCGAAAAAGAGAAACTCACAGAGATCAGGAGAAAGAAAAACTCCAGAGGGAAAGGTAGGAATGGACCCCGTCTGTTCGCTGAGGACACTGTCCATTCTCAGAAGGTGGGGTGGGTGCGTGTTAACAGGGCAGGAGCAGGGGCAGGAGACAAAGCCTGGGCGGGGGCGGGGCGCTGAGCTGAGTGGGAGATCTGACTGGATGGTTCCTCCTCATTCTGTACAAACTGAGGAGCCGATTCAGAGGCTAGAAGCTTATCTCGAATCGTGCAGTGTGAGCACTGAATTGGAGTCCAACCGCTAGCACGTAGCCAGGATATTCTCGATTTCATGCTCTGCTCCTCCCGCTCTTGGAACGGGAGGAAATGGTGCGGGGCTGGTATGGAGCGTTGCGATCCAGGCAAGGACGCCGGCTGAGGTCGGCTGGCGACTAAAAAGCTCTGTCGCGTCCGTTTGCTCCAGGGGACTCCACACAAGGAGATCCGGAGACCTTCAGTTACGCCAGCGTTGGGAGAGGGGTGGGTTTGTGTCAGGAAAGTATCCTGGTCGGGCTGGTTGCTGGAGGAAGCGGCCTCCCGAAGCAGCCCACAGGAGGCGCGGCTGCCGGCTCGGACCTGCCGGGCTGCGCGGGACCTAAGGCGGGAGGTGGAGTAGGTCCATGAAAGACACAGGGCATTTGGAACCGCGTTTCCTGGAAAGACGTGCTTGATTATCTATTACCAGTACTAAGATAGTTCGAAAATCTGTTTATTTGGATCGCTAAGATAAAGGCCAATTGGAGTCCTTTCAGGAGTGACCCAGGCCTTATGGTGGTGTGCGCAGCCGCGGGTAGTGCTGGGGTCAACCTCGGTTCTTACCGACCTGGCAGGGGAGATACCAGGATCACGTAGGTGGTTTATCCAGGGCGAGGCTTATCCGTTGTGATCTTGGAGAGGCAGCAGTGAGTGGTGGCCTGAAGCGAGATCTTGATTCCCTGCCCAGGCGTTGAACCTGGGTAGCCTGGATGAAAACCAGGAATCTTAGCCACTGCACCCCCTGGCCCTTGCCCCCAGTGAAAAATGCATTTCTCACGGAGGCAAAAACTGGGAGAGCACACAGAGAAACTGTTTAGTTAAGACAGAAGCAGGGCAGAGATGCACACCCAGAAAGAAAGGATGTGGGCATCCTCCCTAATGAGGAGTGCAGTAAAGAGGCGGTTAGGTCATTTATATAGGGCAGGTCTTCCGGGTCTTTGTTTACCTTTGGCCAATCATCTGGTTTCTTTTTCCACACCTGACCTGCCCTCGGAGCCGCCCCAACACGCCGTGCTGAACTTTTTTCCAAGATGGATTCCAGCCCAGAGGCCTATGGGACAGCCTTAGCATCACATAATTATGCGGTGGTGCCCCCTCTTTTTGACCCCCAAGGAGCCTTTCTGCACATGTGCAATGTTTTCCTTGCCCTAAGGATGGGAAATGTATGACCTCTTGATCTTTCAATAGGGTTTAGTTCCACTCTGTCCCTTCCATAAAAATGTCCAATGTCCTGTTATTTACCTTATTTCTGTTGCTGGTTTTTATATCGAAGTGCAGATCTAGAAATACAGACAGGAGTCAGGTCATAAATATGTAGTCATAGAGCCCGTTTGGCTCTTGCTTCAGGAAGTGTAAACGGGGGTGCTGGTAATGAGTGTCTGGCCTGGAGCCCATCTTCTTCTCACCCACTTGTTCAGGAAGTGTGAACAGGAGGCCAGTTGTAAATGTCTAGCCGGGAGCCCATCTATCTCCTGCCTCAATTGCACTCCGGATGTGCTGACCCCTGTGATTTCCCCAAATGTGGGAAACTCGACTGCATAATTTGTGGTAGTGGGGGACTGCATTCATGCTTTTCCCTGTTCTCTTTGTATCTTAAAGACATGTCATTCAAGACTCTTTTCTAAGGGTCTAGTAGCTCATTTTAATCTAATACTGAAGGATTTATCACATGACGTAGTGGGTGGTGGTGAATATGATACAGAGACAGAGTGATATAAAGATCTTAAATGCTAAGCCACCATGAAACATTCTTTTGCCAGGTATAGGGTTTTTCCTGGTAGGATTGTGTTTAACTTCAGCCATCTGACGTTTAGGATCTGAGTTGACCTGCCATAAGGGCAGGTTTACCTAAAGGGTTTTGAACATTTTTAGTTATGTAAAAAAGGAGTGTTACTATATCTCAATTTTTTTTAGGCTGGCTAAATTTTGCAGTGATAACCATTTTGGATATATTGGAATAAGTAAAGCAGGTTATTAAAACTATTTTCAGGTGGTTTCTTTTACCCTTTTATATATGGCTACCAAAGCTTAAAATTACATGTTGTTCACATTATATTCTATTGGACATCGTTTCTCCCTTATTTTGAAAAAGTCTCCAGGAGGTCTGGCTGCGTTACTTCTATAACATGCTCCTTCTTCCTGGAATGCCCTGTCTTCCCTCATCAATATATATATATTTTTTAAATCAATTCACTGTTTTTATTTATTTATTTATTTATTTATTGGCTGTGTTGCATCTTCGTTGCTGCGCACAGGCTTTCTCTGGTTGTGGTGAGCAGGGGCTATCTTCATTGCGGTGCGCGGGCTTCTCATTGCGGTGGCTTCTCTTGTTGCAGAGCACGGGCTGTACACACGCGGGCTTCAGTAATTGTGGCGTGCAGGCTCAGTAGTTGTGGCACACGGGCCTAGCGGTGTGTGGGATCTTCCCGGACCAGGGCTCGAACCCGTGTGCCCTGCATTGGCAGGCGGTTTCTTAACCACTGTGCCACCAGGGAAGTCCCCCTCATCAATCTTGAAAATGCATACTTCGACATTCAGCTCTCTGTCTGCGAAGCTGCCTGGGATCCACCCAAACCACCACTGAACCCAGAAAGGACTTAAACATTACTAGGTACTGTAGGCACAGTGCTGCATAAAGCACTTCTTTTAAAATCAGAAGAAAAAAAGATGAATTTTTAGGTGGAAGAAAATGTTGTATATAATAATGTCATCTTTTTACACGTATTTCAAGGAGGAAGGGTCCACAAAGGCAAAAGTGTGTAGGATCCTTCAGAGTCATGATGTGGTCCTTAACCCTTTTATTAGTGCTCATTACTCTTCTCCTATAATTCTGGCAGGTCTGTTTCCCCTACAGGTTGTGATCTTATTTATTACAGGCAGAATCTCTCTCTGCATTATTACTGTTAGTATTGCCCGTGCCTAGGCTAGTTGCTGGCACCTTAAGTTTAAGTGGCTGTAAGTTACTACTTACACGAGTAACAACTTGAGAACAGGTTTTTGTTTTTGTTTTTTCCATCATTAGTAGCACTCACAGAAACTCAAGGACAATTTGTGAATGTTGAAAATACTGGAGTAGGCAATGTCGTTATCAGAAATATAGTTCCCATATGGACTGACTGTATAGCACAGGGAACTCTACTCAATACTCACTAATGGCCTATATGGAAAAAGAATCTAAAAAAGAGTGGATATATGTATATGTATAACTGATTCACTTTGCTGTACACCTGAAACTAACACAACATTGTAAATCAACTGCACGCCAATAAAAATTTTAAAAAGAAAGAAATAGTTCCCTCAGCATAGCAAAAAGAGCTTTAGAATATCTGTGAAATCATATCTGTGGGGGACACAGATAGTCCTAGAGGACTCAGTGCTGTGGCATTCAGGGATACCATGGAAACAGCAAACCAACTGCCTAGAATGAAATTAGAAAGGTAGTTCAATAATGAAATTATATCATATAACGGAGATGGGCTGGATCACACTTTGTGGATGAGAGTATCTAGTAAATGTCTAAGTAGAGTGACTGTGGTTTATATTGCAGAGCCCTGTGGATGGAAATGCAAAACCGGGGCCAGTGTGCATCAGAAGTGAATGGGTTCAGCTCCCTGAAATGCAGGGTGTCTGTGTAGAGTGTAGAATTGCTCAAGCTTTCCTGGTAGTAGACATTTAGATTCAGTGTGTTGGCACCATGGACTTCTTGACAGTTGAACCTGCTCTGTAAACTTATATAACAAAAGGCAGCTTTTAAAAATTACTGCCACGCTCATGATATTTCTGAACATCAGCCTTTCCTTGACTCGGACGAAGCTAAGAGATGGGTGGAAATTCAGAGATGAGGTGAGACTCACAGAGTGAGGGCCATGTCTGTTGGGACAGAAATCTTAGTTGGCAGGGGAAGCCACGATCTGAGAGAGGTTGGTAAGTGTGCTGGTGCCACCACTCCCCAGGTAGGTGGGAACTCTCCAAATACCTACTGTGCTGAGGGAGGGTCTGTGCCTCTCCACCTTGGCTTATTTGGGGACTTTGAGTTAGTTGGTCACTGAGTTGTTTTATTCTGTGTATAAATATATGTATGTATGTATGTGTATGTGTATGTATATATATATACACATATATATTCACCATAATTATTACTAATAATTATCATTGTTCCTAGAGGACAAAATCAAGCACAGATACCTAAAATATGATAAAAATCACAATTTGAATCTAAGTCTATCTGACGCTAAAGCCTGTGTTCAAAACTAAATACTGTGCCAGCTATTTCTTGTAATGGTTCCACCAGGACTTGGTCTTCTCTTTATGAAAAAAAAAACAAACAGTCTAACAATATCATTGAAAGTCTGTAACCTGTATCTCACAACCAGTAATACTGATATCATTTCAGTGCATTTCCTTCCAGTAATTTTCCTTAAGGATATACATTTTTACAAAATTCCAGTCATGGTATACATACCGTTTCATAACCTTTTTCCCTCTTAACCTTAAATAATAAAAATGTCTTTCACATTGTTAATCGTTATTATATTATTATTGTTTGCTTAATACTCCCTTTCTCTCTTGCTTTGATTCTAGGGTTTTTGGGTGATTTTGATTTTTTTGTAATTCTATAATGAACACCCTATGCATAGGGCATAGTTTTTCTCTAGAATTACTTTCTATAGTTAAATTAAATGACATTTCTGGGTCAAAATGTATGAACATATTTTGGGCAGTAGATGTATATAATTAGTGTTAAATTATTTTTTCATTATAAGTAATATAGTCATGTTACAGAATATGTAGGGGAAAATACATTAGTCCATTCTTCTGTATTGACACTGATATGATTATGTTACTTTGCATTTTGATGTATTTACTTTAAGTGTCTTAAATTTTGCCTTTTTAGAAACAGTTTTAATCGTAGTATATATTCTATTTCATATGCTGCCTTTTTTGCATGCAGTGTTACTGCAATTTAGGCTTTCCTCTCCTTCTTAACAAACTTGAAGTTCTTTTTATAATTAACTATGAACCCTGAAATTAGAAAGAGATCTGGACTTTGAAAGATGAAAGGAAGCAGGGAAAAGTAGTTTTTAGAGTTTAAAAATATCATATGTCACCTCTCCTCCCTCAAATAATTTAAGGTATTTCTTAAGATGACTAAAATATTAAAATAACAGAGAAAACTACTAGAAATTACCCTAAGAAATCATCATTAATTATTCACAAAGATATATCTACAAGGCTGTTCATTGTTTTATATATATATATGGCAATAAACTAGAAGCGATAGAACATTGATATAAATTATCTATGACAACATATAACAACATGAATGTAAAATGTTACAAAACATCGTGTGTAGTATAATTGTATTAAAAATATATATGCGTAGAGAATTGGAGTTACCATATATAATATCAAAGTGTTAACAGTGGTAATTTCGTAGTGGGAATGTGGTTAATTTTAATATTTAAAAAACACTTTTCTGTCTTTTCCTAATTACCTGCAAGGAAAATTTCATCGCTATTTTAATAATTAAAAATACCATCCAAAATGCAAAACAAAGCACTTAAAAAATCATATGGACTAAGGGAAATAACTACCAAAGGGTTGCAAAAATATGCCACCCCAAAATGTGTCACTTTAGCATAAGGATTATTTTGAGCTAAAAGCACTGAAAAATAGCAAGTATGTAAGAAGAGTGGTCTGACCTCCTTTTGTCTTCCTAGAAGCAGGAGGTAAAACTCCCAACTGAAAGATGTTTTCCCTAACCCAGGGGAAAGAAACATTGCAGAGAAGGGGGACAAAGCTGAGATTTCTGTACAAACAGGTCTTGTTAAAATAATTATCTTCCTTTAGCCTCCCCATATATGTTAGTTACTTTTCCACAGTTGTCACTCGTTGTTCAACTTAATATAAAAACATTCAGATTTCCACTTCTTTGGGCCTTCGTTTCCTTATGAGGGCTCCTGTACACTTCTGTTAAATAAATATGTATGCTTTTATCCTGGTAAACCGTCTATGCCAGTGTAATTTTCAGGCTGGGCCGGAGACCCTAACAGAGGAGAGGTAAAGTTTTGCCTCCCGCACACCACCAAGTCCTTGACGCCCTAGTCGATGCAGAGTTGTTTTGCCCAGAGAGCCTAGCCAGCAAGGGCAGAAAGGAAAACAGTGTGTCATGTATTTTCGCTGTCCAAAAAGAACAGAGGAGCGCTCGCTTTGTTACCAAATCCAGGCCAGGTGCTGCTTATCTTTGCGCCGAGCATGCAGAGGTTTGAATCTTGCTGAAGTCGGATTTGCGTCCCCAACCGCACGGACACCTGTCCAGGAGCGGAATGGCCTGGGTCGGGTGAGGGGCTCGAGGCTGCGTTTGACCCGCGTTCTCCTGTTCAGCTCCCACAGAAATCTTCTGAAGTAGGCAGGCAGTAGTATTCCCACTTTACACTTTTGGGAAATGGAGGTTGAGAGAGACTTGAGGGTATGACCTAGTCCCATAGTGGAGCAGCGAGTCAGGCTCGCAGAACCGACAGTGCGGCCCTCTTCCTCTGAGGGCCGCGCGCCCCCGGCCGCCCGCAACTGCCCTGCCCGCCCCTGCGGCGCAGTACTAGGACGTGTGACAAATCTACGCCGTAATTTTTGCGTATGCCTGCCAAGACAAGGAATTGAACAATCTTTTCAGCTACACTTGTCGATGATCGTCTTTGGGGTCGGCACGAGGCATAGCTAGAGCGAACTGACCGCTTCTCCAAAAGGAGTGACGTTGAGTGACAAGAGGCGGGGATATGTAGATGAGGGGCGCGTCGCCTACTGGTTCGATTTCGTTCTTCGCTGGGCAGAATTTCCGCTGAACGTTAAAAGGATGTATCCTGGTCAGTGTCATATGAATAATCCTGCAGTTTCCAACCAAAGGCCTAAAGAACTTGGAATATAATTGACCATAAGTGTATTGTGTGCTGAGTTCGAGGGTGAGGTGCCAGGGAGTGACTACAATTCATACTTACCTGGCAGGGGAGATACCATGATCACGAAGGTGGTTTTCCCAGGGCGAGGCTTATCCATTGCACTCCGGATGTGCTGACCCCTGCGATTTCCCCAAATGTGGGAAACTCGACTGCATAATTTGTGGTAGTGGGGGACTGCGTTCGCGCTCTCCCCTGATATGAAATGTTGAAAGAAAGTATTTGTCTTTCGTTATGTCGTTAGTGAGTCAGCGGTTTTTATTGTTGCTTTTAGTTTTTTTTTTAGACTAGGTTTGCCCTAATAATAAATTTTAATATTTTTTGTTTTTTGGGCTTAACCGTACCTCAGTTGTTTTTATTTCTTTTTTAAGGTATTTTTAAACTTACGTTTCTTTGTTTGATGAGGGAGTTCGTCGCGTTGCGTTTGCAGTGAGTTACTGTCAGCTTGAGGGACTTAAAACAGTCGAAGTTCTTTTACTTTAGAGGTGATTCCCTTGTTTTTTGCCGGCAAGTCCGTTTGCGGTTTTTTCTGTTGTCTTTGAAAGCCCGCTGCTTAGCACCTTTGTTGATATCTGTGTCTTCTGTGTAAGGGTTTCTGATTACATTGGTGGTCTCTAGGTAATTCGCTATGCTGTTGCCCCACCTAATTTCAAAGCTTTAATTACATCTGTAAAATCTGTTGTGACACAAAAGGAAGTAATATTTGCAGGTTGCGAAGACTAGGATATAGACAGGGCGGACGGAGGGTTTTTCATTATTTAGCCTACCACATCAACAAAACCCGGGATAGGTTTGTCCCGCGCAGAAGAATGACGTCATTAAAAGTGCTTGGAGTATGTAAATGAGCGCAGTGTCTGCTGGTCTTGCTCACATTGTACATACATTTATTATTATTTTGCAAGTTTTCCGGTATACGAAATGTTTTTGTCAGGGTTTTTATAGTTTGGAGAAGTTTTTATTCGTAAGTGAGGGTCTAGAGCTTGCGTGAAGTGAGTGACCGTAAGTGTCAAATGTTTCGTATCTGAGGGTGAGGTGCCAGGCAGCTGAAGCAACTCATACTTACCTGGCAGGGGAGATACCATGATCACGAAGGTGGTTTTCCCAGGGCGAGGCTTATCCATTGCACTCCGGATGTGCTGACCCCTGCGATTTCCCCAAATGTGGGAAACTCGACTGCATAATTTGTGGTAGTGGGGGACTGCGTTCGCGCTTTCCCCTGATAAACTTAGTTTAAAAATAGAAATTTCGGTGATTTTAATTATCTCAGTAGAGTGTGATAACTGCGTTTATGTTTTTGTTTTGTTAGAATGCGGTTTTGGGGTGGTTTCAATGGTTTTGGTGTTTTCAGAGGGAAACTTCTCTAAAAAATATTCTGAGTTTTTGGGACAATTGTGAGAGCTAAGAATTGTATGGATGTTGTAGAACCAAGAACTTTAAAATTTTGTTTTTGATTCGCAGTTGTGCGATGATGTTTGTTAATTCAGCGTTTATCGTTCTTGCAGAATGCTGGCGTCCATCGAGGGGAAAACGACCAAATTTACGACAGTGAAATGTGTAGGGGGAATTTAGAGTGAAGTTACCTCACTATGTACTCTACAGACGGCATTTTTAAAGAGTGGGATGATTGAAGAAGAAAAGGGAGTAAGACTAAAAACATTCAGGGAGTGGTTGTTAGCATGTAAATGATTAGTCCAGTCGAAGGCCAGATTCTCAGGAACGTGCCTGTTCTCCAGCTTTAGGGAAAAAAAGTAGAAAACGTATGAAACTGAAGCGGGTCTGCGGTTTTAAACTTACCTGTATTAGTTTAAACATTTTATGTCAAAATGTAGTCATCATGTGTTGGTGTAAATGCAATTAAATAAAAAGTTTTAAAAGGTTGAAAAACATAAAAATGACTATTACTAAATAATAAAACAAGTATTGGTGAAAATCTGGAAAAATTGGGACACTTTTTCAGTGCTGGTGATAATGTAAATGGTCCAGCCACTATAGCAAACAGTGTCGACTAAAAAATTATTCACAACCTACCCAGAACTTGAGAGTTTGTTTTATTTGGCGAGGATTTTTAGGACTTAAAGCTTGGGAGGCAGCATCTCAAGTAACCCTGAGAGAACTGCTCCGAGGAAGTGAGGGGGCCAGCCAGGATATATGAGTTTTGCAACAGAGCGTAGATAGTCTGAACGTTAGAAGATTGTTGTTAATTAAAGAAAACCAGATATCTTAAGGTAAGGAATTTAGCGCTTTTCTGTGTATGGGAAGATGCAAGAGTCTGGGTTCACCGAAATCATTCCTCTGATGTGCCCCTCAGCTATCTGGGGCCAGTATCCTGTGTTTTCATATCCTGAGTTTCCTCAGGGTTCACCCTACGGAGTGACTGCAGTCTGATGGCTGCTAGGTGGCAGGTATTCTTTTCTTTCCTGAGTTCCCTCAGGGCTCACTAGCTCACCGTCGGCGGCGGCTGCAATCACGACTGTGACATCCTTTGTTTACTGATATGGCAGGCAGTATTCCATTTCTCAACAGTATGGCCATTCCTGAAAAAATTAATCCAACAATTCTACTTCTGGGTATATACCCTAAATAATTGAAAACAGGGATTTAAAGAGATATTGGAACACTCATATTCATAGCAGCATTATTCACAATAGCCAAAGGTGGAATCAACCCGTGTCCATCAATGGATTAATGGATAAACAAAATGGGGTGTATATACATAGTGGGAAATTATTCAGCCTTAAAAAAGGAAGGATATTCTGAAATATGCTACAACATGGATGAATCTTGAGGACATAGTGAAATACGTGGGTCACAAAAGGACAAATAAATGTTTCCACTTACGTGAAGCACCAAGTGTAGTCAAATTCATAGACACAGAAAGTAAATTGGTGGTTGCCAGGGCCTGAGAGAGGGGAGAGGGAGAAAATGCAGAGTTAGTATCTAATGGGGTATGGAGAGATGGATGGTAGTGACTGTAGTACGACAGTGTGAATATATTCATGCCACTGAACAGTTTAAATTTGTTTAAAGTGGTAAATACTATGTATGTGTGTGTGTGTGTGTGTGTGTGTGTGTATATGTATATATATATATATATATTTTTTTTTTATTGCCGTACGCGGGCCTCTCACTGTTGTGGTCTCTCCCGTTGCGGAGCACAGGCTCCGGACGCGCAGGCTCAGCGGCCATGGCTCACGGGCCCAGCCACTCCGCAGCATGTGGGATCTTCCCGGACCGGGGCACGAACCCGTGTGCCCTGCATCGGCAGGCGCACTCCCAACCACTGCGCCACCAGGGAAGCCCAATGCTGTGTATATTTTTACCACAATAAAATAAAGAAGGAATAAAGGCAGTGTTACATACAGGCGAACATTCCAGTGTGACAGAGCCTGAAAATGCACATTGGATTTGTCCAGGTGTAAGAAGATACTGGGGGACTTCCCTGGTCGTCCAGTGGTTAAGAGTCCTCCTTCCAATGCAGGGGACGTGGGTTTGATCCCTGGTTGGGGAACTAAGATCCCACATGCCGCGGGGCCACTAAGCCCATACGGAACAACGAATAACCCTCACACCACAACTAAGACCCGACGCAGCCAAATAAATAAATATTTTTTTAAAAAGAATAAGATATTGGGGGCTTTGGCCAGCAGCCCACTGTCAGGGGTATGGGGGAGAATAACACACTAGCACACCATTCCAGCTGAATGGATTAATGAAGTGGAGATAGTAACTGTAGACTCCCCTTTCAGGAATATTTTCCACTTTTTTTTTTAGTAGATTATTTCAATTGGTGATAAGCACTTTTTATTTTTTTAATATTTATTTAAAATATTAAACTTTTTCCTTTATAATTATTAAAACGACCCGTGCCTTTACTAAACTAAAATAAAACTATATGCATATTCATATGCCATATCTAGCTATTATTAGTGTATTAGTTTGCTAGGACTGCCATAACAGAATACTACAGACTGGATGGATTAAACTACAGAAATTTACTTTCTGAAGGTTCTGGAGGCTAGAAGTCCAAGATCAAGGTGCCGATAGGGCCGGGTTCTTCTGAAGCTTCTCTCCTTGGTTTGCAGATGGCCACTCTCTTGCTGCCTATTCACATGGTTGTTCCTCTGTGCAAGTGCCCTGGGTGTCTCCTTCTTCTTATAAGGACACCAATTGTATTGGATTATGGCCTCATTCTAACAGCCTCATTTTAACTTAATCACCTCTTCAAAGACTTTATCTATGTAAATCAAATAGAAATATGCTACTCCTTTTTAATGCCTGGAAATAGTAGGGAGGCAGAAAGGGGGGTGGGGTGGGGAAGGAAAGTTATAAAAGCTTCAGCTCATACTTAAACCAAACAATATTTTCTGAGTCGCTTTGCTTAACAATGTTGTGATTACTAGGATGCTATAGGCACTGACATGGCTAGTAACAAATACAGAGAAAATAAAGTTAAAACACTCAAGTTATTAGCATTTCCACATTTTATCAGTAGTTAAATTAAGAGGGAGTTACTTCTCAGTAACCTAAAAGCCTCTTGGCTGGGGAAGACCCACAGAATGTGTCAACCTTTCTGGTGTTTGTTTCACTTTACCTCATATCCCACCCTCTGTGTCTCTCCATGGAGCACTCAGTTATGCCCCTGATATGCACGCTTGTTGATTCATGCAAATGGGGCTTCCTCCTCTTATCCACTGTCTGGGGAATACCAGCCTGGTGCCACTTGTCTGCCCTGCTAGACCAAGCATTGTGATGACAGTGATCCTATTTTAGGTGACTTACACAGTACCTGTCACCTGTGAGACACATGGTAGGTATACCACAATCACTGGTCAGGTGTGGATGCTACACCTGTGGAAAGTTTAAACTTCTTTGCATGGTTCTTGTGTGCACAGTAGCAGCTAACAGCTACTGAGAGCTCCTTGGTGCCAGGCAGAGTTCTAAGCACTTTACAGAGTTCTAAGATTTTATTTAACGTCTCAGCAGCTCTCTGGTTATTATTACCCCCATTTACAGATGAGGAAATTGAGGCCCATCAGTTATATAATTTCTCCAAGGTCACACAGTTAGGGAGGTGACAGAGCCAGGACGAGAACTTCAGAGTCTGAACGGGGAACCCAACACACATACTATCTACTTTCCTACATAAATGACTGCATTTGTATACTAGCCGTTCAAAGTTAATACCCTCCGGGAATTCCCTGGCAGTCCAATGGTTAGGACTCCGTGCTTTCACTCCCGAGGGTGTGGGTTCAATCCCTGGTCGGGGAACTAAGATCCTGCAAGCCGCAAAAAACAAAACAAAAAAATCCCACAAAGTTAATACTCTCCTAATTGTCTTAATGACGCAACAAATACATGTATTTCTGATTTTAATTTTTGGTAGTCGTCACTTTTTCACTTCAAGGAATTGATGATAAATATGTTGAGTTCTTCAATTTCAACAGTAACATTGAGAATAAACTTTAATCTTGTAGAATTTATTTTTACATTTTTTGGCCATGCCACGCGGCATGTGGGATCTTAGTTCCCTGACCAGGGATCAAACCCGGGCCCCTGGCAGTGGAAGCGCAGAGTCTTAACCACTGGACCACCAGGGAAGTCCCTAATCTTGTAGAATTTCAGTAATTGTCCCCTAATGCTGTTCATTATCAATGAAAATGGACAAGAAGTGAAAGAAATGTGAAAGAATCGACATTTTTTTCCTTGCATTTCTGATTCAGTTAGAGCATGTTGCTTTCTTTTGAAACAGGATGTCTCGGGCCGTTCATCTTCCAGTCCCCTGTCCTGTTCAACTTGGTTCGTTAAGAAATGACTCCTTGGAAGCACAGCTTCACGAGTATGTCAAACAGGGGAACTATGTGAAAGTGAAGAAGATTCTTAAGAAAGGTAGGCACCGTATTGAAATGGCAGATGTGACTTGATTCACATCACTGAATAACATCAGAAGGAAAACCAGGTACTTCGTAAAACTGTGAGTTCTTGGGGAAACTGGAAGTTAAGTTTAGAGATGAGATGTTCTTTACCAGTGCAGTCAGATTGTTCAGTAGCGGTCTTAAATTGGTGGAGGCTGTTTTGTTTTGTTATGTGCTAAGGAACCATAAAGTCTTCCAACCATTAGGCTCCTGAGGGTTTCTCCTCAGGCCCCAGCCACCCACCTTGGATTCTGCCTGATTCCCTTTTCTCCTTCAAATCTACTCTGCCCACTAAGTCTTCTGAGGCCTATGGTGGAGAGAAAGCCAGTTTTCACAGCTCTCTTCTTCCTTGCTCCTTAGAGGCACTTGGTACTTTTGTTTTCAGGGTGTTTTGGGTTTGTTTCTGTTTTTTGCTGTAGGCTACAGGCACCTCAGCCTGTAGAGCAGACAGAAATAAGAAACATAGCTCAGGCAATCTTCGAAAGAACAAACAAACAAACACAAAAAAACATACACAAACAAAACCTCTGCTGGTATTTGCCCCTGATCTAGAGATCCAGACCTGCTTTTTCTAAAATAACCAGAAGACCTGTGAGATTCCCCCTCTTCCTCCTTAGTATTAAAGGGAAGGCTTATAAGGCTTCTCTCAGCTGGTTTGTGGAACAGTCAGGGTGACCTAATTTTTCTACAGTGTTTCTCTATTTGCCTCAACAGTATTCCTGAGGACTTCCAGAAAGGTAACACCAGTTTTGTTTTGTTTTTAATGTTTATTTATTTATTTATTTTGCCTGCGCCGGGTCTTAGTTGCAGCATGCGGGCTCTTAGTTGTGGCATGCATGCAGGATCTAGTTCCCTGACCAGAGATTGAACCCGGGCCTCCTGCATTGGGAGCGTGGAGTCTTACCCACTGGACCACCAGGGAAGTCCCGTAACACCAGTTTTTGTAGGACCCAACTACCCCAAAAATACTTCTCTCAAAAACTTTTCAGGTGCTTCTGGGGTCTTCCCTGGCAGTCCAATGGTTAAGACTCCGTGCTTCCAATGCAGGGGGCACAGGTTCTATCCCTGGTCAGGGAAATAAGATCCCACATGCTGTGCAGTGTGGGCCAAAAAAAAAAGATCTCAAGGGTTTCCATGTACCACCCCTAGAATCTATAGATGAAGTGGCTGATGGTGAACTCAATTTATTCGAAAGTTTCTGTTTTCTACCCCCTCAAAGATTTTGCACTTTACCTCATAACACATTCATGTTTTAATATAAAAATTGATGTTCAAGATAGGTATGCTATGACTTCTAGTGTCTGTCTATCCACATCCTCCAGTATCAGAAGCAGAGTTCTAGGACATTTTTTATCTCCTAGACATCTCCTGAATGTTCTGCATCTTCAAATTCTTTTTTTTAAAACTCTTTTTTTTGAGGTACAGTTAATATACAATATTATGTAAGTTTCAGGTGTACAACATAGTGATTCACAATTTTTAAAAGTTATACTCCACTTATAGTTATTATAAGCTATTGGCTATATTCCCTGTGTTGTACGATATACCCTTGTAGCTTACTTATTTTATACATTGTAGTTTGTACCTCTTAATCCCCTACCCCTGTTCTGCTCCTCCCCACTTCCTTCTCCCCACTGGTAAGGACTAGTTTGTTCTCTATATCTGTGAGTCTTCTTTGTCAGATTCACTAGTTTGTTTTATTTTTAGCTTCCACATATAAGTGATATCATACAATACTTGTCTTTCTCTGACTTAATGCATCTTCAAATTTTTGACATTAAACTAGAGCAGGGGATGAGGTTGACAGGTATAACTGGATATGAAGCAGGACTTTATCTGTGCCTGGAAATTTCGTCTAAATCCTCAGAGTGAAGAACAAGGGGTGATAAATGCCCCCACAGTCTAAAGCAAGGCTTCTTAGGAGATGGCCAAAATGATCTTGGACCTTCAACTCCATCACCCACGTCAGGCCTATCTAAGAGAAGGTGATGGGGTAGCGGTGGGAGTGTCAGTGGAAAGATTGTTTCAAAGGCATTCACAGGAATAGAATGCTGTGGCTTTTCCCTCTTTCCCAGCCTCAAGCCTAGTAAGAGGCCATTCAGGTGAACCTCATGGAGAGAGTTGTGATGTGTGATGCCTACAAGCAGGAGAGTTGGGAGCCTATGGCCCAGCCTGCTGAACAACAGAAACATGCCAGCCCACCCCAGCTGCCACCAAGGTAGCATGAATAGAACCTGCCATGTTACCTGGAATTTAGGGGTCAGGAGGACTGCCATCTGCCTCCTACCTGGAGCAGTTCTTGTTGGCTGGATGAGCATAAGAGATCAGCTTCTGGAGTAGCCATACTTTCATCAGTTGTGGGGTAGGTGGACTCTATGCAGAGTAGCTGAGCCATCTAAACGGACCTCACCTATGAAGAAAGGAAGAATCCCAACAGAGAGGCTGGAGATGTAGCAAGAAGTCACCAGAAATGAAAACCAGAACTACATTGAGGTATCATCTCACACTGGTCAGAATGGCTGTCATCAAAAAGTCTACAAACAATAAATGCTGGAGAGGCTGTGGAGAAAACGGAACCCTTCTACACTGTTGGTGAGAATGAAAATTGGTACAACCATTATGGAGAACAGTATGGAGGTTTCTTAAAAAACTAAAAATAGGGCTTCCCTGGTGGCACAGTGGTTGAGAGTCCGCCTGCCGATGCAGGGGACACGGGTTCATGCCCCGGTCCGGGAAGATCCCACATGCCGTGGTGCGGCTGGGCCCGTGAGCCATGGCCGCTGAGCCTGCGCATCCGGAGCCTGTGCTCCGCAACGGGAGAGGCCACAACAGTGAGAGGCCCGCGTACTGCAAAAAAAAAAAAAAATCTAAAAATAGAACTACCATATACCACTCTTAGGCATATATCTGGAGAAAACTCTAATTCAAAAAGATACATGCACCCCAGTGTTCATAGCAGCACTATTTATAATAGCCAAAACATGGAAGCAACCTAAATGTCCATCAACAGATGAATGGATAAAGAAGATGTAGTACTTATAACTGGTGGAATATTACTCAGACATAACAAAGAATGAATTAATGCCATTTGCATCAACATGGATGGACCTAGAGATTATCATACTAAGTGAAGTAGGTCAGACAGAGAAAGACAAATACCATATGATATCGCTTATATGTGGAATCTTAAAAAATGATAACGAATGAACTTACAAAACAGAAAGAGAGTCACAGACGTAGAAAACAAACTTTTGGTTATCAGCGTGTAAAGGGGACGGGAGGGATAAATTTGGAGATTGGGATTAACATACACACACTACTATATATAAAACAGATGACTAATAAGGACCTACTGTGTAGCATAGGGGACTCTACTCAGTACTCTATAATGACCTATATGGGAAAAGAATCTAAAAAAGAGTGGATATATGTATATGTATAACTGATTCACTTAGCTGTACAGCAGAAACTAACACAACATTGTAAATCAACTATACTCCAATAAAAATTAAAAAAAAAAAAAGAAGTCAGCAGGAGAGGGCAATGGCCTGCATTAGGGCGGTGTGCAGTAGAGTGGAGATACCTGAAGGACCCACTAACCCCTCCCACAAAAGAGCAGGCATTAGGACAAAGCCACAGGCAACAAAGAGCATCAGCTAAATACAAAGGCCTTTGCCGCTTGTCATCTCATTGGTTCTCTCCCTGCTTCAGCTCTGGAGTTGTCAGAAACAGCCTTGAGATCAGAGGAGTGGAAGAGCAAGGAAGAGGTTTTGATTTCAGAAGGACTGGGCAATTTATTACCTGAAATGAGACTGTGCTTTGACTGCCTCAGCGTGACTGAAAGAGCATGCAATCTGCCTGAGGTGCCTCTCAGGAGAGGGGCTGCGAGAACTAACTGACAGAGTGTCCTTGAGGGTAGTAGAGGAGAAGTTGTTTCCTGATCGCATCCTGCTTAGTTCATCCCACTCAGAAGACCAGATACTACAGATTATATGAGTTCTAAAACCCAAAGGATGAGTTCCAGAACCTCAGACCAGACTTCATTCATTTTTTTATTACATGTATATTAATTGAGCCTCGGGGTTAGAGCAGCCAAGGAAAGATGTACAGCCCTGCCTTCCAGAGAGTATAATCCAGCAGAAGAAACAGACATGAGTCGGTAATTGCAGTCCTGAGAAGGGCAGGAGGCGAAGGAACACAAAAGGTACATCTCAGCCTCATCTGGGAGGTAATCAAGGGAAAATTCCAAGAGAAAGTGATATTTAGGCTTGGGCCCTAAAGAAGAAACGTTGACGGGAAAGAAGTAAAAGGTAAAAGTTGGAGGCAAGGGAGGTTTAAAGGGATGCAAAGGCCCTGAGGATAGAAAAGAGAAGTGTGTGGATCACTTGAGTTGGAGGAAAAGGCAAAGTGGTGGGAGAGAGTGGTATGGGGGTGAAGCTGGCAAGGTAATCTGAAACCACACCAGGCCTCGTGGGCTGTTGGAAGGATTTTGGTAATAGGTGCCTCCGTATTTAGGATGGTTACAGCTTCCTGGTGAATCGACCCTATTATCATTATGAGATGTCCCTTCGTAGCTCTGGTAATACTCGTTGTCTTGAAGTCTACTTCTTCTGCTGTGCAGCCGCTTCGGACTCCTTATGCTTCCTAGTTATGGAATATCTTCAGAGTTAACATATGTCTTCTGTAGAGAGCACAGGGTTGGGATTTGTGCTTTAAAATCCATTCTGATACTCTCTGCCTTTTAACTGGAGGGTTTAGTCCATTAACATTTTATGTAATTATTAATATGGTTTATAACAAAGAACACAATTCAGGAACAGCCAGATGAAAGAGATTTAGGGCAAGGCATGGCATGTGTGTGAGCGCTTGGAGCTTCCATGCCCTCTTGGGGTATACCACCCTTCCAGAACTTCAGTCAGTTTACCAACCTGGAAGTTCTCCAGACCTGATCAGTTAGGGGTTTTATGGAGGTTTCATTATTTAGGCATGATTGATTTGGCCATTGGTGACTGATCTCAATCTTCAGCCCCTCTCTCCTGCTGGAGGTGGGACAAGGTTTGAAGTGGAGGGTTGTGGCAGAGCTGAAAGTCCCAACCCTCTAATCATGAATTGGTCTTGGTCTTTCTGGTGACCAGCCCATCCTGAAGCTATCCCAGAACCCCTCAGCCGAGAGTCATCTCATCAGCATCCCAGAGACGCTTATCACTTCTAACGCTAAGGAAATTCCAAGGGTTGTAGGAGCTCTTGTGCCAGATACCTGAGAGTAGAGTTCTATTTCTAAATGGTTGCTCTGGCTGCGGAAGGCTCTGAGGTATGTGAGGAGAGGGAGAAAAGAGTCGGATGACTTGTTTTTGGTTTGAGCAACTGGGTTGAATGTGGTGTCATTGCCAGAAAGAGGAATAGGTTTGGGAAGGAAGCTATTGGAAGTCAGTCTGGACCAGCTGAGTTAGACACCTGTGATTCAGCTAAGTGGAATATCAAATAGAAGCTGGGTATATGAGCCAGCAGCCCAGAAGAGATCTGTCTGCATATCCATGTTTTGAAACCAAGGATGATCAAGCAAAGAGGGCTGAAAACCCTGCTGGCAGGAATCTCACTGTTTTACAGACAGGGTGCCCTTGTTGGGGCAGGAGTAGAGAAAAAAGGAGGGGAAAACCAGGTGGTTCCCAACAGTTATGTCAGTTACCAGGTTGAGGGAAAGAACAATACATACATTGATTCATCATGCATTCAGTTAGTCTGCATTTGTTGGGCATCTACTATGGCTGGCAAGGGACTGCAGATGCAAAGATAAATATGACCTGGTTCCTGCTTTTAAAGACCTCACAGTTGAGTAGGGGAAAATAAATGCATTTATAACACAGTGAGCTATGTAGAGGCACTTACAAGGATAATTAGGGACACAAAGCACATAGTGGTCACTGTTAGCTGGGAAAGTGAGGGAAGGCATCTGGAGAAGGTGACGAGAGCTGAGAATCTGCTCATAGGAGGCCAAGGGATGGCATGGATGGTGAGGGATCCACAGAAAGGGTGGAGAAACACAGAGTGGAAAAGTCTTAGATAAGGAAGGGCCCAGACCAAAGACAAGGGGCCCTTGGGTGAAAGTGACTGGAAGGCACTTTATAACTCTTTAAGACATAAGGAACCTGCTCTGACCCCAAGGAGATGTGTCCCAGAACTTTTTGCCCCAACACTGTCCGTTTCCCTGAAGGGATTTAATTCAGAGCATTTGGCTGTCTCTAAGGAGATTCTATTAGAAGTGGTTAGATGAGATGAACCTGAGAGTCACGTTAGTCATGTCACTATGATGCAATAAAAATGTGGTTGATTCAGGAAACCACGTGTATGTCCATGCAGTACTGTGCTTTCTGGCATGCTGGAGGACCTCAGAAGCATCTTTACAACAGGAAGTTAAATGATGAAAACAGTTACCCACCATCGTATATCAGGTGTGTTCTTTGAGGAGAAGCTGGGACCAACTTTTTTTTTTTTAATAAATTTTTTATTTCATTGTTATTTATTTTTGGCTGTGTTGGGTCTTCGTTGCTTTGCTGTGCGCAGGCTTTCTCTAGTTGTGGCGAGCGGGGGCTACACATTGTTGTGGTGTGCTGGCTTCTCTTTGTGCTAGCTTCTCTTGTTGCAGAGCACAGGCTCTAGGCGTGCAGACTTCAGTAGTTGTGGCATGAGGGCTCAGCAGTTGTGGCTCATGGGCTCTAGTGTGCAGGCTCAGTAGTTGTGGCACACGGGCTTAGTTGCTCCGCGGCATGTGGGATCTTCCTGGACCAGGGCTTGAACCCGTGTCCCCTGCATTGGCAGGTGGATTCTTAACCACTGCGCCACCAGGGAAGTCCCTGGGACCAACTTTTGCCACAAGTAAATGGGTCGGCTTCCTCTGAGATTTGGAAGCCAGGAAGATCAGTCATTCAAGGCTGAACTTTGAGGGATGGTGTATTTAGTGCTTTTTAAAAAAATTTTTTGCCACTGCGTGGGATCTTAGTTCCCCGACCAGGGATCGAACCCCAGCCCACTGCCGTGAAAGCGGGGAGTCCTAACCACTGGACCACCAGGGAATTCCCTTTAGTGCTTTCTTAGAGAAATGAATTCAATTGGAGACTAGAACTCCTGATGGAAACACCTTGGCTTTCCAGAAAGAACCCAGACTTGATCCAGTGCCAGATGTACCTAGTACCTACCTGTGGTTCACTTGAGGACCTGTGTGACGGATGCTCTAGCCAGCATATATGAGAATGGGGAAATAATCACACCCTTTTCCTTCACTTGTTTAGAGGATGAAGTGAGACAATGGGTTAAAATGCCTATCATGGAGAAGGCACTCATAAACCACCATGGGTACCTTCGTTATTATGTGGGATTACACCAGTTCTGTGTCCCTCTTTTGTCCTTCTTCCCCCAACTCTCTTTTTCAAGGCAAAGGAAACCTGGTCTCTCCAAGTCAGCGGATTTCTCCAGCAGGCAAGAGGCAGTCCAGAGGGATCGGTGGCGGGAAGCTCGTTTGCTTAGCCTACAGAGGGGCGACGCGACCCGTCCTGGACCCGGGGGACGGGGTAATAGCAGCCTTGGGTAGGAGTCATGCGCGCAGCGCGTGATTGCCTGCCAGGAAGCCGTATGTTGATGAGGCCTGTTGCTGCTTTGAAGTGTTTCTGGAAGGTTTACGGGCGAAAATGGTGTTTTGAACTTTGCCCTTTCACGGAGTAGTTATGGGATATAAGATAAAAAATGTTTCTCCGGGGGCGAGGGACTTGACAAAACTGTCGCCATCAGTAAAAGGTGGGCGGCTGCCACGTACCCAGCAGGGACTTCGATGTCCAGATTAAGGTTGTAGATATAAAGCTAATTTTTGTGGTTTGTTGTTAGATAAAGTTTGAAGGCCATGTTAGAACACCCGAAGCCGTGGAGATGTAGTGTTTTATTCTGAGCGTGAAGGCGGCCCCTGGTGTTGTTTTTACAGTTACTACTACATGTTGATGATCGGTCTTGTTCTTAAGAAGAGAACGCTCATTGAGCGGTTTTGTTTGTAATTCTGTTCCGCTAAAGAACAATCAGAGTGCTTTTTTTTTTTTACACTTATAGCGGTTTAGCTATGTAGGTTGTTTCTAACCAAGTTAGGTTTCTTTTTTTCCTTACTCACCATGTGGTTTCAAAGTTCAAGCTTTAGAAATATCCTTAAAGCAAGTACAGTAGTCGAGCACTCCCTTCCGCCATTGTGAGGCAGCCCCTCCTTTAG
>NW_020838002.1:7374822-7549019 GCF_003676395.1 Aethalodelphis obliquidens | reverse complement strand
TTTGCTTCACTTTTTGTGTCTCGCGATAGTCCGTAGGTAGCTAGGGTTTGGGGTGGCTTACCGTGTGATTTTTCAGTCAGTGTTCAAGTTCTCCTGCTGTCCATGCTGTTTTTCAGTTCTCTGGTTGTTGAGAGGATCTTCGTTGTATTTCTGTTTTGTAGAAGGGAGTTACTTTCCATTGGCAGACCCTTATCTCTTAATTGAAATCTACAGAGGCGTTTTTGCTCCCTGTCAGTCAAGTCTCTTGTGTTTATCTCATATCACTTTTCTCCAATCATTTGTTGATAAAGGGTATTTTTTTGATTGTATTTGCTTTTTAAAAGTTTTTGATGATTAGGGTTATTTCCAATATGAAATGGCGTGATTCAAGTTAAGGGGTCAGTACATGATCTGAAACATGTTAAAGTCCTGTATAAATGGTTGCTTTTTTTTTTTGAAAGAAAAGGGTAGCCCACCTTGAAGTAATTGTTTTTGTTTGTAGGGGTTGGGGTGCATAACCTTTCGTACTCAAGTGGCAAGTGATTTCTTCACGAATATAGTCTACAGGAATTCCCTGGTGGTTAGGACTCGGTGATTTCACCACCCGGGCTTCGGTTCAGTCCCTGGTTAGGGAACTAATATCCCGAAAGCTGCGCAGCGGGGCCAAAAAAGACAAAAAATGAAAATAAACTCTAAACAGACGTGCTGATGTTTAAAAATAAAGGTGATAAGTCTAAAGTTTAAAAAAAATTCAGTAAAAATGTACAGAATTACCACATTTTGGGAATCCCTCCGGCTCCCCCAAAGCAGCAGAACACCACAGAACTACAGTTTTTGTTACTTTATTCATAAATTTTTTTTTTTCTAAATTTATCTTTGGCTGCGTTGGGTCTTCTTTGCTGTTCGCAGGTTTTCTCTAGTTGTGTCAAGTGGGGCCTACTCTTCACGGCGGTGCACGGGCTTCTCCTTGCAGTGGCTTCCCTTGTTGTGGAGCACGGGCTCTACGTGCGTGGGTTTCAGTAGTTGCAGCACGTGGGCTCAGTAGTTTTGGCTCGGGCTCTAGAGCGCAGGCTCAGTAGTTGTGATGCACAGGCTTAGCTGCTCTCTGGCATGTGAGATTGTCCCGGGCCAGGGCTCGAACCTGTGTCCCCTGCATTGGCAGGCGGATTCTTAACCACTGCACCTGCAGGGAAGCCTTCTTCATGTTATTCTTAAAGGTGATTTTGTCAGTCTATGGCAATTGAGTCTTTTTTTCCCCCCCCTTCAATGGGTGTTAAAGTAGTTAGTATCCTCCATCTGCCTTTTTGAATGAAGGGTTTCTGTGCTGTTGCTACTTTTCCTGGGTAAATTAGGCCTGGAATATACTGCAGGGAAATAGATACATGTCTGGTCCTTCATACTCTGTTGACTGACAAACAGATCTTGTAGTGAGCTATATATAGGAGAGGAAGGTTTACAAGGGAAATGGATTTAAAGTAGCTTTAAACATAATTGTGATATATCCTTAATTGTTTTAAGATGGTTTGTTCTTTTCCCCCTCAGTGCTATGATTTTTTCTTCTATGATGCTTGTTTAGCTAAATGCAATTTAAAATTCGCCTTGGTAGTCTAGTACGCTGATTTGTTTTTCATTTTCTTCATCTAAACATTTTTCTTCTGATTTTTGAGACTCCCTTTTAAATTTTTCCAGGCTAATAAATCAGATATTTTCCCTGACATCTACTTTAGGAATCTCTTCTGGTTTTATGTTGGGTCTCTTAATATATCACACTTGTCATTGAGCCATGGGCTAGAAAAATCAACAAAATCTCTTAATTCTACTGAATATGATGTGATATAGTCCCTTTAAGTAAAAGCAGGCTTAATTTCGTGTTGGAGGTGGTAATGCCTTTGAAAACTGCCCTTATTAAACAGCATATATTCAGGGAGTTCCCTGGTTGTCCAGTGGTTAGGACTCCGTGCTTTCACTGCCGAGGGCCTGGTTTTGATCCCTGGTGGGGGAACTAACATCCTGCAAGCCGTGCAGTGCGGCCAAAAAAAGAAGAAGGAAGGATAAACAGGGGCTTCCCTGGTGACAGAGTGGTTAAGAATCCACCTGCCAGTGCAGGGGACACCGGTTTGAGCCCTGGTCCGGGAAGACCCCACACGCTGCGGAGCAACTAAGGCCGTGTGCCACAACTACTGAGCCTGCGCTCTAGAGCCCGCGAACCACAACTACTGAGCCCACGTGCCACACCTACTGAAGCCTGCACACCTAGAACCCGTGCTCCACAACAAGAGAAGCCACTGCATTGAGAAGCCCACACACCTCAACAAAGAGTAGCACACGCTCGCCGCAACTAGAGAAAGCCTGCATGCAGCAACGAAGGCCCAACACAGCCAAAAATAAAAAGTAAATAAAGAAATAAAAGAGGTTATTTTAACCAGTGGAATCAAAGATATACATATATTCTAAAGTTGCTAACCTGCCTTTATGAAAGTGGTATCATACTAAACACATTCTGCAACTTGCTTTTCTCATTTTTTTTGAAATTCACTTATTTATTTCAAGAAACATGAAAAGACAACAAAATCATGAGAAATCAACCTGTGCAATATCAGCAGATATTCAGAGGCTCTGTGCTGTTTTTTTGTTTTGTTTTGTTTTTAATGCTTAAAGAAAATAGATGATAATTTGATACTGTAAGTTTATAATTATTTATTTGGTTGTTTATTCAACGAATATGGAGCAGAGGGAATTTATACAGGAGCAAAAGAACAAAGGAGCCTACAAATGGCAAGTAGTTTAGTGTGTGTGTGTGTATGTGTGTGTGTGTTTGTGTTGTGTCTGAAGGATAGGTTATGTACGAGATGTTTTAGGAAGTAAAGACAAAGGCAGCTTGGAACCAGACTATAGGATGCCATAAATCCCAGGTTAAAGAGCTTCTACTGAAACGGAGCAGGACCCTATAGACCTTGCCCTCGATGTCCTCAGCCTGCCTTTTGTCTGTGGAAAAACTTTAGCCAAAGAATAAGTTTAATGAGAGGAGTGATAAAATACAGAAGCAAAGAAAAGCAGTCAAACAGGAAAAACCATAATAGTTTAGTCAGTAATCAAAGTGAAGGACCTTTAGTTCCTTCTCGAGGGTTATAGGTAATATTCTGAGCCACATCCCGTGAGCTGTCTTATAGATACTGAAACCCCAGCCAGGTGGAAGAAGTTAACTACATGATGACCAGGCTGTAGTCGTGACACAAGCTGCCACAATTCTGATAATTTGCCGCAAAGAAATGGAAACAAACCAACCTTGGAACTGAAGATTAAGTGTACCCAAAACAGTCACGATGGCACTGGTTAGACCACTGCATGACCAATTTCAAGATGACTGTCAGAGCTGACTGTGCTGGTTCTGCATGTAGTCCTTTCCCTCTGTAAAAGCTCTTGTCCACTGGTTGGGGTGGGGGAGTCGGCCTTTGGACAGGAGTCCACCTCCCCCCCCACCCCGTTGCCTGCATCAAAATAAAGCAAACTTTCCTGTCCACCAAGCTTGCCTCTTTATTGGCTTTTGAGCGGCGAGCAGCTGGACCCCACTTGTGATTACAGTACTATACATAGCAAGACATGGGGTGCCACTGAATTTGGCATTCCTGAAAGCACCTGTATTACTTGCACAAAATAGATTATTTTTTAAGCTTAAATCCTATTAGTGGTTACAAGAATGTTGGGATTTTAATTTTTAATATTTATAGAGTAGTTACTTGCTAAACTCTGTTAGATGCTTTAAATCCATCATTTTAGCTAATACCACTCATTGATTGAACTCCCTAAAGTTGCCTGCCTGCTTATTAGATTTTTGCTTTCAATAGTACATCTTGTCTATCTCTATTCTAATTGATAGAGATCTAATTCATTTAAATTAACTGCTTAATATTTTATTGTCTGTATGTACCATAATTTATTCAGCTGTGCCTCTAATGGTGGATATTAAGATTTATTTTTTTGCAGTTTTGTATAACCAGAAACAATGCTTTGATAAAATACTTTGTAATGAATCTTTACATAATGGGTTTTTAATATTCAAAGCAGGATTTCTGGTTCAGGTTTTTAATAGATACTGCCGCATTGCTTTCCAAAAGCATTGTAACAGTTCACACTGCCAACTGCATTTAGGAGTGTCTGTTTTCCCACCTCTTCTCCAGCAGTGAATGTTTTCTCATTTTTCAGTTTTTTTCAAGCTTTATGAGAAGTTTAACTTTCTTCCCACTATTTCAAGCCAGGCACCATGTTGTATTGGTTTATTGAATATTCCAGAGTTAGGTGAAATATCCACCGTTTCTAACGTTCCTGGCGGAGAGAACAGCTTGTGCAAAGGAACACGATGAGTATGTGGAAAACAGTACGTGGTTCATTATGGCTGAAGTGAGGGGGAGGGAATTTGGTGCAAAATAAGGCTGGAGAGGTGCGTATGGGCCAGGCTGTGCAGGACCTTGTAAAGTATTTCTTTTCTGGCCTTGCCTTGTGGCATGCGGGATCCTAGTTCCCTGACCAGGGATGAAACCAGCTCCCCCTGCGGTGGAAGCGGAGTCTTAACCACTGGACCCCAGGGAAGTCCCTGTAAACTATTTAGAGAAATTCTATCTTTAGCCCAAGAGTTGGGAAGCTACTAAAGCTTTAAGCAGGGTAATGATGTATTATCTTGCTTATTTAAAGACAATTTTTATCTACATAAATATTCCTTGGTTTGGAAAAAAATTCCAAATAATATTTATATGTTTGCTATTTTGATCACAACATAAATGGTGTGCTTTGCAAACGTCATAGGTTTTTGGCTTCGGGTCTTTGCTTTCAGCATCCACTTTGTCTTGTAAGTTTTTCTCGTGAGACATCTCACTTCCAACGCCAGGCTAAAACGAGGCGAGTCCTCAAACTGCGGCGCACGTTGTAGTCGTAAGCGTTTTACGTAATCTTGATGCTGCGGAACTGCTGCGCGAAACGGGGCGGGGTTGGAAATAACTGGCGTGTGATTGGCTGTTTAAAAACCGTATGTTAATTAAATTGACAACTTGAAATGTTTTCTGAAACGTAGAAGGGTTCAAAATGCTTTGTCGGCTTCGGTAGTGGAAAGATTCTTCAGACAACGTATTCCAGTGTACATTTCAAAAAGAATAGCGGTGTAAGAAAAAGTAAGCATCAGTAAAATATGTGTGCATTTCCTCCACCTCGGAAAAACAGCGACGGTTGTGTTAAGACTATACTTTCAGGGATCATTTCTATAGTTCGTTACTAGAGAAGTTTCTCTGAACGTGTAGAGCACCCGAACCCACGAGGAAGAGATGGAGCGTTCTCTCCTGAGCGTGAAGTTGGCTCTTGGTGTTGTGTTTGCAGCTGCCTTTAGCCGTTGATGATCGTTCTTCTCTTCATTTATGAAGAGTAAGAGGGAGATAAACGCAGTCTGAGTGGTTTCGGTTTGAATAATGTATTATGAATAGACATTCGTCATATTTTGGTTGATATTGTGGGAGGCGTCAGAGGGCATGTGCATATGTTACGTATCTTAAGTCGGTTAGGGAGGGGTTTTTTTGTTTTATTATCGTGTTTTGGGATTGCTGTTAAATGTTGCTTAAGGTGTTATTGCTGTATCGGGTTTGTAGTGGTGGTTTAGTCAGGAGTGAGTTCAGTTTTTTGAAGTGGGTATAATTGAGAGTTGGGTTTTGTTATTTTTCTTACTTGCAGTGCATGTAGTGAGATTATAGTATTGTGGTTTGTTCTTTTCGTCTGTTTTTAGCAAATGGTTGGAGTAGGGGCGTTGGGCTCTTTTTGTGGGTTGCTTTTTATACAGTGTATGATATAAATTGTTGGCTGTTGGTGAATTTTAAAACGAAGAGCAATTTTAATTTGCTTTTCCTTTTCCGCGTAGCAGCCTGTGGTGAAATGTTTTAGTAACGTTTTCCTGTATTTAGCACTTTAAGGTAAAGATGGTGGTTTACTTTTGATATGAGACTTTCTGTGTTATTTGGACTACTGAAGGTTTATCATTTTTCTTTTTCTTAAAAAAAGGGAAATTGCATTAGTAATACATTAAAAATACTGTAAAAACAAAGCTTAATTTTTGTTGTGTGTTTGTGTTGATCCTGGTGTTTTCTTTGCAGGCGTGTATGTCGATGCAGTTAACTCCCTGGGCCAGACAGCGCTTTTTATTGCCGCATTATTAGGCCTTACAAAATTAGTTGATGTCCTGGTGGATTATGGATCAGATCCAAATCAGTAAGTACAATGACATCACTACCTAGAAAATAAGTTTTTAAAATGAATTGAGGTATTTGGAAACTAATTTGGTAAGATTTTAAAAGAACCTTCACTAATTTATGCCAATGAAATACATTGGTATTACCTAACGTTGAATCATGCTTTTGTTTATTTCACTTTTTTGGTTGTGCAACTTGCAGTGTCTTAGTTCCCCAACCAGGGGTGGAACCTGGGCCCCCAGCAGTGGAAGCACAGAGACCTAACCATTGGACCACCAGGAAATTACCAGAAACATGCTTTTAACTGTAAATAAGGAGTTTTCTAAGCAGTTTTACTAGACCCTGTGAAATAAGTGAGCCTTTCTACTCATTTAGTCATTAACAAGTACTGTTTATGTATTTCCACCGCGCTTTGTAGTTTCTATGATCTGCACTTTAACATACCCCACAACCAAGTTCTTCACCAATTAATATATTTGGCATCACTTTGTCAGGATGACTTTTGTAGTTGTGGTTTAAAAGAATCTGAGTCCAAATTTTAATATGGAACAGCAACACAATGTAATGAATCAACGACAAGTGAACATTTCTTCTCTTTGTGGAGGACTTTTGCTTTTTCCAGGGCCTTCCCAGGCACTAGCTCACTAAAGCTTTACAACCAGCTCTTCGACAGGGAACAGCAGGTATTTTTACAGTTCCCATTGGACAGAACCAGAAACAGATTTCGAGCGTTTATATGATTCCAGCCGATTTTCACAGGAATGCCAGAATAAACACAATCATAAGTCATAAAATAGCTTTCCCATCTTACAGAAGGAGGCCGCTTAATTTTTTTTTTTTTTGAGTATTGATGTTGAAAGCTTGTATGTTGTTATAAGATTGTTTGCTTAGTGGGAAAAACCTTGGAAGCTTGGAGAAGTATAAAGAAAAAAACCAATCAGCATGAGAATTCTGAAACCCAGACATAACACAGTGCACATTTTGCTTTGTTTCCTTCCAGAATTTTTCTGGACTTGCATATTTGCATATTTGTCTCTACTGTATCAGTGTGTTTAATATCAAAACTCAGAAATAAAGGGCTATCTCACTTGATGTTTGCAGATAACAGCTTTGTAGAGAGGCCATATTAGCCCTGCAGTTCCTCAGCAAAAATGCAGCATTTTCTAGTCATCTGCATTTGCATCTGTTTTGTGGAAGTTTAGAGCTAGGTTCTTTAAAGAAGAAATTATTCAAACCTTTAATATTCCAGAAAGTTTAAATGGCTGGTCCATAATGGTGCATTGTGTTAATGATAGGGTTTGAGACCAGGAGCCCAGCACCTGAAGAAGTTCCCTTTTTAGAAATCCCCATGATGCCAGGGGGAGGTGGGAAAGGACAATATCAAGAGGAAGAAGGCAGACCCTGTAGCTTTTTATTTTGTGATAGGAATGCTTTCATGTACCTTAAAAATATGTTCCATCAAGGGAAGGGAAATTTCTGGAGGGAAGTTGTATTCCTAAGTGCTCAGTGGAAATGCTGTGATGGCCTGGGCTTATTGAGGTCACAGAGTCAGATGCCTGCAGGACTAAGTGGGGTCAGTGGGTACAGGCTCTGTCTAAGGAGCATCTGTTGCAGCTGGGCAGAAAAGGAAGCCATGGAGGCCAAATCTTCCAAATTTCCAAGAGGCTGGAAATCCCTGTTTTTATTGTGAAATCCCCAAAGTGTTAAGTATTGTCCATTACTTTAAATTCTTTTTATAAACACTATGTGGACCAAATAAAACATGCCTCTGGGTTGCCAAATCAATCTGTGGGCCTCCAGTTCTCAACCTCTAGGATAAATTAATAAAACAATACACATTTTGATATCACTTGGACCTGGATTCCCTTGTAAGGGTTAGTTGGGTATAGAAAACATTATTTTTTTCTTCCTTAGCATTCACAAGAAATGACAAATAATATCTTCTCTCTCCCTACCCAGCTCTCTTACTATTTATGGGAAGAATGATTAGAAGGCTGTAAAACATTATACAAATTTATTTTTAAAGCAAAGAGGGGGCTTCGCTGGTGGTGCAGTCGTTGAGAGTCCACCTGCCAATGCAGGGGTCACAGGTTCGTGCCCCGGTCTGGGAAGATCCCACATGCCGCGGAGCGGCTGGGCCTGTGAGCCATGGCCACTGAGCCTGTGCGTCCGGAGCCTGTGCTCCGCAACGGGAGAGGCCACGACAGTGAGAGGCCCGCGTATCGCAAAATAACTAAATAAACAAAAAAATAATAAAGCAAGGAGGATATTACATTTCCCATAGCGCAGTGTGCTGGACTGCTTATCAGACCCAGCAATAAGGGAGAGCTCACAATGAGATATCCCAGCGGTTCCCAGATGCCTGGGTACAGGCCAGCCTCATTGGCGTCAGCTGGGGAACTTGTAAAAAGTACACATTCCTGGGCTCTATGCTTGCAGGTTATGATTCAGTCTGTTGTATAGTCTGAGAATCTGTATTTTTGACAAATATCCCAATGACTTATTAAGTAAATTATGGTAAATCTGTACATTGGAATACTATGCAGCTGTTAAAAAAGAATTGAGGTGACTTGTATGTTCTCATATGGAAAATTCTCCAACATATACTTTAAATTTTTTTTTTATTTATTTATTTATGGCCATGTTGGGTCTTCATTGCTGCACGTGGGCTTTCTCTAGTTGTGGCGAGTGGGGCTGTTCTTTGTTGCAGTGCGTGGGCTTCTCATTGCTGTGGCTTCTCTTGTTGCAGAGCACAGGCTGTAGGCGCATGGGCTTCAGTAGTTGTGGCACGTGGGTTCAGTAGTTGTGGCTTGCGGGCTCTAGAGCGCAGGCTCAGTAGTTGTGGCGCATGGGCCTAGTTGCTCCACAGCATGTGGGATCTTCCTGGACCAGGGCTTGAACCTGTGTCCCCTGCATTGGCAGGCGGATTCTTAACCACTGCGCCACCAGGGAATTCCCTCCAAGATATACTATTAAATGAAAAAATGTAAAAGCATAACAGTTAATGTAGCACGTTCTTTTTGTTTTGGCCACACCATGCGGCTTGTGTGATCTTAGTTCCCCGACCAGGGATTGAACTCAGGCCCTCAGCAGTGAAAGTGCTGAGTCCTAACCACTGGACTGCCAGGGAATTCCTAATATAGCATATTCTTATTCCTACTTGTATATGCATAGAAAATTCCTGGAAGGATACAAAAACTTGTAACAGTAGCTGCCTCTCGGCAAGAGAACTGTGTATGGGTCTGGAATTGGGAGACTTTCTTCTTATCTTTATTATCTCCTTTTTCATTTTATTTCTTCTTCTCCTTCCCTTTCTGCTTCCTCCTAACATTTGTGTTTCATTTTAAATTAAAGAGAGCAAGCTCTGGGACTTTCCTGGTGGTCCAGTGGTTAAGACTCCACACTCCCAACTGCAGGGAGTGCGGGGGTTTGATCCCTGGTCAAGGAACTAAGATCCCGCATGCTGCTGGGTGCGGCCAAAAAAAAAAAAAAAAAAAAGAGCAAGCAAGCTCTGCAGGTGATTCTGACGTGCAACCAGGTTAGGAAACCACAGCTACACATCACATCTCTACATCTCACAAAGGCTGTCCCTTCATGTCTCAGATAGTTTACTGGTTTTGGTTAAATTTTTCTGAGCTGTAGATGCTTGACCAGATTGCTGATGCCAAGGTCTATGGGCCTCACCATAGGACTCGGGAGGTAGAGACATTCTCACATGAGGTGGTCTCTGGTGAGGCTGTGCTTCACCAGCCTGACCACAGGGTGCTACAGACGTGAAGAAATTGCTTCAGGGCAGCCAGTATCGGGGCTGTGGGGAAAGAACACTGGATTTCGAACCAGACCCATACCTGGGTGTGAATCTTGGCTTTGCCCTTTCGTTTCCTCATCTATAAATTGAGAAATAATACTGCCTTGAAGGGTGGAGGTAAACATGGAAAAGGGGGATGTATATAAAGCTTCTCTGAGGCCCCAGATAGGTGTTGTTAGGCCTCACAAATGGTGTTGTTACAGTTCTCATCACCAAAGGTTGCCTTTGTAGAAAAGGAGCCCTGTGTTACCCATGGAAGGGGAAGAGTGTTGCCATGGACACTCATTGTACCCCTCCCCCATCTCCAGCCGCTGCTTTGATGGGAGCACTCCTATCCATGCAGCAGCGTTTTCAGGCAATCAGTGGATCCTCAGCAAACTGCTGGATGCAGGGGGTGATCTTCGACTCCATGATGAGAGGGGTCAGAGCCCGCAGACCTGGGCTCTGGCAGCAGGGAAGGAACGCGGCACCGCGGTAAGTGTGGGCCTGCTCTGCAGGCACGACCAAGGCAGAGCACAGGGCTGGGAGTCAGGCGCCCAGGGGCAGAGGCTGGTCCTGAGGGCAGCACAGGACTTGTAGTGGCCTTGCCATTGACATTGGACACACAGGCCTGGGTTGAAGCAAGTTAACCAACTGTAAACCTTGGGCAAGTCTAGTGAACTTTTCTGGTCATCCATTCAGTGGGGAGGGAGAACAACTGTAATTTCGTCTGACCCTTAACTAGCACTTGTCGTGCATCAGATGTTCTGAATTAAATTAAATACTCATTTAATCTTTACAACAACCCTCTCAGGTAGGTACTATTATTGTCCCCATTTTACAGATGAGGAAACTGAAGTGCATTGACATTAAGTAACTTGTCTGTAGCCACTCGCTGGCAGGCATAATGTGTTTTAATGAGGGCTAAATAATCTAACAAATGTAAAGGGCACGTGGAGGGAAGGGGGAGATGGGCAGAGTCCCTTCCCTCTGGTTCTCCTGCTCAATAGCTATTGGGCCTTGGACAAAAGTTAAAATACTCCTCCTGCCTCAGTTTCCTCATCCGTTGAATGAAGGATTTGGAGGCAATTATTGCCAAATGAGCTCCCTGAAAATCTCATTCCATGTCTTTAGGATATGGAATCTCATTCCATATCTCATTCCATATCTTTAGGAAGTCACTTGGGCCCTTCCCTTTCCAGAGATTTCCCTGTGGGGGGCTTCTGTCTCCTCAGAGCACTCCCCTCAGACCATTCCAATCCCACTGAAGGCCAGGGTGGCCATTAGCTGTGTGGGCATTGACTGTCTCTGCCATGTGTTGCAGATGGTGGAGTTCATGCAGCGCTGTGCCGCGCACATGCAGGCCATCATCCAGGGCTTCTCCTATGACCTCCTGAAGATTGACTCCCCTCAGCGGCTCATCTGTGGCCTGCCCCGGTTTGGGGGCCTCATGCAGGGGTGAGTGCTGCCTCAAGCAGACTGGGATGTTCTGCATCACCCCCGCCTTCCTTGTGGGAGCCCTCGGTCCCCTCCACATTGGTCCCTTCCAGCAACTGGCCCACCCAAAGGGGTGAGCTTGGAGGGAGAGGACATTGCCATGAAAACCTTCAGTTGTCCCCCGGCTTCCAGGAACGTCTGGGGGAAATGAATTCTGGGCTCCAGTGGGAACCACCCCATGGTTAGCAGGGAAGGAAGGAACTTTTCAGGCCTGGGCTGCCCAGCAGAAAACACTTTCTTAGCAGAGCAGCTGGCTAGCTTTTTTTTTTTTTGTCATCTCGGAACCATGGAAAACGTGTTCCTTTATTGGAACATGCATCCTTTATATCCTAAGGTTGCAAAAGACACAAATGCTTAATTTAAGGTTCCTTGGGCTGTTTTAAGCTGGTGTAAGACTTGCTGCCACCTGGGTGGGCAGCCTCCCCTTGTCCCCATCACAGCTGCAGGAGGTGAGCTCCATCCAGGCTTCTCTTCATGCTCAGGAGAGTTATTTTAAGTTCCCTGGGCTTTAAGACTTAGGATTTATATGTGGAAAATTCTTTCCATTTTGATTTTCTCTGACAGCATCTTTTTCTGTGATCAGGGTGAGTAGACTTGTCACACTCTTCACAGGCTCCCGCATCCCCTTCTGTGCACACTGAGTCCTGGTTTTCCTCTCATGACCTGGATGCTTCTCATGCAAGATGAGTTAACGATTCCCTCGAGGACCAGTTACTCCTAACTGCTCTTCTGGCTGCCACTCTTGTCCATCTTGGTTCTTTACTCAACATCCAGAATGACCTTTTAAAAATGAAAATCGAATTGTGCCACTCACTGCTAAAAACCCTTTCAGGGTCTTCCCCAAGGCTATCAGGTTAAACTCCCAAATCCCCCATCTGGCCTTGGAGCCCATGCTTGGTTCAGCTCTTCCATCTCTCACACCTCCGCTCCTGCCAGCGTTAGGATCTTGGCAGACCAAGTTCCTTCTAAAAGAGCCAAAGCCTAGTCCCTGCTGCTGTTTTGTGACCTCAGGCCAGCAGGTTTCCCCTTTCTGGCTCCATTTTTCCCATCTGTAAAATGAGAAAGTTGGACAAGGTATGCTTTATGATTCTTTCCAACTTTGACCATCTCTGTTCGTTATCTGTTGTACTAATCCCAAACTTAGTGGCTTCAAACAACAATAAATATTTGTATCTCACATAATTTCTGTAGATCAGGAATGGCTACACCCAACTCAGCCATTCCAATAGGAATGGCTGAGTTGGGTGGCTCTGGCTCAGGGTTTCTCATGAAGATGTGGTCAAGATGCAGCTTGGGCTGCAGTCATCTGGGACTGGAGGATCCAGTTCCAAGGTGGTTCACTTGCATGGCTAGCAAATTGGTGCTGGGTGTTGGGCCTCCCCATTAGGCTGCTGGAGGGTCCTCACAACATGGCAACTGGCCTCCTCTAGAGCAAGTGCTGCGAGAGAGATCAGGGCAGAAGTCCCGGGGGTCTGGCCTTGGAACTCACACCACTCGGTCATTTCTGCAGTATTCCATTAGGTTAACAGGCCAGCCCTCTCTGACCTGTGTGTGGCTGCGCAAGGGCATGAACACCAGGAAATGGGCATCACTGCGGCCCTCTCAGAGGCTGGCTTCCCCTGTCAAGCAGTAAAGACAAAACCAACTACGCATTCTGACAGCTTGGTTCAGCGTTGTTCCTCTAGATATGGGTAGTTAATCCTTACTTTTCTCCTCCTCTTTTAAATATTTCTAGAAGCCCTAATGGCTCTCCTAACCGACTGCCTAAAGCTGGAGTCATTTCTGCCCAAAATATCTACAGCTTTGGCTTTGGAAAGGTAAGAGGTTGCTACCAACACTCAATGTTTGCAGGACTAACTGGGGAATCGCCCGGCCCTGGCTCTGGCCCCAGGGCCCACAACTGTGTCCAACTCTTCCTTCCTATGGAAAGTTAAAATACTCCCTCTCCAAAGTGTTTTTTTTGTTCTTTACTGCTCTTGCAGGACAAGTACCACCTCTTAGTGTTCTTGTCCTTACTGAAAAATGATGAAAACCTCGGAGAGTTCTCTTGAATGCCTTTGGGCTAGATTTGGGGAGTTTTAGACAATGATCCTTTAATTCCCAGCGAAGGCCCCAGGCATGTTCTGTGGGTGTCTCAAGAGGCACCTGAGGCCTGGTGCTTCAGGCCGGCATCTGACCTCTTTCCATGAGCCTCTGGTTTCCTCGCCAGCAAAAGGGAAAGGGTATTACAACCTTGCAGCGCCTCTTGGAAGATTAAAGATAATAAAAAGAATTATGTCCGGTGCATAGGGGTATTCAGCAAATTGATAACTAGCAGCTCTCTCTATTTTTAGCTGGCTGGTAAAGTTCTGGAGGAGTTTTTCCCCACCATTTGAAGCTGTGCTTTGCTTTCAGTTTTATCTCACAGGGGGCACGCAGCTGGCTTACCTAGGATCTCTTCCAGTAATTGGAGAAAAGGAAGTGATTCAAGCTGACGATGAGCCCGCCTTCTCTTTCTTCAGTGGCCCCTACATGGTCATGACCAAGTAAGTGGAAGCTGGCCAGTGGAGGTGAGACTTAGTCCCACAGGAAGGATGGACTTTAGTGACTTCCTTGTGTGTGGAGGGTTTCTGCCCAAACACAAGGACACACTGAAAAGCAGATGTCTAGATCAGGATTTCTCAGCCAGGACACCATTGACATTTTTGTTATCCTTTATTGTTGGGGGCTGTCCTGTGCACTGTAGGATGTTTAGGAGCGTCCCTGGTTTCTACTCACTAGATGCCAGTAGCAGCTGTGTTTGCCTCCCCTCAACCCCCTACATTTGTGATTGTGACAACCAAAATGTCTACAGACAAGGCCAAATGGCCCCTTGTTGAGAACAACCGCTCTGAAAGATTACTCATGACAGTGTTTCAACCTTTCTACTCTCTAGAGAATTAGAGGCAGCATAGGGGTGACTGTCTGGCCTCAGGTCAAAGGGTACTGAAGCCCTGCATGGCTCTCACCAGCCAAATGCAGCAGAGGCGGCAGTACTAGGATTTGGCTGTGATGAAAGCCCCTGGGACGTTCTCAGTCCCCAGAGGCCTGCCTGCTGCGGGGTCACAGGAGCTGTCCTGGCCAAGGTCTCTTGTCCTCCTTGAACCTGGCTGCCTCTTCCCTGCTTAGAAGTCACACCCTTCTAAAAAGGCCTCTGCAGACCCGCAAGGCTCTGTATCCCCTGCAGATATGCTTCTTGTTTTCCTGCCCGTGCCGCAGATCTGTTGTCACATCCCCTCTTCTTCTGTCCACTGCTGTGGCCTTTGCCCACGTCATCACTGTCCCTCCCCCAGGCTAGCCTCCTAACTGGCCTCTCATTCTCCAGACCACCCCTGCCCTCCCATTCCCCATGCTGCTGGTACCCTTGTCTTTCTAAAATACAAACCTGATCAAGTCCCTCCCTCCCTTAAATCCTTCAGTGACTTCCTGCCACCTGCACTAAGTCCCTGAAGTGCTTTAGGCCCCCGGGGGTGGTAGGAGGGAGGACCCAGCAGTGCTGGGGTGGGGGCTTTACAGAGTCTGTATAAACACTGCTTCTCTGATCTCTGGCTACAGAGCTCCTCACTGAAGCAGTGGCTGCTCATTCCCTTCTGCTCCCACTCTCTCCTGCCCTTGTAGCCTGCTGTGGAACGGGAGCAGGGTCACAGTGAAGGAGCTGCATCTTCCCACCCACCCGCTCTGCCGCAGGCGGCGGCTGGCTGACTTGTTAATTGCTGAGCTAGAGCACAGCAGGTGAGAAGAAAACCCAAGAGCATTTCAGACCCAAGTTCGGGGCTGTGCAGGGCTGTGCCTGAGGGTGGAGACCAGCCCCCTCAGCCTCAGCGTTTCCTCGTTGTAGGTCGATTTGACTTCCCAGGGCTGCCAAGAAAGAAGAAGAACTCATGAATAGCCTGAGTGTGGGGACAGTAGGGTCTCAGTTCTGTCAGCTGATCAACTCCCCATGACACATGTCTCTGAGGTGCAGCCTTCAGGCCTGGCGGGCTCTTCTGCAGCCCCTGAGGCCCACCTTATTTTGGGCCCTGTGCCCATCAGGTCGGCGTGTGCAAGACTATCTTCGTAGAGCATGGCTCTGCTGGAGACCCACGTGTCTGAGGAACCATGTCTCTCCTTTGAGGACACGCTGATGGGTCTCAGTACCTTAAGTTTCCTGTGGCTCAGGGGTTAATCTTTCAAAGGGGCAGGAAATCCATCCTCGGTTTCATACCAGGGCTGCTGAGGCCTTGGAATAGGCCCTGGCTCATCAAGTTCTCTCCTGAGGAAATCACTCAACTCCTGTAAAGCCAGATCCTTCCTTTTGGAGAAGTCATCCTAAAGGGACTCAAGGAGGCTGGAAGGGCTCATAGACGCAGCATGGATTTTTTTTTTTTAATATTTATTTATTTATTGCTGTGTCGGGTCTTATTGCAGCACGCGGGATCTTCCTTTGCGGTGCACGGGCTCAGTAGTTGCAGCACATGGGCTCAGTTGCCCTGTGGCACGTGGGCTCTTAGTTCCGTGACCAGGGATCAAACCCACGTCCCCTGCATTAGAAGGTGTATTCTTAAGCGCTAGACCACCAGGGAAGTCCCCACAGCGTGGATTTTGATGTGAGGGTCTATGATCTTGGGCCTGACATCTCCCTGACCTTGGTTTCCTCATCTCTAAAATGAGTGTAACTGTAATGGTACCTTTCTTGCAACTGGTTGTTAGGATCAAGTTGATGTGTGTAAAGTGCCTTGCTTAGTAGCTCTTAGTGACATTGTCGTTGATGACTCTAAGCCCTCAGGTTCCGATCAGTGAAAGGTCAAGGGTTCCACCAACAGAGACCCCTACTCCCACCCTATCCCCCTTTCTTGGAAGAACATTCTGTGCAAATAGTATTTGTATGGAGTGCGTTCAGGGTGCCAAGAAGAAAGGAAAGCGCCCATCTTCCATCATGTCCTCTTCCCTCTGCCTCATCAGAAGCCTCCTTCCCTCTGCAGCAAGTTGCGGCACCCTCACCTGCTACAGCTGATGGCTGTGTGCCTGTTCCAGGGCCTGCAGAAGACCCGCCTCGTGTACGAGCGTGTCGCCGTCGGCACGCTGTTCTCTGTCCTCCATGAACGGGTAAATGGCCGTTTCCCTGGGTTTTTCCCTTGCTCCCCGCCACCCCTCGCCCCAGCTCTCCCTTCCCTTCCTCCCTCTTCCTTCTCCCCCAGCAGAAGAGTTGAGAAACCTCTTCATTCTTTACTCTGTGGGAGCTATATAACACACCATGTAAGGCTGATGAGCACGTTGGAACGAGTGTGATTGTATTACTGTTTGTCTTGCTTTTTTATCAGACATCTAAGAGCTCAGTAGACCCAGAAATCACATAGCCACACTTTTAGCTAACTATAATCAAACAGCCTCTGGTCTTACTTCCCGGTATTTTCACTGGTGCCCTGCAGGACCTTTATATGCAAGTCTTTATCAGTCCCCTCTCCCTTTTCAGACTTCCTGGTGGAGGCGGGGACATATTCCCTGACCCACAGACTCCTTGGGAAACATGCTTTGGGCTGACATGTGGCTTCAGAGAGGTCCTGAAAGATTTGTTTTCCTTTCTCCATGACTTTGTTCTAAAGACCCTGGGCTGGAGTGAGAAGAGATCCTCCAGGAAGGGCTCTTCCCTGAAATGGCTCGCCGTTCCTCCTGCCTGAGCACCTCCTGTTAGTGTCCTAGTTCCCTTTCCTCTCCTTGGTGAGGACGTTAACTTAAAATGCCCCTTCTCTGGGGAGAGACCTGTTATGATGGGGTACTTTGGTGTGGGTGAATTTCTGTCCTCCTAGGATGAACTTCCTAGGTCGTCTGACTGGGGTAGGGGGTGGAGTGGCCTTTACGCGTCCAGGTTCTCCCGCAGCACAGGCTTGGCTGGGGATGGAGAGCGGGGCAGGTGCATTGCTGGTGGTGGCAGGCCCACTCTGGAGGTGTGTACCAGGCTTTGAGGACTTTTCTCCTCATTTTTCACGGTATCAAGCAGCTTGGCTGAGGGAAAGGAACCCCGGTTTGGAGCCAGGGGCCCTGGGTCAGTGGGCCCTTAGGCCGATCACTTAACTTCCCTGAGCTTTAGGTTCCCCGCTATGAAATGGGCACACTATGTGGCTGTCGTGGAGATCAGTTGAAAAGACTTTGGGAACTACAAAGCATTCTACAGTGTCGGGGGCCGCAGTCCCCTTTGTTCTGGTGGTTGATCTCTTGCTTGCAGCGGGCCCAGTTCCCCATACTGCACATGGAGGTGATCGTGCACCTGCTACTCCAGACCTCCGACGCCCTGAGATACCTGCATTCTCGGGGCTTTATCCACCGTTCCCTCAGCTCCTACGCCATCCACATCGTCTCCACAGGGGAAGCGAGGCTGACCAACCTGGAGTACATGATGGAAAGGTGGGTGCACCTCAATCATGACGTCCAATCAGGATCTCCCTGGGGGTGCTTTGCTATAGAGAGAGAATCTGATCTGGGCTTGACTCCTCATTGGGGGGCTGAGCTGGCAATCCATGGAGGAGGAGATTTCCCAATGCCTTGCCCTGTCAGCCAAGGTTAGAGGGACTTTGGGGAAGTTATTTCTGCTCAGGACATTCTCATTTTAATAAACATTTAACAGGCATGAGCACACATTAGCCAGCATGTATAAGTTTTCAAAATTTTCTGTGGCTTCACACAACCGAAGTATTTCTCACTCACATTGCACTCTGGTGTGTGTGTGTGTGTGTGTGTGTGGGAGGGGGTGGTGGCGGCATTCACTGTGTTCCACGTTCCTCCCCGCTGTGGCTTCACCATCCCCCAGGCCTCAGTCCCCCCACTGTATCCTCTGCATGCTGGTCAACGAGCAAGAGCAAGCCTGGAGGGACGCAGCGGGGCTTAGGGACTACCTGCAGCGTGTGCATTGTCACTTCCCGCTTTACACTGGCCAGAGCCCAGTCACCTCTGCAGGGAGGCTGGGAAATGCACCACAGCTGTGCATCCTGGAAGGAGCGAGAAGGCGATGGGTGCTGGTGAGCGTTACGGTCCTGGTCCAGATGGGTGGGGATCAGTGCTGTGAGGGAAGCAGTGACAAAAAACAATGCCCTTGTTCAAGGGTTGGTGGATGGGCTTCACTTCGCATTTGGCAGGAGTCAGAGTCCTCCTGAGAGTTGAGGGCTGGCTCCTATCTCCTGCCCCTAGGTTCTGGGGAGCAGAGGATCTCCCCTGTGCTTCCTTGCTGTCGTCCACAGCTCTGAGCCCTAGGCCCAGGTTGTTCCTGTGCTGCTGTGAGGCCTCAGCCACGGGCAGACCCATGGCTTAGATCTGCTTACCTCCACTTACCCTGGTCCTCACCTACCACCATCGCTGAGGCTTTGTTTCTGAGTCTCTCAGCAGGTCTTTGCTGCTCACATGTTCATAATATACTTCTCTCACTACATGAAAACCTCTACCAGGGCAGGGATTTCTGTTTTATCCGCTGCCATGTCTCAGATGCCTAGAATAAGTGGGAGCTCAGCATGTTGTTTAAATGAATGAAGTGGAAAGACTCACTTCCTTGACCGCATGAGCCCTTGGTCTCTCTGCCTGGAGAGGGGAGCAGGGACCAGATTGTGCTTGACCTCATGGACCTTGGCAAAGAGTTTGAATTTAAGAACACGGGGATGCTGTGAATGTTTTTTTTTGAGCAGAATGGTGTCATGGCTGAAATTTACAGGTTAAGAAGACCCCCTCACTCCTGCCATGTGGAGAAGGGGCTGTGACAGGACGAGAGAGAAGCAGGGGAACAGTTAGGGTGTGACTGGAGCAGTTTTCCATGTGGGAACCGGTGGAGGCCAAACAGCTGTCGCCAGTTGAGTGGCTCAGTCTCAGATCTGGTCCATTCTCAATCCCAGTGGCTCCCATGGCCTAGAAGATTAAGTCCCGGCACTTTGCAGGGTGAGAAGCCTTCCAAGGTTGGGCTCCGCCTACAGTGCCATGCTCATCACCTCCCACTCTGCCTGGCCATCTGAAGACACTTTCAGTCCACGCCATTTCCCAGCGCTCTGCTCCTTGCCTCCGGAGTACCTGACACTCCCTTTTATCCTTTTAAACTCACTTCTGACACAGTCTCCCACCACACCCCGTGAAGCCTATACTGAAGCCCTGTCCCCACCTCACTGAGCATATTTCACTCCCCTGCAGCCGAGTGTCTCTGCCCCCCCAGATGGCGAGCTCCGAGAGGGCAGGGACCATGAGTTGTTCATCTTCAGCACCCACCTCAAGCCTGCCACACAGTAAGTGCTCAGGAAGCATTTGAAGTGAATGGTTGAGTCTAGCTGAAGGGAAACTTTGAAATGATTCAGAACAGGGTTCACCACTTTGGCTGTGTGTTCAAGGGCAGTAGAAGCTAAGGGATTTGGACATTTTTGCCGTTGATAACAGGCTTTTCAAGAAGGCTGACAGAACCCAAGCTGTTTGCCAGTGATGCGGCGCCATCTGTTGTTGAAATGGAGGTATAACAGTTTCTTTGACTTGAGCTCTCCAGTAGAAATGTGAATCCTAGGGTGAAATGGAGCTTTGGAGATGGCCAGGCCCAACGCTGTCCTTTTATAGAAGAGGAAACTGGGGCCCAGAGAGGTGAAGAGGTGGTCTGAGGTTACCCAGCTGTGGCTAGAATCAGGTGGTAGAGGACGTTTCCTGGCTTATAGGGGCAGGATGGATTGGAGGTTGAAGGTAGAAAAACCAGCCAGGAGGCCACAGGGCAGGGCCTGGTGGTGACCAAGGAACCAAAATAGAAGGGAAAGATGTGAGATGCACCGAGAAGCTGGGGTCCACAGACTGGTCAAGTGAGGGGCTGTGAAGTAAATGGGTAGGAAAGTGTGAGTTCTTTTGGGCTTGTTGACCTCAGAATGGAACTTTGGGCAGAAATGTCCGTCAGCAACATTTGACAGCTCATAATGTGAGTTGATTACCCAAGAATACAAAACAGCTTTCAGTTCTGCATTTATTTTTGGTAGCACTCTATTCAGGCCGGTACAGTTGTTGAATGTCATCGTTAAGGGTAGCACTCCATCTCTTGGTGTAAAACTGATACAGCAGTTTCTCCTATTCTTCAACTCCTTCTTAATGGAATCTTTAGAGCTGGAATTGACCTTGCAAGTGGTATCACATAGCCATAGCCAAATGTAATTTTAATGATGTCAGAGCTGAAGCCCAGAAAAATAACTACCATGGAATGACGGCCAGAAAAGAAACTCCCTTCCTACACCCCACTAGCGTTAACAGAGAAGGAAGAGGGATCAGAAGAGTGGAAGTAAAAGAGAAAGGATATAAATCCTGATTGTAAATAACTTGTCCCTTGCCTTAGGCAGCCTGAGAGGCCCAAGAGGGTCAGTAAGTGTCTCCTTTGGACAGTCAGCCTACAAGGTGAAGAGCCAAGTGTGCTAGGTCCTCAGAATATATCTCTGACAATAAAACACGACATTGCTTTTCCTGTGATACTAATATAATATTTGCATGTGTATCCACGCTGTTCACATGACACCTAGGCCACACTTGCCTATTGAGCAATACAACTAAAGAGTCTAAATGTACCATCTTTTTTTTTAAAAAAAGAGAGAAAACAAAACAAAAATATGGTCTTTTATAGCTTCATGGCTTCCTGAACTCATTGCCATCTATCAAAAGTTCTACCGGAAGAAATATTACTTAGGGAAGTTTATTCAAAGTCTGAGAAGTCCATCCCATCCTCTAAAAGCTTTCCTTTGCCAGCAAAAAGAACTTCTGGTTACTTGCTTTTTAGGAACTTAATTTTTTTTTTTGGCCACGCTGCACGGCTTGCAGGATCTTAGTTCCCCGCGGGAGACTGAACCCGGGCCCCAGCAGTAACAGCGCCAAGTCCTGACCACTGGACCTCCAGGGAATTCCCAAAAACTTAATTCTTAATTATCAACCAGCAGTCACCAAGTCTTTACCAAATGCCTACCATAATGTTCATATTAATTCCTTACTTGCTTAGTGCTTTATGGTTCACCGAGTGTTCCCACACGTGTGATCTCATTTGATGCTCATGACAGCTGTGGGCAGAAGTCAGTGCTGGTCACCCTGAGGACTCTCTTTGGCCCAGAAGACATTTAGGATACTCTGACTTAGTTCTCAAAGAGCCTGGTTGCGAAGTTGAGTTATTCAAGCCAATCAGTGAACCTTTGAGTGCTAAACTGAGAGGGCTCGTTCCCAAGAGGGCAGAGCTCAGAAAAGAAGCAATCACGAAGAGCTGGAAGAGTCTCAGAAGGCTTTGATAAAGCAGGTGGGGCTTGAGGGGGTTCTTGAAAGGGTCTTAGGTTCATTCAATCAAAAGGTAAGCATTGAGGCCCTGGTATAAGTTTAGAGATACGGTGATACAAGAGACAGATAAGTGGCCTACCCTCGTGGAGCTGACTTTGGTGGAGGGGAGACAGATTATAAACAATAAATCAGTGAACAAGAAATTCAGATAATAAGTGCTCTGAAGCCAATAAATTGGGACTACTTTACATTAGGTGGTCAGGTAAGTCCTCTCCGAGGAGGTGATTTTTGAGCTAATACTTTTTTTTTTACATCTTTATTGGAGTATAATTGCTTTACATTGTTGTGTTAGTTTCTGCTGTATAACAAAATGAATCAGCTATATGTATACATGTATCCCCATATCCCCTCCCTCTTGCGTCTCCTTCCCTCCCACCCTCCCTCTCCCATCCCTCTAGGTGGTCACAAGGCACCGAGCTGATCTCCCTGTGCTATGCAGCAGCTTCCCACTAGCCATCTATTTTACATTTGGTAGCGTATATATGTCCATGCTACTCTGTCACTTCGTCCCAGCTTACCCTTTCCCCTCCCCGTGTCCCCAGGTCCATTCTCTACGTCTGCGTCTTTATTCCTGCCCTGCCCCTAGGTTCTTCAGAACCTTTTTTTTTTTTTTTGAGATTCCACATATATGTGTTATGAGCTAATACTTTAATTACAAGAAGCAGCCAGTCATGCTAGGATCTGTGGGCAGAGCATGCCACGCAGAAGAAGCCACCGGTGCACAGACCTGAAGTGGTGATGTACTTGACATGCTGGAGAAACTGAAAGAGGGCACCTGTGACTTGAGAGGAGTGAGTGAGCAGGAGAGAACGGCCAGATGAGGTGGGAGGCAGGGCAGGGCCTGCTCGGGTAGGAACGGTAAGGAGTTGCAGGCGTTGGAATAGCAGGCAGTGTGGGTTAGCTCAGGGTCTAGCTGGTTTCTGGAAGCTCAAGGAGGTTGTCAGGCTTCAGAGGCAAATGTTTTCACACATGTGCGGCATGGTGATCACAGTGATCCTTTAAGACATGAGCCCTACTTTGTGTTTCCTTCCGTAGCCGGGATGGAGGTGTACACAAGGACCTGACTCGAGTATCCCTCCCCACCCAGCTTTACAACTGGGCCGCCCCGGAGGTGATCTTACAGAAGGCAGCCACAGTGAAGTCAGACGTCTACAGCTTTTCTGTGATCATACAGGAGATTTTAACAGGTAGATCAAAGAGCTCATTGACGGTGACCAAAGTCCCTATTCTTAGGTTGAATTTTTTTTCCCCCAAGTGTTACTTAGTTTTATGAAAATGCAGGACACAGGCAAAAAAAACTTCTTTAAGGAAACCTCTTTGGGTTTATGGAAGGTATAAGATGATCTCCCAGAAATCTTTCTCTTTTAACCTGTTCTTTAAGACTCAGCAAAGCTCACCTATCAGCCTGTCAGTGGTAATGCATTTAATCCAAGGAGCGTTTTTAAACTGAATATTGCTGTCAATGCTTAGGGGTGGGTCTCTGTAAGGTGCCTCTTAAGAACTTTTTTTTAAATTGAAGTCTAGTTGATTTACAATGTTGTGCAATCTCTGCTGTACAGCAAAGTGACTCAGTTATACACATATAGACATTCTTTTTTTGTATTCTTTTCCATTATGGTTTCTCATATTGAAAATAGTTCAATATATATATATTTTTAAAGAAGATGTTTGGGGTAGGAGTTTATTAATTAATTTATTTTGCTGTGTTGGGTCTTCGTTTCTGTGCGAGGGCTTTCTCTAGTTATGGCAAGTGGGGGCCACTCTTCGTCGCGGTGCATGGGCCTCTCACTATCGCAGCTTCTCTTGTTGCGGAGCACAGGCTCCAGACACGCAGGTTCAGTAGTTGTGGCTCACGGGCCTAGTTGCTCCACGGCAGGCATGTGGGATCCTCCCAGACCAGGGCTCGAACCCGTGTCCCCTGCATTAGCAGGCAGACTCTCAACCACTGCACCACCAGGGAAGCCCTATAGTTCAATATTGAATATAGTTCCCTGTGGTATACATTAGGACCTTGTTGTCTATCCATTCTAAATGTAATAGTTTGCATCTACCAACTCCAAACTCCTTTCCCCCATCCCTTTTGGCAACCGCAAGTCTGTTCTCTATGTTAAGAACTTATAAACGAGGGGAAAGGACTGGCCTCTGAGAAGTAAACTGTGAAATCAAACACACCCAGAATCCAGCGTATGTATAAGCAGTGTCACTTAAAAGACATAGAAACCCTTCCAAACATATAGAATTCTAAGGTGAAGGCATACATGCCACATTCACTAAGGGGGTGAGAATCAGCCCCCATTTAGCAGTGTTTACAGTCTCAGAGGCAAAAACCACACCTTCCATGACATGAATGTATTGGGCAAGCCTACTTGACACCAGGAAACATTCCCTTGTGGTCCCTAGGTCTGCCAGCAGAGAGTCCATACCTACATGAGTCTGACACTATTTTTTCCTGTCTCTGTGGCAGAGATTTCCCTGTTATTTGGGTCAAGTGGTTTCTCCTTTGTTATTGGGCTTCCGGTAGTTTTTCTACAGAAAGAAGTTAATTTTAAAGAGGTTGAGTGACTTGACAAAGGTTAGACAATTTCATGTGATTTCTTAATGTCTCTCCTTCCTATGGATTTTTCCTTAACAGACAGCATACCCTGGGATGACTTAGATGGCTCAGTTATTAAAGAAACCATAGTGTCGGGAAATTATTTAGAAGCTGATGTCAGGCTTCCGAAACCTTACTATGACATTGTTAAGTCAGGCATCCAGGTCAAGCAGAAAGACCGAACTATGAACCTTCAAGATATCCAGTATATTCTGAAAAATGACTTAAAGGTAAGCTGTGAAGTTGTTGGGAGTTTATTTCTGCTTAACCTATCTCAGGGGATAGGGAGTTAGAGACCAAGAAGAAGCTAGAGACCAAGTTGTAGGATATTTTGGAAATCCTCATTTCATTACACCCTTTCTGTGTTCCCAAGAAAATTCTAACTGCCTAACTTGGTGAGGGCAGCAGGGAATTGTGGAGGGAGGCTGCGGAGTGTCAGTACATAAAAGGGACACCCTGTAGGCACACAGTGCGATTCAATGAATGACAGCTACTGTTATTACTTTTCTTAAAAATTTATTATTTTTTTTTGTATTTTTGGCTGCATTGGGTCTTTGTTGCTGTACGTGGGCTTTCTCTAGTTGTGGCGAGTGGGGGCTACTCTTCGTTGCGGTGAGCAGGCTTCTCATTGTGGTGTCTTCTCTTGTTGGGGAGCACGGGCTCTAGGGGCACGGGCTTCAGTAGTTGTGGCACACGGGCTCAGTAGTTGTGACTCGCAGGCTCTAGAGCGCCGGCTCAGTAGTTGCGGTGCACGAGCTTAGTTGCTCCGCGGCATGTGGGATCTTCCCGGACCAGGGATTGAACCCATGTCCCCTGCATTGGCAGGCAGATTCTTAATCACTGTGCCACCAGGGAAGTCCCTGTTATTACTTTTTAAATATTGGTAATTAACAGTTAATTCATTTATCAGGACTACAGTCAGTCTACCCAACTGGGGTAACGGGGGGTTTGTTTGACACCTAGATATGTTTCTAAAACACCAGTGACATTCAGATGATTGCAGATATGTCCTTGCCAGTACTTCCCTTGTTACAGGATTTTATTGGAGCCCAGAGAACTCAGCCAACTGAGAGTCCCAGGGTGCAGAGATATGAACTCCATCCTGATGTCAATGTCTGTTTAGGAGTGACTTCAGAACATCCATTGCAAATAAAAGAGCTGAAGGAAGCAGGTATGGCCTTAACCCACAGGTTTTGACATGAATGTGTTCTGAGAGCTGTAACTAATCAACTCCTCCAAACTATACTCATAACTTATACTGGGAAGGATGGATGCCTTAGGGAAAAATCAAGATCCTTAAAATTATTAAGTTAAACTTTTTGGGTTCCATATACACCTTGATTGGATCCAGAACTGTGCAGTAACAATCTGTTTCTTTCTAGTATGATTTAGGAATGTATTTAATTGTTTCACAAATAAAAATGGTGATTTTAAAATTTAAAACTATTATCTGCTCATTATAGAAAATTCTAAACAATACAAAGAAGATTACTTAACATTTTAATTCGTCAGAAATAATTTGTTAACATTTTGGTGTTTCCTTCCAACCTTTCTTCTAAAGCCTTACTGCTTTTTAGTACACTTGGAAACCTTAGAGCTCTGAGCTGGAAAGGACCTTGCAATCATCTGGCTTGATGCCATCATATTCCAGATGCGAAAACTAAGGTTCAGAGAGGTTGTGGCTTGCTCACAATTCCAGGTTTATTACGCACCTGGAACATAGGCCTTTGGATTCTAGCCAAGTGACTATTCTCTGACTCTTTGGACAGGCCTGGAAGCCTCCAGAATGGCCCTCCAAGCTCTTATTACTTTGGCTCCTTCGACCCATTCTCTGTGAGCTTACACCATCAACCAGGGGTGGTGGGTAGTCAGTCCTGGAGTTATTTTTTGAGGTATTATCTCTCTCAGTGCAGTGGCTTCTTGGGCAGTGTCTCAGCTTCTTTTATCAGATGCTCACAAAGAGCACAACTTGAACTGACATGAATATTCAAACACCTTTAGTGTAAAGTATGAATTTAGTCCTAAGATTCAGGGGCCTGTAATTGGCTTGTCCTGAAGTTATGCATGTTTTGAACATACTATAACTTAAGCTTAGAACATTTCCTCCCGGGTTTGATCCTTCCCAAATTTTCTTTTTTTTTTTCTCTTACATATACATATATATATATTTATTTGGTTGCACTGGGTCTTAGATGCAGCAGGTGGGCTCCTTAGTTGTGGCAGGTGGACTCCTTAGTTGCAGCATGCATGTGGGATCTAGTTCCCTGACCAGGGATTGAACCCGGGCCCCCTGCATTGGGAGCACCCAGTCTTAACCACTTCACCACCCGGAAAGTCCCCCAAATTTTCTATCTCAACCCACGTCAAAATAGTTAGAAATACCCTCTCACCCTCTGTGTGTGTATCTGGTAGTCTTCCTAACTGGAAAGGGAGTGGGAAGATAAAAAGCTTTTTTCTGTGTTCTCATGCTGCTGGAGCAACAAGCCAAGGCTGCTGAGCTGCTGCAATTACTTTAATCAGCTGCATGTTGCTACTCTTTTCAGCAGGTGGTCAGCTTCATTCACCAAGGGGTCACTCCACTCTCACCAAGAAAGCAACACCAGAGCCTCTGGTCCCAGACCCAAGTCTGGAGGCCCAGGAGACACAGAACCAAGACGCTGCTTCTTCTGCTTGCTCTGTGGGGGAAGAGGCCAGGAGCTCCAGCCCAGATCAGGCGAGCCTCTGCAGCTTCGAAATCAACGAAATCTACTCAGGCTGCCTGGACATGGGAGATGACAAAGAGGAAGAGCCCCCAGGAACTGGTTCATCTCTTGAGGGGGCCAGACAAAACCAGGTAGATGAACTGAAGTCCATGGAAGAAGAGTTGGAAAAGATGGAGAGAGAGGCATGCTGTTTTTCCCATGAAGACAGCAGCTCTTCAGAAGCTGACACGGAGCTCTCCTTTGAGGACTGGGGCTGGCAGAGTGGTTCACTGAGTTCACCCAGCCTGCCTGAGCCAGCCAGAGGAGCCAAGGGCAACGTGAGCAACAGGTCCCTGACCGAGCAGTACATCAGTAAGTGTGTGCTGAATCTAAAGATTTCACAGACCTTAATGCACCAGAATGCCAATTTGCTGAGGAGTATTCAACAGAAAATAGATAAGCTTGAGATGACACAGAAGGAGCAGGAGGGCAGGTCTCTGTGGGCTTCCTCAAGAGAGTTTGCAAACGGCTATGACTGGCCTTCAGCCCTGGGCCCCCAAGCTTCAAGCTATATTCCTCCTGCCATGCAGCTGCCAGGGAACCTGCAGCCGGACACTGAGGGCAACTGCCCGACCCTAGCAAAGTCTCCAAGAACAATGAGAGACTTTCAAGGAGGACATTTTGGCAAAAGGTCCAAGAAAAGAAGCAGCTGTGGCTGGACACCTTTCACCCCTTTCCCCCAAGTCCCTGAAGAAAGCACTAGGGATCAGCCGGAGAAGGGCCAACAGGTAAGGCTGAGAAGTAGGGGCAGGGCAGCACAAGCAGGATCTGGAGCCGGGCTCAGCCTTGCCCCTGACCTGCGAGCAAGGACTGATGTCAGCACAGCCAGCTCACAGTGGGGTCCTCTTGGCTTTGGGAAGTAAGGCCTCTAGGTTGGAATTCCAAGATAGATAACTCTTTTTTTTTTTTTTTTTGTGGTTCGCGGGCCTCTCACTATTGTGGCCTCTCCCGCTGAGGAGCACAGGCTCCGGACGCGCAGGCTCAGCGGCCATGGCTCACGGGCCCAGCCGCTCCGCGGCATGTGGGATCTTCCCGGACTGGGGCACGAACCCATATCCCCTGCATCGGCAGGCGGACTCCCAACCACTGTGCCACCAGGGAAGCCCAAGATAGATAACTCTTCACCTCCTGTTCCAAACCCAGCACACAACCCATGTCCTTCTCTGTAAATTCAGAGAAGTTTGAACCATGTGAAATTGTTGTTCTATAGGTTAAAATAATCAAGTATTGACACTTTTATATAGTTCAGCTCATCAAATATGGTATCTTGGGCAGGTATTAATCCCCATTTTAAATTGCTTATTCATTCATTCATTCACTCATTCAACAAACATTTATAGAGCAAGAGGCTATTTATTAGACCCTGGGATATTATGATGAATGAACCACAAGTTCTACTATGAGTATTTCAGACACCAGTGGGGGACAGAGGGACTCGATAGTCAAAGAAGATGCCTCAGAGGATATGAGAAACCATGGGTTGAAGAGTGGTTCCTCCATGAGCTTCTTAAGGACAGGTCTTACTCATGCTGTGTCCCCACACCAAGAAGGGGGCCTAGCACGTAGAAGGTACTTGATAAACAGTCATTGAGGGAAGGACTAAACGAACGAATTTGAACAAGTTCACACATGCAGAGCTGGCTGCCTCTTGAATCAGAATTTTAGAGGTGGATCGAGCCCATCCTTTTACAGAGTGTGAAGCTCAAGCTCAGAGCCTTAAACTTTCCAAGGTCCGCTGGTGTGGCTGAGAGCGGGGTGGAGTAGGAGAGGTCAGCACCATTGGAAGGAAGATCTTATTACTAAAATTATTTAGAGTTTCTGGCTCATGGTAATAAAAAGCAGGCTTTTGGTGAGTTTTATTATTGTTTTAAAATCCTCCACCTGCAGTGCACCCGCTTAGGCCTGCACAGGGCAGACGACTCCCACTTAACCCCCATGCCTTGCTGCGCTACTGCCGAGGCCCACAGCTGATCAGGGGCAGGTTTCTGACTCCCAGTCTCGTGCTGTTTCACTGTTCCTTGCTGAATTTCAGTGAGACTTCAGTCCTCACTTAGAACATTTGGAAAAGCCTTGGCATTTGTTTTTATGTAAAGAGGAGGCACAAAGAATTTACTTAGATTCTTAATTTTTCTGTTTCTGTTGGAAGTTAGAGTTTGCTAGAAAACCATTAGAAATAACTTTTATTGTATACTGTGTTTTGGTTACCTATTGCTGTCTGACAACAACAACAAAAGCCCAAACTTAGTGACTTAAAATAACAATGTTTTATTATTTCTCATAATTCTGTGGGTCAGGAATAAGACAGGGCTTAACTGAGTGATTCCTCCATTCCATGTGGCACCGTCTGGGATCACCCCCTCGACGGCATTCAGCTGGAGGCTGGGCTGGGCAAGAAGGTCCAAGAAGGCTTCACTTACCCGTCTGGTGCCTTAGGCTCCCCCAGAGGGCCTCTCTCCACGCTTGGCTTTTCATTCACCCAAGCTTCTCTGCAGCATGGCAGCTGGCTTCCCAAGTGAAAGCTGAAGCGGCCAGGCCGCTTAAAAACTAGGACAGTGTCACTTCTGCTGCTTTTCTGTTGGTCAAAGTCATGAAGCCAGCACAGATTCAAGGGGAGGGAAGTAGATTCCAGCTCCCAAATGGCAGGGAGGGAAGGAATTGATGACAGTCATTGTTGGAAGCCACCTACTAGTACATGAGACTATGGGGAAAACAATTACACCGTATTTCAACTGTTCTTTAAAAAGTGTACCCTGGTTTTCTAGCATAATCAGGAGTAAGGCATTTTCACCTCAATGATTTTTTCAGACAATTGGAGTTCATTCTTTTAATTTCTCCATTCTCAAATTTTTAATCATACTGAATGAAAACATTACAAACTTCCCATTATTCTAAATACCTGTTTTGGATATATTCTAAATATATACTGGTCTTTCCTTGGTGACCATGACATTTTTCTGAACATCTGTTATTGTGATGTTCCATGATACAATGCTGCCGCCACAGAAGAGCCTCTGGAGGTCATATTCCAGAGAGATTATGATCATTTTTATGTATCTTCTCACCTTTAGGCACCTTGCTGCCATCCCCAAATCTCACATTTGTTGCCTTAATAGGTTAGGAAATATAATTAACTAAGTTTGTTAAAATTGGAGTAAGCAGATCCCAAAGTCTTTCTTTTGGATAAAGGGCATAGACTTTCATTTATTTTGCTTCTACTATTTCCGAAGTATTGTGGCCTTTTTTTTGTTGTTGTGTTTTATTTTCATAGCATCCCCCTGGTGGATTTAGGTAGATATTATTGTCCCTGTTTTATGGATGAGGAAACTGAAACATAAGGCTCTCTTAGGTTAGTCTGAGCAAAGGTCAGATTAGAACCCAGGGCCTGGGGCTCCTGCCACAAAACCTGCTGCCTTAATTAATACAGGGGAAAGTTTGGGGATTTTTTTTAAAAATAAATTTATTTATTTATGTATGTATTTATTTATTTTTATTTTTGGCTGCGTTGGGTCTTAGTTGCTGCGCGCGGGCTTTCTCTAGTTGCGGCGAGCGGGCTTCTGATTGTGGTGTCTTGTTGCGGAGCACGGGCTCTAGGCGTGCGGGCTTCAGTAGTTGTGGTGCTCGGGCTCAGTGGTTGTGGCACTTGGGCTCCAGAGTGCAGGCTCGGCAGTTGTGACGCACAGGCTTAGCTGCTCCGCAGCATGTGGGATCCTCCCGGACCAGGGCTCGAACCTGTGTCCCCTGCATTGGCAGGCAGATTCTTAACCACTGAGCCACCAGGGAAGTCCAGGTTTGGGGAGTTTTGATGTCTATTTTGTCTGCTCCTTCTCCACTTGTGCCCTGTTCAGCCTGGAGTCCTGGGGGCCAACATTTCTATGTACAGGCCTCCAGCTAAGAGATGCGTTACTAGATGTGAAACATGCAAAATGAAATTGTCTTGAGAGGTCTGGTTAGTTCTACACACTTAGCGAGAATGGCTTTAAAAATAGAATGTGAAGGGACTTCCCTGGTGGCGTAGTGGTTAAGAATCCGCCTGCCAATGCAGGGGACACATGTTCGAGCCCTGGTCCAGGAAGATCCCCCATGCCGCGGAGCAACTAAGCCTGTGCGCACCACAACTACTGAAGCCCGCGTGCCTAGAGCCCATGCTCCACAACAAGAGAAGCCACCACAATGAGAAGCCCGTGCACCGCAACGAAGAGTAGCCCCCACTCACGGCAACTAGAGAAAGCCCGCGCACAGCAACGAAGACCCAACGCAGCCAAAAAGAAAAAAATAATATATATATATATATATATAGAGAGAGAGAGAGAGAGAGAGAGGGAATGTGAGAGTGAAGGGAAGAGGAATTCCTTCATCTAAGCACTGAAACATGTCTACTGATTTTTAAGCTGCCATCTCTTTGTGGTCCTGGAAAACAGAGCAGAGGTGAACAGTTTCAGCCCACTCATGGAGCCAAGGACAGTTTGGAAAGAAACAGGAACCAAAATACCAGCAGGTGGGTTAACATTGTATTGTTCTTTGTGTCACCATGTCTTTAGACTCCCATGTGACCCTGAGGCCACTTAATGATCTTCATATGTCTAGTGACAAAGAGATTGTGAGAGATGAGGCATAGTAACACAGAAACAGATCTTGGCAAGTTCTCTCCGTTGCGTAAGTGAGAATAGTGGTATAATGGAGACTTGCAGGGGACATCAAGTGGCTGGCAGGTTAGCCACACAGAACTCATCAGTTGTCAAGAGTAAAGCATCCTGCCTTTCTGAAACTGCCCAGATTGTGGTTTTTTTTTTTTTTTGGTTGCACCATGCAGCATGTGGGACCTTAGTTCCCCAACCAGGTACTGAACTTGCACCCCCTGCATTGGAAGCATAGATTCTTAACCACTGGACCACCAGGGAAGTCCCCAGATTGTTTTTCTTATAAAAAGAATTGCCAAGTACTCCATGCACCAGTGCTACAGAAACCAAACTATGTGAAAACCAGTGTTGTTCAAAATAAGCATCACTGACTCTGGGGGACAGAAGGAGGGGGTTGAACAGTATCATTGTTACCTTGCGGCCTCTGATTTTTAGCCAGATCAACAAAATGAATTGGTTTCAGCACAAATCACCAGAAGGAGGGTGTATGCGTATGCTGGGTTTTTAAGAACTTAGGTAAAACAAATTTTATTTTGCATAAGAGGAATTATTATTATTTTTTAAATTATTTATTTATTTATTTATTTTGGCTGCATCGGGTCTTAGTTGCGGCATGCGGACTCTTAGTTGCATAATGCAGACACTTAGTTGCGGCATGAGAACTCTTGGTTGTGGCATGTGGACTCTTAGCTGTGGCATGCATGCAGGATCTAGTTCCTGATCAGGGATCGAACCCAGGCCCCCTGCAATGGAAGCACGGAGTCTTACCCACTGGACCACCAGGGAAGTCCCTGCATAGGAGGAATTATTAATGGAGCAATAAATGTTTTTCAAGATAGAGTATTATATCAATTTAGTTTTCCTTTTCTGTGGTTAAATGGCAACATTAATCCACAGCTTGAAGTCAGTCCTCCTGGAAAGAAAATTTTGTACCTACTCCCAGTGGTGACTAAAACTAATGACAAATTTGCTGTTCCATTCATTTTGGTTAAATATATACATTAAGGGAGAATCAAGGAAAATGCCCAGACATTTTAGATTAGTGTATTTTACCTTTACAAAGGAAATTAACTGAAGAACCACCTAACTGGCATCAGAGAGTTTAGCAGTCACATCATTGACAGAGGCATATAGGGTGATAGTATAGCCACTGGATGACAAAGCAAAAGCTGTAGTTGTGGCTTCGCCTGCCCAGCTCCACCCTCTTCCCCCAGGAGAACAAAAAACTGACTAAAGAAAAGTTTAACACTTTGCTACCAATCCACCTACTCTTTCTGTATGCTTAAAAAAATTGTAATTATATACATGTAGGCAATTTTGTATCCTCAGTTTTTGCTTTATCTTAGAACATGGTTATCCCTTGTTATTAAAAACATCCTGTAAACTTACTTTGAAATTGTTGAATTTCCCCCATTGTTGAATTTTAGGTTGTTTTATTCTTTATTTTTTGTTTTCCTGTTATGAATAGGGCTACAGTGACTTGTCAGTAAATTTTTTTTTTTTTGCATTTTGGGTTATGTCCTTGATAGATTCTCAGAAGCAGAGTTACTAGCTCAGAGGGTTTGAACATTTTAAAGATTCTTTTTTTTTTTTTTTTTTTTGTGGTACGTGGGCCTCTTACTGTTGTGGCCTTTCCCGTTGCAGAGCACAGGCTCCGGGCGCGCAGGCTCAGCAGCCATGGCTCACGGGCCCAGCCGCTCCGCGGCATGTGGGATCTTCCCGGACCGGGGCACGAACCCGTGTCCCCTGCATCAGCAGGCGGACTCTCAATCACTGCGCCACCAGGGAAGCCCTTAAAGATTCTTGATAGCTATTGCCAAATTGCTCTTCAAAGAAACTGATTGGATGTGACCTTTCCAATTCAACAGTCTCTGCACTCTGATCCAGTGGGAGAGTGGGGTATTCTGGATAAAAGGGAATTCACATATATGCCATAGATCACACATTTTCAAAGAGTTAGTTTAATAGGTGATAACATATATATTATAATGGAATATTTAGAGGAAAAAGAAACTCCCTTGTTTTGCAGACGAGGAAACCTTGGCCCAGAGAGATTGAAGTTTGCCAAAGTCAGACAGCTAGCCAGTGGCAGGACATGGTCTCGAACTCAGTGAAACTAGGCTGAAGATCTCTGAATGTTCTTCAGAGCCCCTGGTGCCTCAAGACCATCTTTACAAATGTTAGCTATTGTGCTATCACTGATATGCAGGTGTGCATATTACCAGAGGATTCTGATCAAAGGGCAGGAACAGCTACTGAACCTTCACCTATGTTCTGTGGCATTGTGGCAGGGCTCTGCTACAGCCCAAGTAACCAGGATTCTGTCTGGTGCAGCTGTGTTTCAGTTGTGGGTCTTCTACCTCGAGATCTTCTAACCCACTCCTTTTATTTCTTAGCCAGGGAAGGCCTAGAGAGTCCAGTGCCCAAACCAGAACGACACAGCTCAGTGGTGCACTCCTCACTGTGCCAGGCCACCCACAGGGACCACTCACGTCATCCACCCCTGGCCGAGGCTCTTCCAGGTAGAGCCTTGTGGGCTGAACGTTGGGAAGTCTAGTGCTCCCTGGTGGTGGGTCGGAGTCAGTGCAATCTCAGGAACGGCTCAGAGTAATAGGGGACAGTCCTCCGGGTGGGTTGATGGGCTTGGGGTTGTGCCAGGAACTTGAGCAAACTGATGTGTTTGTGTCCACTCACTCCCTTCCTCCAAATCTATGCAATTCAGGATCAGTATGGAATCTGTGTCTTCTAAAATCTGTAACACAAAGTCAAGAAATAATGAAGATGCTGGAGAGATACACTTAAAATGGAAAAGTGAGTATAAAGTCATGGATTCTGTTGAACAAAATGAAATTTAAAGTATCTTTCTAACCTTGTTGTCATCTGTAAGTACACAGCCTGTATTGCATTGTTCTCCCATATTCTTTTCTTTTTAGATCGTTCCATTTTAAAAGCAAGACCTTTCTGATTACACACTGCAGAGAGAAGTGCTTTATTCATTTCTGTACTATATAGGAAATTCTTCTATTTTACATGTGTATACATATATATATATATGTATGTATGCTATATAACACATGCAGTAAAAATACACAATATAGATGTTTAATATATAACATTATTAAGGTAGAGAGCTTGCAGTGTCACTTTCACATATTTTGTGGGCGTTATCCTTTTGTATCAGTCTAATCTTGTAAGCTTAACAGGATGCAGCATCTACGTTTTTTGATACTAATGCTAAGTGACATTGCAAAAGTAGAGAAAATGGGAGTGAAAACACACATGAACACATACATGCGTACTCCCCAAATATGAGCTCAGCGTGGTCTAGAAAGGCTAGACAGACTCAATGGAATTCCTTCCATTAGTCTCTACAGACTAGGGGCTTCAGATGTCATTTTCTTGTAAAATCTTCACAGCAAGAAGGTCCGTCTACAAGTTTCCTGTTACTTTTTACTCTAATTCAGCAAAAAGCACTGTAACTAACTGAAATTCTGCCTTTCCCTTACTCTGTCATCAATTCTCTCCTCTCCTCTGCTTCAGGCCAAGCTAAGGATGATGCAATTCCAAAAACGCAATCATTGTGACAATATGAGCTATAAAATATGACATAACTCTTTAAGAATCTAAAGCTTTTGTTTCCAGCATTCACAGTGATCTTTTAAACGCTGCTTTCTCTTACATCCAGCGGAGGTGAAAGAAATGGCAGAGAAAGCAGCTACTGGGCAGCTGGCAGTACCTCCTTGGCATCCTCAGAGTAGTGTGACTTTAGAAAATGAGGCTGAAAACAGGCCTGATCCCCTGCTGCAGCCCCCCATTAAGGTCCCTGAGCACGTGGATTGGCAGCAAGCTATAGAGCATCCCAAGAAAAATGATGAGCCAGGAGGAAATGGCAAGTGTGACAAAACAGACAGCAGTGACCGCAGCAGTGACCAGCATGGCAGACAGCCAGGGCCTCGAAGTTTCACCGGTAAGTTCAGTTGGACGAGTCAGGGTAGGTGAGCTCTATCAAGTTGTCAGCTCTCAAAAATAAGTAAACCTCCTAGAATATTTCCTTTAGTCTTCTTTCCTACCTGTCTGGGAATCCTGAATTCCAGGGGAAAGCAGCATACCCTTCTAATCCCACTGTCCTTCAGACAGGTAAAGAAGTCCAGAGATTCATGAGTTTTTCTATTACCGGAGCAGATTCCTTTGTCCAAAGGAAGTAAAATAATCTCCATGCACTGACCCTGGATCTGGGTCTAACCTCACAAAGAATCGAACCTTTTACCTGAGGGCATTGGTGGAAGGCCACTCCGTACCGCCCCCTTCTTTGCGTTGCATTTTAAGCCAGAAAAATTCCAGTGGCTCTCAGAGAGTCTATGCCTGAGGAACTTAGAGACAAACGGCATTTACTGTCATCACTTTTAGAGATTTGTAGGTGAAAACTGAAGAGTGTGTATTTCTACCTGGTAATTTGCTTGCAATCAGGGCATGGGATATCGTTTCACAGTTGTTTGCAAATCAAAGGAAGGTACATCTAAATTATTATTTATCTTAGGTAGAAAATCTATTGGTTTGGATTTTTTTGGTATTTAAAATCTGTTCCTTGTCAAGCATCGCTCTTGAATGGGTAGGCAAAAGGGTGGCTGATCCAGGGCCCCGTGCTGGGGCCAGACTAGCCTAACAGTCTCCACTTCGATTTGACATATGAAACATGGCCACCCTTGGCAGAATATGCCTACATCTCTTCTCTCATGCCACCCTTCGCCCCTTCCATGCCATTTGAATATCACCAAATGACAATGATTGTGTTATAATTATTAGGTACCAGGCACCTGCCCCCCAGAAAAAATGAGCAGCCAGAGCATGGGGAAGTCCTTCAAGAAAATTCGGATGCACCTGTGGTTGTTGAGCAGTCTTACAGCGTGAGTCATACTGCCTGGAGAGCCAACTTGAACCCAAAGACCTACTAGAACTGAGTTGTCATGTATTATGACATTGAAATAATATCTGTCTTAGTTCTTTTTTGTTGGAGCATGTGCCCTCGTGTCTCTGACATGAAAGAAGAAGTCTTTCCTCCCTGCCTCATACTTTTTTTTTTTTTTTTTTGCGGTATGCAAGCCTCTCACTGTTGTGGCCTCTCCCGTTGCGGAGCACAGGCTCCGGACGCGCAGGCTCAGCGGCCATGGCTCACGCGCCCAGCCGCTCCGCGGCACGTGGGATCCTCCCGGACCGGGGCACGAACCCGTGTCCCCTGCATCGGCAGGCGGACTCTCAACCACTGCGCCACCAGGGAAGCCCTGCCTGATACTTTTTGAGTTAGTTCAACTCAAAGCATTGTGTATATCGGAGCTTGGGGAAAACACAGACAAGTGTTATATTCAGCTCTGACCCTTGAGCTTTCTGTCAAGTTGGCTAGACAAGACCAACTCTTTTTTTTCTTAATTAATTAATTAATTTTTGGCTGTGCTGGGTCTTCGTTGCTGCGCGCAGGCTTTCTCTAGTTGTGGCGAGAGTGGGGTCTACTCTTCGTTTTGGTGTGCGGGCTTCTCAGTGCGGTGACTTCTCTTGTTGCGGAGCACGGGCCCTAGGCACGAGGGCTTCAGTAGTTGTGGCTGGCGGGCTCTAGAGCACAGGCACAGTGGTTGTGGCGCACGGGCTTAGTTGCTCCACGTCATGTGGGATCTTCCTGGACCAGGGATCGATCCCATGTCCCCTACATTGGCAGGCAGATTCTTAACCACTGCGCCACTAGGGAAGTCCCAAGACTAACTCTTAAAGCACGGTCAGCTACCAAAGCTCGTGACTCAGGTCAGATTGAAGTACAAGGCCAGGGTTGCGATGGGAGTACCTTCACCTGGAATGTCACCTAAGACCCAAATTCAGCTTTCAACTCAGTGGAAGGAAGGTGTTCATGCCTGAAACCTCTGCCTCAGCAAGATCTCTGGGATACAGTCATATCCTAGCATTTGCATTGGGGTTACAGCCTTGCTTCCGGGATTTAGTGCATTCTTCAGGCATGCAGTTGGGCCATAGTCCAGCCAGAGCAAGGAACCAGAATTTTTGTAATCACCATTGACGTGGGCCCAGGATCATTTAAAGAATATAAACAGCAGCTGAGAATGAAACAATGTAAAAAGCCAGGTGTGATAACATTAGAGGTCTTTTGAAGAACATACTATTGTAGTAATCATAGCACACAAACTGTTCACAGGACAATTCATTCTTTCTCCCATGTGAGGGCTGGAAGGATGTGCCACATTCAGCATACTGGCTTGGCTGGGAAGCATCTCTGTCAGGGAAGTGGGGAATGTATGGGAGGCCAAGCTTGTCTGAGAAATTTCAGTTTGACAGGAGAGGTTGAGGAAAGCAGCTGCTAAGTGCACAGAGGAGGAAGTATGGCAAAAGCAATGTCCAAGGAAATAAACCACAAAACCTCTGCAAAGGGATGACTGAAGATGAGGAAAGGAGCCAGTTGTCTGGCCATGTGGTGATCAGGGCCTGAATGTAGAGAAAGAGCAAAAAAGGAAGGGGTAGAGTGGAGATGCTGAAGAAATAACTTACTTTATTTTGTTTTTATTGTTGAGATTGCATTGCTATTTTTAAAATCATGCTTCTTTTTTTTATTTATAAATTTATTTAATTAATTTATTTATTTTTGGCTGTGTTGGGTCTTCGTTGCTGCACGCGGGCTTTTTCTAGTTGCGGAGAGCGGGGGCTGCTCTTCGTTGCGGTGCGCAGGCTTCTCACTGTGGTGGCTTCTCTTGTTGTGGAGCACGGGCTCCAGGCATGCAGGCTCTGTAGTTGTGGCTCATGGGCTCTAGAGTGCAGGCTCAGTAGTTGTGGCACACGGGCTTAGTTGCTCCGCGGCATGTGGGATCTTCCTGGACCAGGGCTCGAACCTGTGTCCCCTGCATTGGCGGATTCTTAACCACTGCACCACCAGGGAAGCCCCAAAATCATGCTTCTTCACTTGCCTTTAAACGGGAATACCTGAGGGAGTCCCAGTTCTGAGCAGCCTCAGCCTGGAGGACAATGCCAACACATGGACTGTGTCTAGGCTCTTGAGGATCAGGGTGTTTAAATTCAGTCCCCAGCTTGAGTTGTCTAGGGACTTTTTTCTTCCTGTGAATTTTAGAGCAAAAAGGTCACCCAACCTCCCCCCACTTCCACTGTGCAGGTAAGGATGTTGAGATTCAGGACTGTCATTTGTCACATTTGCTCCAGGGGGTTCACAGCTCACAGTGGGGAAGGAGGGCCTGCCCCAGGGGGTCACAGCTCACAGTGGGGAAGGAGGGCCAGAGGTGCAAGTAGGCAGGAAGGTCTCAGAGAGTGTCACCCCGACCACAGAGTAATTTTTGATACCCCATCATTAACACTGCATCCAGCTGTAAAGGGATTTGTTTACAATAAACACCAACTTAAAAGTGATTTCCTACCTTATTAATAGGATCAGTCCGTGCAACCAACTTGTTCACCAGAGTCTTCTGAAGACGTAACAGATGAAGTTTTAACTCCAGACCATGAATATTTTTACTCCTCAACTGCTCAAGAAAACTTGGCTCTAGAGGTAAAAAAATTTTTTTTAATAAATTTATTTATTTGTTTGTTTTTATTTTTGGCTGCATTGGGTCTTCGTTGCTGTGCGTGGGCTTTCTCTAGTTGAGGTGAGCAGGGGCTACTCTTCATTGTGGTGCCCAGGCTTCTCATTGCGGTGGCTTCTCTTGTTGTGGAGCATGGGCTCTAGGCATGAGGGCTTCAGTAGTTGTGGCTTGCGGGCTCTTGAGCACAGGCTCAGTAGTTGTGGTGCACAGGCTTAGCTGCTCCACGGCATGTGGGATCTTCCCGGACCAGGGCTTGAACTTGTGTCCCTTGCATTGGCAGGCGTATTCTCAACCACTGCACCACCAGGGAAGCCCCTAGAGGTAAAAATTTACAGTTCAGGATAAAGTACATCTTCAGCTTTTCTGTTGCCTTATTCCTTTAAAATTATTTTTATTAAGAAAAATAGCTTACACATAAAAGTATATAATGTCAATTTATCAGTGTTTTTGTGTGTTTTGAAAAAACGTGAAAAATAAGATTTTTGATAATGAAGGTCATAAGCAATTTCTCCCAAAATTGTGGCTCCTGCATTTGTACAGCACTTTGTACTTCTTTTTTCAAAACACTTTCCTTCATGTTACCCAATTCACACATCCTTCCTGAAGGGAAGAGAAGGCAGCCTGCTGTTATTCCTCCGTGTGAAGAACTGGCAAATGCAGATGTAGGGAATTAGCCCTGGCCTGGCCAGATTTAGTGGTGAGAGAGCCAGGAATAGAGTCACAGTGTCAGCAGTGAATGTGAGGCTGTCCAGTACACAGGGCTTTCTCTGGGATCTGCCTAGCTTTTGCAAGAACCTGTTTGTACAGAGTATTTTCATTTATAAAATGAAACTTATTGGATTCTCTTATTTACTTATGTTATTTTTACCTCACCTGTCCCCTAACCTGCCACTTTTTGAGGTTCTTTTACCAATATGGAAGGTACGGAAGAGGAAAGAGAGGATTGTACATGTCAGTCACAGCATTTGACTGACAAGAAGAATTCAGTGATGCATCAAAACGCGTAGTTTCCACTTGTTGGCGCTTCTGAAAACTCAATTAGAGCAATTTTCCATTATTAATCCTTTAAACATTCTTGGTTTTACGGTGGACTGGGACATTAAGAAAATCTTTAATAGAAATGTATAAAGTATATATACATACATATGTATATACATGTAACATACATATGTATATACATGTAACGTGTAGATGTATATAAAAAGTATAACGGAGAAGACTACACACGTCTTTAGTGTACAGCTCATGAAATTTTACATGCTGAACACACTCATGTAGCCAGCACCCAAATCAAGAAATAGACCATTCTTGATCCCCCGAAAGACCTCCTTGTGTTTCCTCCTACTCCCTGCCTCCCCTCAAAGGAACCAGTGTTCTGACTGGTCACCCCATAGAGTAGCTTTGCAGTCTGGGCCGTTTTTCCTACCTTCTTTGGCTTTTCTGATAAAGCTCCCAGGAATCAAAACATCTTTGTTGGAAGGTTGTGGTGAGGAGGGGATGATGAAGGGAAAAGTCACCCGATTCCACCTCAGAATGGGAGGTGGGGGAGGGCTTGTTGAGGAAGAACACATAGTACAAATAAGTGCTTAATGTCTGTGATGAAGGTTTGTTCTTTTTCTGTAGAAGATGTAGGAACCTTATGAAGATTTTCAAGGTTTAAGAACATCAAGAAATTCTCTCTCCACCTTCTGATGATATGTCTGCCTCCAGTGACCCTCCTTTCTTTGCTCTTTCATTCTTTGCAGACCTCAAGTCCCATTGAAGAAGACTTTGAAGGAATACAACATGCTTGTGCCCGACCTCAAGCCTCTGGTAATAAGCCCTCAGGGCAGATTCCTTTGAGAGTCCCTCATCTTTACTTTCTGTCAGATCACACATGTTTAGAGCTGGAAAGGTCCTTAGAAATAACCTTCCAGGCCTTTCATTTTACAGATGAGAAAACTTAGGCTCAGTGATTTCCCCTGCCCCTCACTAGTCTCATGACATCCATACATCATGTTATTTATACCTCCCCTTGCATTCTTATAGCATACGTTATAGCAGTTGCTTCTTCTTCTATTTTCCCCCTGTAGTCTCTTTCCCTAGATTTCAGGCTCTTTTGTGGCACATAGCAGGTGTTCAGTTATCTTTGCTGAGCTGACCTGAGGGGTTGACCTAGGCCACACAGCTAGTTATTGACACAGCGACAACCAGAACTAGGTTTCCATGTCCTTCTCTTCCCCAAAAGGCAGAGTTCCACCATCATTTTCCTTTGGTTGCTTGGCATCTTAGCAAAGGGTTAATGATAGCCAACAGTACAGTGAATGTAACGTCCTTCCCTTGGGAGGCCTTGGGTTCTCTATAACTTAGCAACTGCTTCCCGTTACATGGTAAATTAACCTTGGATCAGCAGCTGGGGTGTGACACAAGACAAGATGTAAGTGAACCACAGGTTCTGATACAGGCATTTTAAAAATTGTGCACTTTCGCTCTTTTAAGGTATGCAACCATCCATTTTTAAAACCAGGGTTATCCACCTCCCAAGCCATGTAGCTCGGTCCAGGGTCGTGTCTCAACAGTCTGAACCCGGGCTGGGTGGGTTTAGGTTCCGACCATACTCCCTTCCTCCTGCTGCATACTCCAGCTGCCATCTCTAACCTGATGCAGGCCCCCGTCACAGGCACAAGCATTTTAAGAAGCTATAAGCTTTTAGATGAACAGTTAAATTCTCAGGACAATATGTATTTAAAGTTCCCAAACCTGGGTCTCTGGCCACCCAGCTCTTTCTGTGGAGCCTCTGCCCATGATCACTTTCTGTGTGAGCCTGACCTGTACATGGCCACTTCACTAGTGTTTGGAAGAGAGTTGAGTAGGATAGAGAAGTTATGGGGCAAGCAGATCAGAAAACCAGGGCTAGTTGGATACAAACATCTAAAGTACATGTAGAAGCCTCTGATTTCTACTCTGTTTCCTCCTTTTAGCCCTTCTCCTCCCCCTTTTTCACTAGGGGTCTGATATATCAATATATCCTCTCCATACCAGGCAATACAACAGGGATAAAAGTTGCATACATGCTGGGTTCCAAGCCCAGTTCTGCCACTGATTTTTTTTGTGCATTACCTTGGGCATGTCACTCCACCTGAGGGCTCCACTTTTCCTCCATGTAAAGTAAAGGAGAAAGTTACACTCTAAAATCTCTAAGTTCCCCTCCAGGTCTAAATTGTGCTTATTAGGAATTCATTTATGCTTTCCAGGTGTTTACGCTTTCTAGGCATTTGAAAAGGGGTGGAAAGAAGAAGAACCCCTAGGCTTCTCCACTGGTGGGGTTTCAGAGTAGCTTGGCTTCTGCTGAAGGCGGCACTTTTATAGTGGGCCTCCCATTGCCTACCAGACTACCTCCTGGACCTGAAGAATGGCAGGCGGATCATGAGCATTTGCCAGCGGGGCAGGCTGGTCTGTCTGTCCTCTTCTCTATAAACCAGAGCTATGTAATGGTGGAAAGGAAAATGGATACTGGCCCCGTGTGTCCAGAGGCCTTACTGAGAGCTGGGGAGGAGTGACTTCAGATGCTTGAGGCCAACGAGAACAGAAGACAGTTGAATTAGCTCCTTAGTACTCAAGACCCCATCCCCACTCTTTATGTGGTGTTTGGTGGCCAAGAGACACAGTTAATGTTCTGGGAATGCCCAGAACATTGGTCTTTTCTTTTCATTTTCTTAATATTTTCATTTATTTATTTAATTTTATTTATTTTTGGCTGCACTGGGTCTTTGTTGCTGCACGCAGGCTTTTCTCTAGTTGTGGCGAACAGGGGGCTACTCTTCCTTGTGGTGCGCGGGCTTCTCATTGCAGTGGCTTCTCTTGTTGCGGAGCACAGGCTCTAGGCGTGTGGGCTTCCGTAGTTGTGGCACGGGGGCTCAGTAGTTGTGGTGCATGGGCTTAGTTGCTCTGTGGCATGTGGGGTCTTCCCGGACCAGGGCTCGAACCCGTGTCCCCTGCATTGGCAGGCGGATTCTTAACCACTGCACCACCAGGGAAGCCCTCGTGGTCTTTTCTATTTGGAATCTTTAGTGAACAAACAATTCTTGGTTTCAACGCCCCCTGGTGTCTGTTGACAGGAACCAGGTCAGTTTGCCTTCCTGAAAAGACAAAACAACATTTGTCTCCAGAAATAACTGTGCAGTTATAACTGAAAGGCCAGTAAATGGCTTGATTGTATTCTGAGAGTCAGAATATAGTTCTCCCCTCTGAGCAAGGGAAATAAACTTTCAGAGCAAAAACCTCTTCTACAGTGCTCACTCCAAACCCAACTAGGAAGCACTCTGTTTATGTAGATTATTTCCTATTCTGGATCAGACCAAGGAAAATTCTCGAGAATGAAAGTAATCATCTGGGTTGGCAAAAATTCACTAAAAAATGCACGTACTTTATTCTTTCAGGTGAAGAAAAGTTCCAAATGAGAAAAAACCTTGGAAAGAATGCTGAAATTTTGACCAGGTCTCAATTCCAACCTATACAAAGGTATATGCTATTATTATTTTTTTTATTTTTTACTTTTTTTGGGGTACGCGGGCCTCTCACTACTGCGGCCTCCCCCGTTGCGGAGCACAGGCTCCAGAAGCGCAGGCTCAGCGGCCATGGCTCACGGGCCCAGCCGCTCTGCGGCATGTGGGATCTTCCCGGACCGGGGCACGAACCCGCGTCCCCTGCATCGGCAGGCGGACTCTCAACCACTGCGCCACCAGGGAAGCCCCCTATGCTATTATTTTATTCACAGTTTCAGACTCAAAGAAGTAATGTTATTTGATGGTAATGCCCCATATTTACATGTTGCTCTTCTTCAAATATAATAGCCACCATGTTATAACAGTAAGCTTTGGGCAGCTTAGCTTTGTGAGGACTTGTTCAGCAGAATTGTGAGGCGTCGTGAAAAGGAGTTGTTATCTGTATTCAGATCCTGACTCTGCTTTTCTAACTTGGTCAAATTTCTCAACCCCTCTCTTCTAGCTCCCCATTTGTAAAATAGCAATAAGAATCATCACTGGACATATTGTTAATTGAAAAAAATGCACAACAGTGTATGTAATTTAATACCACCTGTGTAAAAATGAGAGGGAAGGGAGATACCTATAATCCTTGTAGTGTGTCGACATTTCTGGAAGTCTATACAGTGGTTAACTCTAGAGAGAGAGTCCAGAGGTTTTTCTTTTTATCTTATAACCTTCTTTGCTGTTGGAATGTTCCACCATGGGTGCATACTACTTTTGAAAGAAAAAGCTACTTTGTTTTTTTTTACTTTTACAAATGAGAAAGAGAAATTCCATCTGGTTAAGGAAAGTTTCTGTAGACAACATTGAGTTTTATTTTTACACCTCTCTTAAATAATATATTTTCAATTCTATTGAATAAATGGAAGATTCTAAATTCAAAAAAGAAAAGAATTCTTACTGGGAATGTTGACATAGAGATTAAAAGTAATAATATGACTTCTGGGCATTTACCCAGAGAAATGAAGAATTATGTTTACATGAAAACACATACATGGGACTTCCCTGGTGGTCCAGTGGTAAAGAATCCACCTTCAACGCAGGGAACATGGGCTCCATACCTGGTCAGGGAACTAAGATCCCACATGCGGCGGGGCAACTAAGCCCACGTGCCACAATGACTGAGCTTGTGCACCTCAACGAGAGAGCCCGCGTGCTGCAAACTACAGAGCGCATACGCTCTGGAGCCTGCGCACCACGACTGGAGAGAGAAAAACCGCATGCCACAACTAGAGAGAAGCCCGCACACTGCAATGAAGAGCCTGCATGCTGCAACTAAGACCCGATGCAGCCAAAAAACAAACAAATAAATAAATAAATATTTTAAAAACCCAACACATACATGAATGTTTATAGAAACTTTATTCATAATAGCCAAAATCTGGAAACCCAGATGTTGTCTAACAAGTGAATGGTTTAATAGACTGTGTTACATCCATACCATGGAATGCTCCTCAGCAATAAAAAAGCACGAACTATTGGTACATGCAGCAACTGGGACAAGTCTCCAGAGAATTATGCTGAGTGGAAAAAGCAACCCCTGCAAAGTTATTTACTATATGATTCTACATTTATACCATTCTTGAAATGATAAAATTGTAGAAATAAAGACTAAATGAGTGGTTTCTAGGGGTTAAGAAAGAGATGGGAGTGGGGGGAAATGGACATGGCTATAAAAGGGCAACGTGAGGGGTCCTTGTGGTGGAAATGTTCTGTATCTTGACTGTATCAATGTTGATATCTTGGTTATGATATTGCTCAATAGATTTGCAAGATGTCACCATTGAGGGAAGCTGGGTAAAGTGTATTTCTTAAAACTGCATGTGGACTTCCCTGGTGGTGCAGTGGTTAAGAATCCGCCTGCCAATGCAGGGGACACGGGTTCGAGCCCTGGTCTGGGAAGATCCCACATGCCACGGAGCAACTAGGCCTGCGTGCCACAACTACTTGAGCCTGCACTCTAGAGCCCATGCTCCTCAACAAGAGAAGCCACCGCAGTGAGAAGCCCGTGTACCGCAAGGAAGAGTAGCCCCCCCTCGCTGCGACTAGAGAAAGCCAGCGTGCAGCAACAAAGACCCAACGCAGCCATAAATTAAAAAAAAAAAGAAAAAGAACTGCATGTGAATATACATACAGTTATTTCAAAGTAAAAAGATTAATTCAAAAACTAATAACAGAGATGAAGTGCCTGGTACGATAGCATTCAATTTACTTTCTCTTTTCTGGACCTCAGTTTCCTTTTCTATAATAATGATAGCTAGTATTTCCTAAGTAGTGACAATATGCCAGGTACTCTGTTTTGTCAAATTTAATTCATATAACAACCCTCTCATTTTGCCAATACAGAAAGCAGAGGGTTTTTTCCTTAGGTTGTACAGTTAGTAAGTAGCTATATCATTAGGATAGGCTAGATTATGTTATGTAACACACAACCCCCAGATTTTAGTGGCTTAAAGCAACAAAAACTTATTTTGTGCTCGTGCTCCACGTCCATCACCAGGAGTGTTCTGTGCTACTCTACCTTCCATTAGAAATCCACACTGAGGGAGACTCCGTCTTTGTGCTTCCTTTCTTACTGAGGCAGGAAAAAAGGGAACATGGTGAATTGTGCACTAGGCTTTTAAAGTTTCTGCCCCAAAGTGAATCACATCACTTTCACTTGCATTTCACTGGTTAAAACAAGTCATATGGCCATTTATGTAAATTAGGAGGGCCAGAAAGTACTGTCCTACATTGTGCTCAGCAGGAGAAACAAATATTTAGTGAACAGAATTAATAGTCACAACTCAATCCAAAATCCATGCTCTTTCCTTTATACCATTGGTCTCACAGGATTGTGCAAAGATTAAAAATGTGGAAACATTTGGAAGGATTTAGCATGGGATCTGGCTTATAGTTTGTGTTTGAATATTGAAAATGAATCTTAAATATTGGTTAAAGTAGAAGCAGGTCAAGTTTGTCTTCAGAATTCTTTTCTGGCCATTTTTTGGCACAAGCCTCTCTTGGCCTCCCCTGATACTCCATGCCAAGAAGCTGTTTCACAGTTGGTAAGGCCCCATGGCTGTGCCCTTTGCTCCATCATCCATCCACAGCAAAGTTCCCATGCTCTGTTGATTTCCTCAAGAGCTTGCTCAGCCAGTAGCATCATTGGCTGATTTCAGATGGGCTGACCCTTAGAGAGTATTTATTCAGCCTCTGAAGAGGAAACAGATACCCAGACATCCCTGAGAACATGTGGCTAGTCAGTAGCAGAGCCAGGATCAGAACCCTCACTTTCCACTTTGAGCTTAGTGCCCTTCCAGCTGCCTCTCACACTGGGCCCGTAACTGGTGCCTGGTACCACGATATTGCACTCTGCTGACAGGAGATTTACATAGTTTTCTCACTTTCTCTCTTACAGTATTGAAGACGAACAAGAGGAGACATTAAAGGAGTCACCAAAGGAAATGAAAGAGAAAGACATGTATGGCCACCAAAAGTTGCCTAAGGATTCTGTGCAAAGTCTTGGTTTTAGGGGAAGAGTATTTCCTTGTTTGTAGGAGTCTGTGTTCTTCCCATTTTTATGTATACATTTAATGTGAGCCTGTTTCTTCTTTCACCAAAAAACTGTTGTGATGAGTGATCTAAATTAACAGCATCTTAATCAAGGAAACACAGGGATAAGAAGAATAGAAGTTTATACTTGAGGTAGATTAAATCTGTTTGCCACATAAATAGACTTTCACCTATGGAATTTATTTTTAGCTGCTGAGATATGTTTAAAGTTAGTATCTCTTTTTAAGATATTCTCTAATATTCTCTTTAAGATATCTTACATATCTTATAGATATCTTATGGATATTCTAAGATATTCTCTGATTTTGGCCACTTGCCAAATAAAGATTTTTGTGAAGAGCATCTTTAAAAAGTACCTCTTAGGAATATAGTGTTTGATTTTTGTAAACATCTCCCAATTACTCTGTGCTTTTAATTCTTTAGATCACTGACAGACATTCAAGACCTGTCTAGTATCTCCTATGAACAAGGCAGTTCTTTTAAGGAAGTCTTATGCAAAACACCCAAAATAAACCACGCACCTACTAGTGTCAGCACTCCGCTCAGCCCAGGTAATAACTAGCAGGGGGATGTTCTGGGAAAGGGACTAACAGCCCCTGCCTCGCTGGCTATGGGAAGCCAGGCTGCAGGAGCAGACCCACAGTGTTTTGTCACAGTACAGAGGGGTTTCTTTAGGGTCAGAGCTGAAGGGGATAATCTCATGGGAGGCCAGGTAGCTGTGGTGGTGGTGATTAACCAGCTATAAGGAGATTTTTAAACTCTAGCAATAGAGACATGCAAATGCAGAGTCTACTTTGTACTTGAAGCACTGTTGAATTTAGTGCAAATACATTGGATTCTCTAGAGTTAGTAACTTAAAACAGTACCTTGTGCTTAAACATACATAGCTCTGGGTCCTGCAACTGCATACAGCCAGCATCAAATATCCTCTCTCTAGTGTCCTTTTTTCCAGTATATTTGTGGTTCAAATAATCTCCCTGTAGTCTCTCCCAAGTTTAGAGACTATCATCAGTGATCAGTGATTATTTCAGTTATTGACAATTTGGAAAATCCCTGTTCCAGGTATAGAGTTTTGTGGGGGCTTCTTTTTGTTGTTTTTAAATAATGTAAAGGATTCAGACACTAACTGCCCTCTTTTCTACAACAGGGTCAATTTCTTCAGCTTCTAGTCAGTATAAGGACTGTCTTGAAAGTATCACGTTTCAGGTTAAAACAGGGTCTGCCTCGTTCTGGAAGAGTCAAGAATCTATTCAAACTTTGTCTGATAAATTTACAACTGTCCGAGAGAAAGCAAAGAGCCTAGACTCCCTTCTTACTTCCTCTGAAACTCTTCCTTCAAGACTGACTAATCTCGTAAGTATACTGACTCTGCGCTGCACACTCTTGGAGTGAGTCCAAAGGCGTCAGTGATCCAAAAGGCCAAGATTTCTCCGTGTCTGTTTTACAAAGAAAGCAAGAAATAAGCTGGATCCTCTCCAGGCTTCCCTGGGGCTCCTCTCTGAGTCTGTATTGTAGAATGGATCCTGGGTTTTTGTGCCCTCTTTTTTCCCCCAGAGGTAATGTTTGTCGATTTCTCGAAAGATCCGTCCGCTGCGATAGTTTATGATGCATTGTTCATCTGCATTGTTCTTTCTACCTAACCATGTCTTACATACTAAGAGGAGGCTTGAGTTCTGCTTCCTTCTTGACGCCTCCTCTGGTTAGTTCTCTGAGAGTTTCGATTGATCTCTACCTTTTCTGAACTCCTGAACCAATAATCTGCAGTAAAAACACTTAATGGTACCTTCTCCTTGCTTCCTTCCCCTCCCCGTGCTGTTTGTTTGTTGGTTTCCTTTCTCTCTCTCCCTCATACTTCATATGTGTAGTCTCTTCAAGAAAACTGAAAGTTCCTTACTTGGTTCTGCTCATTAAAAACCTGTTGACTGACCTTTCTGTAGGCAGATTGATTACTTGTTTGGCCCTCAGTGAAAAATCGACTGTCATCTTCTCTGGGCATTTGACTCACAAAAGGTCTCACTCTGAAGTAGGGAAATAAAGAATTTTATGCTCTTGTTCAACAAACTGTTAATGGGGCAGGTTCTAAGTGCCAGGCACTATGCCAGGCCCTTTTCTAGGCATAGTGACTAGGAAAGTCCGCGCCCTGAAGGAGCTCACTGCCTGTTGAGAAAGACTGGCAGGATGTAACACAGAGGTAAAAACTGAGCGCTGTGGAGGCAAAGGGGGTGGGAAGGCTTCCGAGAGGAGATAACGTTTGAATGTTTGACTCAGTCAACAAAACAAGTAGCTTCTTCCATCAGTGATACACAAGATTAATCTTGGAAATGACTGAGCTTAACAGGCCTTTTTAGCTTAATACACGTGTCGGTTACCATGTTTATATCTTACTTGTAGAAAAGATTGCCTGCATTTACTGGGGCTGGTTCCTCCAGCATTGCCAAGGCACCTGACACATCATCCCGTGCCACTCAGAGGAGGAGCCTGCCAAAAGGTACCCTGTGTTTAATATTAAAATACAAGTTCATAATAGTAAACCAGTTTAAGGGAGACTTCATCTCTTCTTTGATGGCTATAGCAGATTCAAACAAAAATGCTAATTTCCCCTGACTATAAAAGTAAAACATGCTCATTATAGAAAACTTAGAGAATACAGACGAGCTTAAAAGAGAAAACCACGACCATTCTACCATTATTTTTTTTTAAGTTTTTTTTGATGTGGACCATTTTTAAAGTCTTTATTGAATTTGTTACAATATGGCTTCTGTTTTATGTTTTGGTTTTTTGGCCACGAGGCATGTGGGATCTTAGCTCCCCAACCAGGGATTAAACCTGCACCCCCTGCATTAGAAGGCGAAGTCTTAACCACTGGACTGCCAGGGAAGTCCCTCTACCATCATTTTTTAACCTCTTGTAGTATTTTGGTATATATATATATATATACACAGCCCCCAAATATATATAAAAGAATATATATATATATATTTGGGGGCTGTATATATATATATATATATATATTCTTTTTCTTAGCATAGTTGAGATCATATAGTGTATCAGCTCTGGCCTGCTTCTTTTTCTTTAATGATATATTTTAGGATTTCTACTTGTCAGTAAAAATTATTCATAAATATATGTGATGGCTGCATAGTAGTCCATTCTACTTATGTTGCTTAACCATGCCCTTATGTTGAAGATTTATGTTGTTTTCCAACTTTTGCTCTTTGTACAGAAATCTTTATCTGAACCTCTGATCTTTTCCTTAGGATAGAGTCTTAGAAGACAATTTCCAGATCAAAGGGTATGAGAGCGTTAACAGCTCTTGAGGTGTAATTGCCTTTGCTCCATTAATCTTATTGTCTTGTGTCTTTGGTACAACTCAGAATTTCCCTCAGGGGGATAGAGATATTGTGAACTATGCTGAGGGGTTTTGGTTAATGTTATAATTGAGCCCTTACGTGAAGGCCCAGAGTATGGTCTCCCATATCCCCTGGCCTGATAATCTGTAGAGAAAGGCCTCCCACTTTTTCATTTTGACGGGTCTAGAGCTTCTATATCCCTCCAGCAGTCTTGGTCCAAATTGGAACCCCAGCCTCTTAGTAAGAATTTATACCTCACCTCCCTCAAATATCCTTGGGGAGGGGCACAGATCAAGTGGTACTGAGGTGAGGTGTGATGTAGGAAAGGGTTTAGAGTAAAAGGGAGAGTAAAGCCTTTCACATATGAAGTCTCAATTAGGACCATTAATATAAGAGGTTTTCTCCCCATCTTAGCTTGTTTCATCATTGAGAAATCCTAAGTCAAATCCACGTCGAAGCCTCGAAAACCTAGTTCAGGTCTAGGAAGGCAGTAAGTCACTTTCTCCTTTATCTTTTTTAAGAACTAGTAGAAGCCATCTCGCAACATCACATTGATGAGCTGCCACCACCACCTCAGGAGCTGCTTGACGAAATCGGTAAGGCATGCTCAATGCAGAATATACTCCATGGCCCTGCTTCTTATGGTCACTGACCACATATGGTTCTTTGTCTCAGGTGAGAGCACTAGTACCGAAGGCCCTATAAAGGTTTGATTGAATGTACAGAATTCTGGAAGAGACAGTTTTCCAATAAAATGGGCCTCAGACTACTACTGAAGCCTGGCCAGGATAATTGGTCTGTGTCTGTTGTCATTTTGTTACTTAAAGGGCTTACGGTAATGATTCTAAGAGGAAATAACAACATTCAAGTGGTTTATTATGATGAACTTGTTTTATTAAAAGAATTCTTAGCTCCTTTTTGAACCAAACTAGCCATACTTCAGCTATACTGAAGTCTGGCAACTCAGGCCAAAACACCCCATGCTTTCTGTTTTGCCATTAGCAGGAGATATTAAAGGTATTGGCATTGTGGATGAATCCCTTTCCTGAGGGCAGGGAAGTCAGTGGCACAGGACCTAATGAGACCAGAATTTTCCATTTCAGGCAGAGACTGAGGGATACCTGCTCAATTTTAGTTGCAGCTGATCAGCGGGCCTGCCCAGCTGAGCTGATGCTGAAAGTAAATGGAGCATGGTGATAGAAACATTTGGGGCAGGTGGTTTGCTTCTCCAGGGAGGACTGACTGCCCTCTTCGTGACAGCCTGGCTGACCAGCCCCTCACTCTCAGAGGGCACATCTCATCAGACCTCTGATGGTACAGTTCTTGGTATGGGAACAGTAGGGAGTTTCCTAAGGGGAATCTCTTGATTTTCAGGGTCTCTGAGGTTTTGTGTCTCATCAGGAAGAGGGAGTTGAATGACTCAATGGACAGATACGGTCTAGGCTACCCAACCCCTAGCCCCTGGCTTGTTGGCCTTACAAACTTGGGTGGAGCCGGTCAGAGCTGCCAAAGCCTCCCTCGGTTTCTTTCTTTTCTGTAGTCATAGGCCCTTCTTGCCTCACCACACCCCTCGCCCAGTGCCACAGGGTTGTGCGGGTCACAGGGTTGTTGGCTCTTAGGGCTCCCACCCCGGCACCAGTCTGCCTCCCCTGGAACCCCCTAAGGGGTCCCTGCAAATTCCTCCCCTCCAGTTGCTCTCCTTCACATACTCATGGAACTACTGCTTGTGAGAGTAGAGGTCAGCCCCTCGTGTCCCGCTCAGGTAGATTCTCAGTGCCGTCTGTTTTTTGGTCACGGCTTAGGACAGTACTTGTAGGCTCCTTTGCAGTTAGACCTTAGCAATACTTTTCCTCTGGATCCTGCTCTCCTCTCTCTGCAGTCACAATGTGGACCCCCACCCCCCATCTCAGCAGCTGTCACCAGGCTTCTGCAGCCGGCCTCTTGGCACTGCTGTACCCCAGTGTGCTCTGCAGAAACTCTTCCTCATTTCGCTTATGGGAATTATCTGGGCCAGGTTTCTAGGCGATGTCTTGTACTTTGAGATGGGTCAGTAATTTTCCAGAAAGATAAAGGGCAGAGGGCACCTGAGTAGTTTCTCCTAATAACGGGTGTGCCTACCTGATTATTGTTTATCATCACTCTCGTTGTTTCCTCTCAGGAGAGCTTTGGGGAGTGACCTGGAGCTGACACCTACTCTTTTGAAGGGCACACATCCACAACTCCAGGCTTCCGTCCAGGGCCTAAAGGGGAGGGTCCTTTAGAATCTTGTAAGATCAACAAGGGACTACCTCTAACAAAGATAAAAATGGATTTAAAAATTTCAGATTATATTAAATGACCTTATGGGGCCCCTTGATGCCCAGGGGCTGCCAGGGAGGGCTTGCTTCCTGACCTGCTAGAAGGGCAAGACCTGTGCCTGCACACAACAGGGCCGTGCCGGTGAGCCCAGGGGTCCCGTCTGTGCTGCCTCCCAGCTGTCTCTCTGATGGGCTCTGGGGAGCACTTTGAGGAAACTGAGCGCCTAACACACGTGAAGCAGTGCACTGAGTTTAGCAGACGCTTGTCTTAGTCTAATGATCAATTCGTTAGGAACTGGAAATTTTATTCTTTGCCTTTTGTCTCTCTACAGACCAGATCAAAAATGTGTACTTTAGGCCAACAGAGATAGGGAAAGATTTGGACTACTCTGAATTTACCAACTTTTTGAGAGAGTATATAAAGTAGAGATTAAGAGCATAAGCCTTAGAGCTAGACTGCCTGAATTCAAAGTCCAGTTACACCTCTTAGTATCTGTGTGATTCTAGGCAAGTTCCTTAGCCTTCCTTTTTTTAAAAAAAATACTTATCTTGGCTGCCCTGGGTCTTCATTGTGGCACGCGGGATCTTTGCTGCGGCATGCATGCAGGATCTAGTTCTACTGACCAGGGATTGAACCCAGGCCCCCTGCACTGGGAGCGTGGAGTCTTACCCACTGGACCACCAGCCAGGGAAGTCCCTCCTTAACCTTTCTTTACCTTAATTTCCTCATCTGTTAAACAAGAATAACAATAATGTGATCAATCTCATAGGGTATTGTGAAGATTAATTGTGAATATTAATCTTGAATTAATGTATGCAAGTTAGAAATAGTACCTGCCACTTAGAGCTCTGCAAGTGTTACCTATCATCATCATTTTTTTTTTTTTTGCGGTATACGGGCCTCTCACTGTTGTGGCCTCTCCCATTGCGGAGCACAGGCTCCGAACGCGCAGGCTCTGGATGCGCAGGCTCAGCGGCTCAGCCGCTCCACATGTGGCATCCTCCCGGACCGGGGCACGAACCCGTGTCCCCTGCATCGGCAGGTGGACTCTCAACCACTGCGCCACCAGGGAAGCCCCCATCATCATTATTTTTACTTTTATTTTTAGTGTTACATGGGATTGGATGCCTAAGGCAGTGGTTCTCAAACTTCATCAGGCATCAGAAGCACCTGGAGGGCTTGCTACACCATCCCCACCCCCAGAGTTTCTGATTCAGTAAGCCTGAGATGTGGCCTGAGAATTTGCATACCTAACAAGTTCTCAGGTTATACTGAGGCTGCTGGTCTGAGGAGTACTGTTTGAGAACCACTGCCCTAGAGGATGATGTGACATGCAAAAGAAGAAATAAGTTGCTTTCTGCTCTATGTTGTGACAGAGCACCTGAAGCGGCAGCAGGCCTCATCCACAGTGCGGGATGAGAACACAGCAAGTCATCTGGGCATCACTGCAAGTGGTAAGCCAAATCCCCAGTTCTTTCTCATCAGATTTTGCTGTAACTGTCCTTGGAAGCACAGTGGTACATTTGGGTGAGTGTGGACCTTGAGGTCAGGCACACTCCACCTCAATTCTGACTCCACTACTTACTTTGGTATGACAGACTGTTTAATGTCTCTGAGCTTCAGCTATCCTCATATGTAAAATGAGAATGATAACTCCTACCTAATGATGTGCATGCATAGTGCCTGGTACATTGTAAGATACTTAACAAATGTTAGTCTCCTTCCCTTCATAGGACTGCTGGCAGGATGAAATGAGATAGCATATGTAAAATGCCTGGCATACAGTAAAGGGCACTACCCTTCCCCACCCAAATTCCTTCCCTGGCTCCAATCTGGAAACATCTAACAAATGGGAAGAGGGTGGCCCCCCAGAATAAATCTGTACAATTTGTTTTCAGGGACTCTTGCCTCCTCTTTTATGTGCCATTTCTTTCCTCTGTCTCTCTCGAGCCTTGGCACAGGCAAGGCTTCCTGCCGTTTCGCCTGGCAAAGAGCTCCCCAGACCTCAGAAGCAGCTGCTGTGGATACAGGCGCCCTGCAGATTGCCACCTGGCCCCCTGCTCTTGTGGGAAGAGGGGAACCCGTGCATTGCAGACTTCAGGGTCCACTGATTAGCCTTAATTTTTTGCACTCCATTTTTTTTTTTTTTTTGGCTGCGTTGGGTCTCCGTTGCTGCACACGGGCTTTCTCTAGTAGCGGCGAGCGGGAGGCTACTCTTCATTGTGATGTGTGGGCTTCTCACTGCGGTGGCTTCTCTTGTTGCAGAGCACGGGCTCTAGGCGCACGGGCTTTAGTAGTTGCGGCACGTGGGCTCAGTAGTTGTGGCTTGCGGGCTTTAGACCACAGGCTCAGTAGTTGCGGCGCACAGATCTAGTTGCTCTGCAGCATGTGGGATCTTCCCGGACCAGGGATTGAACCCATGTCCCCTGCATTGAACCCATGTCCCCTGCATTGACAGGCAGATTCTTAACCACTGGGCCACCAGGGAAGTCCTGCACTCCATTTTAAGGCAGGTTTTCTCAAAATTTTTTTTGTTCTAAAGTTAAGTCTTTCAACTGTTTTTAGATCCAAGGCATTTAGAAGAACAAGAAACTAACAGTAATAAAGAAGACAGCAGTATGCTTTGGACCAAAGAAACTCAGGATCTAGAAGAGGATACAGAGAGGTAACAGAAAAAGCTGGATTTTTTTTTTAAAGTGTTTGAAAAAACTATAGTGTTAGTTTATATTAGTTTTTCTTCTGATATTGACAAATAAGGAAATAATGGTCCTTTGTCATACTATCCTTATAGCCCCTATTCCTAAAAGGCTTTTTTTGTTTTTTTTTAAAAAGTCCTTAATTGTTATAAAATACATATAACACAAAATTTTTAAGTGTACATTTCAGTAGTGCTACATATATTCACATTGTTGTGCAACTGATCTCCAGAAATTTTTCATCTTGCAAAACTGAAACTCTATACCCATTAAACAACAACTCCCCATTTCCCCCTCCCCTCAGTCCCCAGCAACCACAGTTCTACTCTCTGTTTCTCTGAGTTTCACTATTCTTTTTTTTTTTTTTTAACATCTTTATTGGAGTATAATTGCTTTACAATGGTGTGTTAGTTTCTGCTGTATAACAAAGTGTATCAGTTATACGTATACATATATCACCATACCCCCTCCCTCTTGCATCTCCCTCCGGTGTTTGTGTTTTGTCACTGGCTTATTTCATTCAGCATAATGTCTTCAGGGTTCATCCATGTAGCATGCATCAGAATTTCCTTTCTTCTTAAGGCTGAATTCCATTGTGTGTGTGTGTATCACATTTTGTTTATCCATTCATCTGTTAGTGGACACTGGGTTGCTTCCACCTTTTGACTACTGTAATGCTGCTCTGAGTGTGAGTGTGCAAATAGCTCTTCAACACACCCTGCTTTCATTTCTTTTGGATATATACCCAGAAGTGGTATTGCTGGATAATATGGTAAATCTATTTTTATTTTTTTGAGGAAATGCCGTCCTGTTTTCCACAACAGCTGCACCATTTTACATTCCCACAAACAGTGTACAAGGCTTCCACTTTCTCCAGATCCTTGCCAATACTTGTTATTTTCTGTTTTGTTTTTTTTTTTTTGGCTGTGCCAAGCGGCATGCGGGATCTTAGTTCCCCGACCAGGGATTGAACCTGTGCCCCCTGCAGTGGAAGCACGGAGTTTTAACCACTGGACCACCAGGGTGGTGGTGTTTCTGTTTTTTTGATAGGTGCGAAGTGATATCTCATTGTGGTTTTGATTTGCATTTCCCTAATGATTAGCGATGTTGGGCATCTTTTCATATGCAGAAGGCCATTTATATATCTTCTTTGGAGAAATATCCTAGTCCTTGGCCCATTTTTTAATAGGATTATTTATTTTTTTCTTGTAAAGTTGTTGTTTGTTGTTTTTGTTTTTACTTCATTTTGTGAGGCAAACATTGGTTTCAGTTTCTTTCAAAGCATTTTAAAGAGAATTTTTAGATCTTTCTAGCCAAATAAGAGAAGATGGAGGCAACCATCCAGACAATTCAGTCTGAAAACACAAGTTTGCCTCAAGAAACCCAATTCCATTCTTGACTTGGAGCTCTCCTTTGACCTGTGTTGTAAGGTAAACCACTTCAGATCACCTCCTTTGCCTCCTAACATTTCTTGCTTTGTCCGAACTGTTATTCAGGGCCAGGACTCGAGGGAGGTGAGTGCAACACACTCCTTGGGCACAAAATTGAAGGAGGCACCAAAAAACTCAGAAGTCAAGAAAAGTACTATTTTGATGCCATATTTTTAAAAATCAATACTAATGCAAAACCAAATCCATGATGAACAAAATGTTTACGTTTTAAAGAAAGAGAGGCTATGGATCTACACTTACACCACTTGCTTCATCCTCACCCTGGACCAGCAAATCCTTGGGGAAGCCCTGCAGAATACTTTCAGCTGCAAACGTTAGAAAACCCCACCATCGTGTTTAAATGAGTTTGTCTCACATGACATGAAGCCTGGAGGTTGGCAGGGCATGGCTGGCGTAGCAGCTCAATGATGCTACCAGGGACTTAGGCTCTTCTGAGCTTTCTGCTCTACCAGACATAGCATGTTGGCCTTTGTTTTCAGGCTTGTCAACTCCTGGACAAGGTGGCTGCTATCCATACTCCAGGCAGAAATAAGAGGGTGGGGCAAAGGAATAGTCTAGCCAACTTTATGTCTTTTTATCTGGAAAGCAAAAGCTTTCCTAGAAGCCCTTCTCAGCAGATGCCTACTTATATCTCCTTGGCCAGATGTGACGCATGGCCACCCTTGGTTGCCAGGGAGACTGGAAATTGAGTTTTTAGCTTTCAGCTGCTGTAGAAGAGGAAGGTAAGGGAGGAGAGTGTTATGAATAACTTCTGGGTAGTGAATCCAGTTTCTGTCACACTCTTCAAGGGCTAAACTATTCTCCACAAGGAAGGAAAAGAGAGAGACCTGGACAGGAAGTGAGGAGACTAGAGCCCTGGGACCTGAGAAGAAGTGGGGAGAGGGTTTTTTGGTGTGTGTGTGGGGGTGAGACAGAGAAGACAAAGAGGCAAAGGGGGAGGAAGGTAAACTTTTAAAAGTTTTATGAACCTTTTGTCTATAATGTATGATGTAACTCCATTCATTCCATCTCCCCCAAACACCTTCGGTAAATATCTAGCCATTATTTAAGGCAAAAGAAGAGTAGCTCAAGAAGGCCAAATTACATTTGGTTATACAAATATGAAGTGCTTTGCACATTATCAAAAGTTAGCTACTATTATCATTGTCTCTTCCTTTTTCAAAAGGGCTGGCTATGCTAGACACAGGTAGATGCCCACAGATGCTCAGTCATCTCAGTCCTTGGCACCAAGCCAGAGTGGAAGATATTTTTTCAGATGGTTGGGACTTTTCAGGCCTTCTGAAAACACATTCTCTGCATCCAGTAGCCTCAGAGGCAGTTCTTAATCTGAAAAACTTGTGGGAATGAGTGTACATTTCTAGCCTCAGGTGGAAATTGATGTAATGATCTAGAATTGAGACAGAGTCTAATATCACACTTTGGGCTTTTTTGTCAAGAGGCTAAAGGAGGGTTCTGGTGCACATTTAAATCGGATCTGAGTGACCACTACAACTCCAGGTACAGTCTCACCGAGCTCTCATTTTCTCATGTGTATAGTGAAAGCAGGAGTTTGAAGGTCCTTTCCCACTCCAGAGTGCTACGCCTCCTTGTCAAGGGAGAAGGGGAATGATTGCTGTCTCAATTCTTTTCACTTGCCCTTGCACAGAGCTCACTCTACGCTTGATGAGGACCTGGAAAGATGGCTGCAGCCACCTGAGGACAGCACGGAGCTACAGGGTCTCCCCAAGTGCTCGGCAAGGTTATTCTTCTCCATCAGGGGATCATTTTTTTTTCTTTTTTAGGAAGGGGGACTAGATTTTAGTTCAGTTTTTTGAAAAAGATAGATTTTAGTTTTTTAGGAAGTACATGGACTCCTCGGAGAAGGAATGTTTGGTGATGGCGTTACATTGCTCTAGATAAGCCAGCCCCGCCTTCTGTCTCCCTCCTCTTCCTCCAGCCACCCACAGTGCTCAAGATACTGACTAGCAGACTGATATTAGTATAGAGACAGGCCTCTAAGATTGCTGTGTCTAGGCCCTGTCACCTTCAACATTTTCATTGGTCATTCGAATTAAATCAGAAAAGGCATGCTTATCAAATTTTTAGATAACACAAATCTAAGGATAAATGCTAATGTGATGGGCAGATAAACTGTGGCTTCAAAATGGTCTTGACAGGTGGAAATGTTAGATTTCTCTGAAAGATAAAAGTGAGCATTTAGATCCAAAAGTATAGAATGTGAGAGATCTGACCTAATGGAGCATTTTTTGATCGAAAGCTCCTACTCACCTGTAATTTCATTGAAGATGGGAAGTATGTCTTATTTTTATACGCCCAGCATTTAGCATGCATTTTGAGATGTGGTAAGAATTCAAGAAATTCCCCCTGAAGAAGACATGGACAGCGACTCCATGAGACCTCAGCTTGATGCAGTTGCTGAAAAGGTCAGTGCAGCACTGATGCTGAACAGACAGAAATGTACAGCCCAGGTCACGGTGATGTCTTAGGCTAGCTAGAGGACTTCTAGAACTCATGTGGGGCTCCTTTGGGGTGTCACATTTTAACGGTCAACAAATAGAAGAGGGTGGCCACAGAACAGCTAGAAGTCTGGAAACCTTGTCATGTGAGAACAGCTGAAGGAGCTGGGAAGGCTCAGTCTGAGAAGAGCAAATGGAGTAGAGAATTTGATAGCTGCCCCCAAATACCTGAAATATTGTAAAGTGAAGAGAGTCAGCTTACTCTCTTCTGCCCCAAAGGACAGAGCCACTGACTAGAAACTGCAGAGTAAGAGATTTTTATTCAGTAAAGCACAAGCTTTCTAATGGCCACAGCAATCTGATAGAGAAACAGCTGCCTCTACACTAACTTTAACAGCAGCTCCTCCCACCCGAGCGTAGGCTGCATGACTCTCTGGTCCAGGGCATTTGGACGGAGGTAATAGATAACCTCCTCCAACTTTAGAGCCTGTGATTCTATTAGTGATGAGAGGTTAGGAGGAAAAAAAATCCTTTTCACCCTAGTTGGCTTTATTTTCTCTCTTACTTTGCATATTTTATTTTGAATATCCACCAGATGAAAACAGAAGAAAAATCCCTAAACCATGTCAGTTTGATTCATCCATCATCTGTTGAGCACTGTCAGTGAGCTGAGCACTGTGCTAGGGGCTAGAGATGCAGAGGGATAGGATGTCTCTGCCCTTAAGGAGCTTATAGTTGAGTGGGGAGTTGGTTTTCAATTGTTAGATACTGCAGTTAGATATTGAGAGTTTTAGGAAATGAAGATAAGGTAATAAAAATACATGTGGTTGTAAAAAGGACACCGATTACAACATAAGTGAAATGCTTTTTTCCTTTGGGACAATACAGCCTAGTGGTTGAGAGCAGCGTCTGAGTCAGACTTCCTGGGTCCATCCCAGCTCTAGGACTTACTGGGCATTAATTTAACTTCTTTGTGCCTCAGTTTTCTCATCACTTAACTACCTTATATAGTTGTGATGAGAATTAAATGAGTTAATATATATTACAGCACTTGAACTGTTCCATAGGGAACGCACAGTTAGCTCTAGTTATTATCATATTTCCTTGGGAGTGCAGTGCTGTTCCCCTGGCCATTGTGCACATGGTTTAATGACCAAAGTCATTGTCATTGAAGGGAGACAAATACCAAAGATCAAGAAGTTGGTGAAAAGAAGAGAAAAGGGGAAGAAAGCATCACACCAGAGAGAAGGAAATCAGAAAGCTTTTTAGGGACTTCTGAAGAAGGTGAGTTGGATGTTCATTTACAATGTAGCCTGGAGTCCTTGGGCTTCCATGAGCATCAAAGTTATTTAGAAATGTTTCCCAGATGCTATACATAATCCTCCTACACTTTTCCCCTGTAGTTCAGCCCAGGTTTTCTGTTAAATGCCAATTATGTCTTTATCACAAAACAGTAACAATAGCCAATTCTATTTCTAAAGCAAGCCTTCAGCCAGGCTCATATTGTCTGGAAAGACGTTTTCCTTCAAATGTGTCTTCAAAAGATAAGAAATCATAAATTGTGGAATTTAAGTGGCGTCTACAAGTAATGTGAAAAGTACAAACCTTAATTTCAAAACTGTTTTGATAGAGCTTTAAGGCGCCATTCACAAATGATGCCCTCCTATATTTAAGTTCCTCCTACTCATTAACTCTTTCAGATCATCTGGTATCCCTTTTATCCCTTCCCCAGTCCATTCTCATTCTTCTCCTTTTTCTGCCCTGCTTTGTGCCCCAGGATGCTGACCCTTGTGAACTGAATCTGCTGGGCTTCCTGGCCAGCTGGCTTCCTGTTGGCCAATGGGAGAGCCCAGCAGAAGATCAGACAGTTGGGATATTACTTGCCTTACTGCCTACCTCAGCACCTCATCTCTGTGTGGAAGTGAGGTCCCTCAACAAGCACAGCTTCTATGGTGCAGCCCATCCTTCCCAGTTCTAGCTCTCACTGGGTTCCAGTAACTGTTCTGCCCCGCCTCTCCCCCCCCAACCCCAGTCTCTTCAGACTTAGGGGTGATAATGGCTTCCCACTGCTGCTAGTTGCTGGATGCTTTGCCATACCTTGTTTGCTCCCTTAATTCTGACAACACCTCTGTAAGTAGTCACTTCATTAAAGGGCCTGGGGGTGCATTCTGTTTCCTCCAGGACCCTGACTGGCACAAGGCCCAGAGTGTGTGAGCGTTCAGCTAGTATTGAATTCACCGAGAACATAATGCAGGGACTTTGTGAAATTAGCATCATTTGTGTCCATTGCTATGACAGGGAGCTGCAGGATGTTAGGAGTGGAAGCCCAGTATCTGTGTTTTTAGAAAGATTCTATCTCTGTAGAAGAAAACAATTGATGGAGAGAAAACAGTCCACCCTAAACTAGAGAGAGTACTAATGTGACTTCTGAATGCTCTCACCCTTTGACCCAGGAAGTAATCAAGTTGTTTTTTCTTCCTCCTATCAAGAGGAACTAAAACCCTGTTTTTGGAAGCGACTGGGTTGGTCCGAACCATCCAGGTAATGAGATGTCAGATGTTTGTAAGTCAAAGTCCATTGTTTATAGACAACATGAATAGACTTTAAACATGTACCAGTATCTAAATAAACATTAATGACAAAGACTTGAATTCAGAGTTGCTCAGTTTTAAAAATGCTAATGTTTATAGTTAATTAAAATACAAGGGGAAATTAATGCCAACTTTGATTACATAATTGGTAGACAGCACAAGAAGGGTTTTTTTTTTTTTTTTTTGGCTGTCTTGGGTCTTCGTTGCTGCACGTGGGCTTTCTCTAGTTGCAGCGAGCGGGGCCTACTCTTCATTGCGGTGAGCAGACTTCTCATTGTGGTGGCTTCTCTTGTTGCGGAGCACGGGCTCTAGGCATGCGGGCTTCAGTAGTTGCAGCACGCGGGCTCAGTAGTTACAGCACACAGGCCCTAGAGTGCGTGGGCTTCAGTAGTTGTGGCGCGTGTGCTCAGTAGTTGTGGCACGCAGGCTCAGTGGTTGTGGCGCATGGACTTAACTGCTCCGCAGCATGTGGGATCTTCCCAGACCAGGGATCGAACCCGTGTTCCCTGCATTGGCAGGCAGATTCTTAACCACTTCGCCACCAGGGAGGTCCCACAAGAACGGTTTTAGATGGAGGGAGTACAGAAGATGCTGTTCTCGAAATGCTTTACATTTCCGTGATACACTAGCTTATCATAATCTCGCTTGATTATAAAGATCAAAGTTTCTTTCCTTTGAATTCAGTTGAATAAAAAGAGGCTGTTGTTTGTGTCTTTAAGAAACATCACACCAACTCGAAACTCCCTTTTTTGTTCAGGATAATCGTGCTGGATCAGAGTGACTTGCCAGACTGACCGGAAGTGGACCATAGATGGACTCCTGGCCTGCGTTTGAGTATCCTGCTCATGAGCTCCCTTCTTCCCTCGTCTGCTTCAGTCACCATTAGGGCAGTGGTTCCATCGCTCACACTTTGTTCAGCCGCCACAATAGACACAATGACTTGTTTGTTTGCAGCACATTTAACCATTTGTTTTCAGTCAGATTTCTGAAAAGTAAACGGTAGTTTTGATTGTAAAGCTTTCTCGTTGTGTCCAGAATGGTGTTTGGTTTTTTAATATAAATTTTCAAACACTTCAACTCCTGTTATGTAATAAAATGTTTCCTTTTAATATCAGTTAGGTTTCAGCTGTAAGATATATTTCTGTGTTTTAGTTGTTGGGAGAGGACCTGCCACGCAAAGAAGTTTTGAATTCTGTTATAAAGTTTGACAAGTAAATAACTACTGCTACCACCCATCGTACAAACTGGCACCAGTCATCCATGTTTTATTACAGAGATATTGCCCTCCTCTTCACCGGGATTGCCATATTCCCGTTCCAGCTACAATTGACTTACATGATAAAAGTGTAGGTAGGAATAAAAGCCCAAAATATTTTGAACTCTTTAAGGTGAACAAACATCATCTCTGTATATTTCAGTTTACACCTCATATCCTTAGTGTCTTAGAAGAATGAAACTATGGTAAGAAAGATCACAATATTTTCTCTAACTTAGCCTCTTGTGCGGTGCTAGCCAGCTAACATTTTATCTGTAGGTAGTAGGTCTTTTGTTTGTGAAAACCGGATAGTTCCTCTTGTGGACGGTCATATTCATACAGTTCTTAGCTCCCCAAAATTTTACCCTGCACAAATAAAACAGGAAGGTACAAGTTTATTTGACCATTTTAAAGCAAGGAAACAGTGGCTTGCCATTGTAACCAGAGGAAACCCATGACAAATTACTCTACAAATAATACGAAACTTTGAGGGATACAGAGACTTAGTAACATGCAGTACTTCCTCTCAAAAAGCTTTATGTGGTGAGACAAAACCAACATACATAAAAATGTAAGAGCTAATAGACATATCATGATAAATGGTAAGATATGAAATTACAGTATGATCTATTAGTATTCATAAAGGCTACAGACTCGCACTGACGTGGTTTGTAATCCTTTGTCTACAGAGTAGACTCTTCTGTCTGGCCAGTGACTATGTAATATTGGCCAATGTTAACAATAATAATGTTGATAGATATTGTTTATTGGTTATGGAGCACCTGTTATGTGCCAGGTACTTTATATACTTGGTGCTTTTCCTGCACGTGGCACTCTCACTGTATTTCTTTAGTATGCTGCTTTTCCTACTCTTCAGCAGCTGTTATTTCAAACTTTTATTCTTCACTTCCCATCAACATTTAACAGATGACTTACCTCCAACTTTACAGAGAAATTAGCCATCAGATGGGAACAAATCAGCTTCCCACCACCAACACTACTAACAAGTAGTCACATCTGTCTCTGTGACAGTTGTAGGTAAACGGTTGTAGGTAGAACAGTTGTAGGTAAATCAGTCTACCCTAAACTAGAGGTGGACCTTTTCTACATGTATTCTTTCTATTGATACTTTCCTCCACGTTACACTGAAGGAAGTGTCTCTCTTCCCATCCAAGGCCAGTCTCATCTTCTGTCTGCTCAGAGTTATCCTTCTCAGGTTATTATCTCCCTTCTTAGTATCGCCAACCCCTTCTTTATTAGCTTCTTTTCATCAGTTGACGCACTTGGATTTTTCCCATTGTTAAAAAGTATTCCCTGGATTTTCCTGGCAGTCCAGCGGTTAAGACTCTGTGCTTCCATTGCTGGGGGCACTGGTTCGACCCCTGGTCAGGGAACTAGCATCCCTCATGCCGTGTGGTGCGGCCAAAAAAAAAAAAAAAAAAAAAATTTCCTGGCTCCCCCCCCCCTTTCCCGCCACTGCCCCATCTCTTTCCTCCCACTGCAGTTAGAGTTCTTAAAAGAGTTGTCTACACCTGCTGTCTTTAGTGCCTCACCTCCGCCTCACTCTTCAACCCACTATAATCTGAACTCTGCTCCTTCCATTCTCAGGCAATCCTAACGTTACCAATGACTTCCATATTCCTAAATCCCAGGGACACTCTTCTGGCCTCGTTGTCCAGTTTGCTCTCTCAGACTGTTCCCTTGGCTCCCTTATGTTACAATCTGGTTTTCCTTCTATTTCTCTGGTTATTCCATCTCAGCCTCCTTTGGGGTTCTGCCTTTACCTTTTCTTTTTAAAATTTACTTTATTAAAGTATAGCTGAGTTACAGTGCTGTGTTAATTTCTGCTGAACAGCAAAATAATTCAGATATACCTACATCCTTTTCTTTATTCTTTTTCATTATGTTTTATCACAGGATATTGAATATAATTCCCTGTGCTATACAGTAGGACCTTATTGTTTATCTATTTTATATATAGCAGTTTGTATCTGCTAATCCCAAACTCCCAATCCATCCCTTCCCCACCCCCCTCCCTCTTGGTAACAACAAGTCTGTTATCAATACCTGTGAATCTGTTTCTGTTTTGTAGATAAGTTCATTTGTGTCATATTCTAGATTCCACATGTAAGTGATATCATATGGTATTTGTCTTTCTCTGTCTGACTTACTTCACTTAGTATGATAATGTCTAGGTCCATCCATGTTGCTGCAAATGGCATTCTTTCTTTCTTTCACTTTTATGGCTGAGTAGTATTCCATTGTATATATGTACCACATCTTCTTAATCCATTCATCTGTTGAGACATTTAGGTTGTTTCCATGTTTTGGCTATTCTGAATAGTGCTGCTTTGAACATAGGGGTGCATGTATCTTTTAAATTATAGTTTTGTCTGGATATATGCCCAAGGGTGGGATTTCTGGATCATATGACAACTCTATTTTTAGTTTTTTAAGGAACTTCCGTACTGTTCTCCATACTGGCTGCACCAATTTACATTCCCACCAACAGTGTACGAGGGTTCCCTTTTCTCCACACCCTCTCCAGTATTTGCTATTTGTAGACTTTTTAATGATGGCCATTTTGACCAATGTGAGGTGCTACCTCATTGTAGTTTTGATTTGCACTTCTCTAATAATTAGCAATGTTGAGCATCTTTTCACATACCTGTTGGCACTCTGTATGTCTTCTTTGGAGAAATGTCTGTTTAGGTCTTCTGCCCATTTTTCAATTAGGTTGTTTGTTTTTTTGTTATTGAGTTGTATGAGCTGTTTGTATATTTTGGAAATTAAGCCCTTGTTGGTCACATCATTTACAGATATTTTCTCCCAGTCTTTAAGTTGTCTTTTCATTTTGTTTATGGTTTCCTTTGCTGTACAAAAGCTTGTAAGTTTGATTAGGTCCCATTTGCTTATTTTTTCTTTTATTTCTGTTGCCTTGGGAGACTGACCTAAGAAAACATTGGTACGATTTTATTTTTGTCAGAGAATGTTTTGCCTGTGTTCTCTTCCACACACCTATGGCCAATTAATCTTCAACAAAGGAGGCAAGAATAATACAATGGGAGAAAAGACAGTCTCTTCAGCAAGTGGTGGTGGGAAAGTTGGACAGCCACATGTAAATCAATGAAGTTAGGACACTCCTTCACACCATATACAAAAATAAACTCAAAATGGGCCTACAGACTTAAATATAAGACATGACACCATAAAACTCCTAAGTTTGTTTTGGGGCTCTCTATTCTGTTCCATTGATCCATATGTCTGTTTTTGTGCCAATACCAGTCTGCTTTGATTACTGTAGCTTTGTAGTACTGTCTGATGTCTGGGAGGGTTATGCCTCCTGCTTTGTTCTTTTTCCTCAGGATTGCTTTGGCAATTATGGGTCTTTTATGGTTCCATATGAATTTTAGGATTATTTGTTCTAGTTCTGTGAAACATGTCATGGGTAATTTGATAGGGATCACATTAAACCCGGAGATTGCTTTGGGTGGTATGGCCATTTTAACAATTCTTCCGATCCAGGAGCATGGGATACCTTTCCATTTCTTTGAATCATCTTTAGTTTCCTTTATTAATGTTTTATAGTTCTCAGCATATATGTCTTTCACCTCCTTGGTCAGGTTTATTCCTAAGGTTTTTTTCTTTTTTTTGATGTGATTTTAAAAGGGATTGTTTTTTTACATTCCTTTCACCTCTACCTTTCCTTACTTCAAGCTTTCCTCCTAAGAGACTTTGCTCACACCCGTTGCTTCACTTAGCTTCTATATGCTGACAACTTCCAGATTTGTATTGCAAGTTTACGACCAGACCTCTTCTCTGAGCCCATATAGCTACCCATGTATTCAGTGTCTCCACTTGGGTCTCTTTCAGGTGTCTTACTGGTAGTACCCAGAACTGAACCCATGGTCTTAATCACAAACCTTCTTCATCTTCAGAATTCCCCTTCCAACTAATGGTATTACTGTTCACTCAGCCACTCAAACCAGAAACCCAGGAGTCATTCTTGACTCCTCCCATTCCTTCACTCCTTACATCAAAATATCAATCATTAACACATTTTTGGCCCGAGGCATATTATGGCCACAAGCATTAGTTTCTGCAAAAATCACCTGGTCAGTAATGTGTTAAGACTTACTTGTTTCAATTCTGGAGAGGATGTGGAGAAAAGGGATCCCTCCTACACTGTTGGTGAGAATGTAAGTTGGTAAAGCCACTATGGAAAACAGTATGGAGGTTCCTCAGAAAACTAAAAATAGAATTACCATATGATCCAGCAGTCTCACTCCTGGGAATATACCTGGACAGAACTCTAATTCAAAAAGATACATGCACTCCAGTGTTCACAGCAGCGCTATTCACAATAGCCAAAACATGGAAACAACCTAAATGTCTATCAACAGATGAATGGATAAAGAAGATGTGGTACATATACACAATGGAATATTACTCATCCATAAAACAGAAAAAAATGCCATTTGCCACCACATGGATGCAGCTAGAGATTATACTAAGTGAAGTAAGTCAGAAAGAGAAAGACAGGGACTTCCCTGGTGGTGCAGCAGTTAAGAATCTGCCTGCCAATGCTGGGGACATGGGTTCGATCCCTGGTCTCGGAAGATCCCACATGCCACGGAGAGCTAAGCCCGTGCGCTACAACTACTGAGCCCACGCACCACAACTACTGAAGACCGCGTGCTCTAGGGCCCACGTGCCACAACTACTGAGTCCGCATGCTGCACCTACCGAAGCCTGCGTGCCTAGAGCCTGTGCTCCACAACGAGAAGGCACCACAATGAGAAGCCTGCTCACCGCAACGAAGAGTAGCCCCCACTCGCCACAAAGAGAAAGCCCGTGTGTAGCATTAAAGACCCAGTGCAGCCAAAAAAAAAAAAAAAAAAAGACAAATACCGTATGATATCACTTATATGTGGAATCTAAAATATGACACAAATGAACCTATCTACAAAACAGAAACAGACTCAGAGAGAGAACAGACTTGTGGTTGCCAAGAGAGGGATGGACTGGGAGTTTCGGGTTGGTAGATGTGAACTATATATATGTGTGTGGGGGTGTGTGTGTGGGGTGTGTGTATGTATATATATATGCAAACTATACGTATGTATATATATGTGTATATATATATGTCTGTGTGCGTATAACTGAGTCACTTTGCTGTACAGCAGAGATTGCCACAACATTGTAAATCAACTGTACTTCAATAAAAAAAAATTGGAAAAGAAAAAAGACTTCTTTGTTTCAACCTCCAAAATACATGTCCCTTATACCCACTTCTTTGTGTCTCTGCTGCTGCTACCCTCATCTGACCACTAGTAACTCTCGGGCCACTGCAACAGCCTCCTCAAGTGGCCTACTGCATCCAGTCTCACATTCAACAAATGTTTTTTGAATGACTTCTCTGTGCCAGGCACCACTCTAGGTGCTGGAGAAATAGTGAACAAAGCAGAAATCCTCCTCTCCTTGAGTCTACAGCCATTAAATGAATAAATAGATAGTTTTATTAGTAATAAGTGCTATGAAGAAGATAAATAAGTTAAAGTGATAACGATTCCACAGGGGGACAATTAACATTAGAAAAGATATTCAAGGGAAGGCTGCTCTGAAGAAGTGACCTTTGAGCTTCTACTGGAATGAAAAGAAGTTGCCAGGTTTTGTGACTCTGGTGGGTGAGCATTCCAGCAAGGAGAAAAGCAACTGCAAAGACCCCACAGGAAGCGCCACACTGGAGCAGCAAAAGGTCAATGTGGTTGAGCAAAGTAAGTTGTGGGGAGGGTGATAGAAGGCTGGAGGTTGAGCAGGGGGATTATAGACCCTGCTAAAAAGTGATTTCCAGGGTTATAACATTATTAGATTCAAATGTCCAGTTCAACAACAAAATCGCAAAGCATAAACAAAAAAAAAAATTTTAAAGATGACCCATTCAAAGGAAAGAAATAAATCAACAGAAATTGTCACTGAAAAATACCTGATGACAGATATACTAGACAAAGACTTTAAAACAACTTTTGAAGATGCTCAGAGAACTAAAGGAAGATGTAGAGAAAGTCATGAAAATCATGTGTAAAAAAAAAGTGAAATATCAGTAAAGAGATAGAAAAAAAGAAACCAAAAAGAAATTGTGGAGCTGAAAAGTACAATATCTGAAATGAAAAATTCACTAAAGGGAGTCAAAGGCAGATTTGAGCAGGCAGAAGAAGGAATCAGGAAACTTGAAGCTAGGGCAATGAAATTATCAAGTCTGAGGAACAGAAAGAAAAAAGATTGAAGAAAAGTGAACAGAGCCTTAAGGGACCTATAGGACACCATCAAGCAGACCAACATATGCATAGTGGGAGTCCTAGAAAGAGAAGAGAGAAAAAGGGGGAGAGAGAATATTTGAAGAAATAATGGCCGAAAACTCCCCAAATTTGATTAAATACATGAATATAAACATTCAAGAATCTCAATAAACTCCAAATAAGATGAGCTCAAAGAGCCCCACACTGAGACTCATTTAATCAAACTTTAAAGAGACAAATGCAAAGAGAAAATCTTTTTTTTTAATTTATTTTTTTATACAGTGGGTTCTTATTAGTCATCCATTTTATACACATCAGTGTATACATGTCAATCCCAATCTCCCAATTCATCACACACACACCCTCGCTGCTTTCCCCCCTTTGGTGTCCGTACGTTTGTTCTCAAAGAGAAAATCTTGAAAGCAGTAAGAGAGAGACAAATAGTCACATAAAGAAATCCTCAATAAGATTATCGGAAGACAATTTCTCATCAGAAAATTTTAAGGTCAGAAGACAGTGGGTTGGTATATTCAAATTGCTAGAAGAGTAAAACTGTCAACCAGGAATTCTGTATATGACAAAACTGTCCTTCAAAAGTGAGGGAGAAATTAATATATTCCCAGATAAACAAAAGCTGAGAGTTTGTAAGCACCAGACCTACCCTGTAAGAAATGATTAAGGGAGTCCTGCAAGGTGAAATGAAAGGATACTAGACAGTAACTCAAAGACACATGGAGAAATAAAGATCTCAATAAAGGTAAATGCATGGGTAATTATAAAAGCTAGTATTATTGTAACAATGGTTTGTAAATGCACTTTTTGTTTTCTACATAATTTAAGACACTAATACGTTTAAGGGAAAAAAGAGCAGTTATTAGTGTAAATGCTAGTATTACTCTAACTATGGTTTGTTAACTCCATATCTTGCTTTCTACATAATTTGAGGGACTAATGCATTTAAATGCAGTTTATAATTTTGTATCATCAACAACTGAAAGGAGTGGGGATGGAGATGTAAAGGAGCAGAGTTTTAGTATGTTATTGAAGTTAAACTGGTACAAATTCAACTTAGAGTGTTACAACTTTAGGATGCTAAATGTAATCCCCATGGTTACCACAAAGGAAATAGTTAAAGAAAATAGACAAAAGGAAAAGAGAAAGGAATTTAAACATTTCACTACAGAAAATCAACTAAACACAAAAGACAGTAATGCAGGAAATTTGGGACAAAAAGCTATAAGGCGTACAGAAAACAAATAGCATAATGACAGAAATAAGATCCTCCTTATCAGGAATTATTTCAAATGTAATTGAATCAAGCTCTCCAATCAAAAGACAGAGATTGACAGAATGGATAAAAACACATGATCCTAGAGGAAAACATAGGCAGAACACTCTATGACATAAATCACAGCCAGATCCTTTTTGACCCACCTCCTAGAGAAATGGAAATAAAAACAAAAATAAACAAATGGGACCTAATGAAACTTCAAAGCTTTTGTACAGCAAAGGAAACCATAAACAAGACAAAAAGACAACCCTCATAATGGGAGAAAATATTTGCAAATGAAGCAACTGACAGAGGATTAATCTCCAAAATTTACAAGCAGCTCGTGCAGCTTAATATCAAAAAAACAAACAACCCAATCCAAAAATGGGCAAAAGACCTAAATAAACATTTCTCCAAAGAAGATATACAGATTGCCAACAAACACATGAAAGGATGCTCAACATCACTAATCATTAGAGAAATGCAAATCAAAACTACAATGAGATATCATCTCACACCAGTCAGAACGGCCATCATCAAAAAATCTACAAACAATAAATGCTGGAGAGGCTGTGGAGAAAAGGGAGCCCTCTTGCACTGTTGGTGGGAAAGTAAATTAATACAGCCACTGTGGAGAACAGTATGGAGGTGCCTTAAAAAACTAAAAATAGAACTACCATACGACCCAGCAATCCCACTACTGGGCATGTACCCTGAGAAAACCATAATTCAAAAAGAGTCATGTACCACAATGTTCATTGCAGCACTATATACAATAGCCAGGACATGGAAGCAACCTAAGTGTCCATCAACAGATGAATGGATAAAGAAGATGTGGCACATATATACAATGGAATATTACTCAGCCATAAAAAGAAATGAAATTGAGTTATTTGTAGTGAGGTGTGGATGGACTTAGAGTCTGTCATACAGAGTGAAGTAAGAAGAGAAAAACAAATACCGTATGCTAACACATATATATGGAATCTAAAAAAAAAAAAATGGTCATGAAGAACCTAGGGGCAGGACAGGAATAAAGACACAGACCTACTAGAGAATGGACTTGAAGACCCGGGGAGGGGGAAGGGTAAGCTGGGACAAAGTAAGAGAGTGGCATGGACATATATACACTACCAAATGTAAAACCGATAGCTAGTCGGAAGCAGCCGCATAGCACAGGGAGATCAGCTGGGTGCTTTGTGACCACCTAGAGGGGTGGGATGGGGGGGTGGGAGGGAGATGCAGAGGGAGGAGATACGGGGATGTATGTATATGTGTGGCTGATTCATTTTGTTATAAAGCAGAAACTAACACACCATTGTAAAGCAATTATACTCCAATAAAGATGTTAAAAAAAAAATACATGATCCAACTCTATGTTGTCTACAGGAGACTCACCTGAGATCCAAAGACACAAACAGGTTGAAAGTGAAAGGATGGTAAACGGTATTCCATGCAAATAGTAACCAAAAGAGAGCAGGGGTGGCTATACTATCAGACAGTTGACTATATCAAAGTTTACAGGGGACAAAGAAGGACATTATATATTAATAAAAGGTTCAATGCAGAAAGAAGACATAATAATGATAAATATTTATGTGCCTAATGATAGACTGTCAAAATATATAAAGAAAAAATGACAGAACTTCAGGGAGAAATAGACAATTCTATAATAATAATTGGAGACTTCAAAAACCCACTCACAGTAACGGATAGAACAACCAGACGGAAGATTAGTAAGGAAACAGAGGACTTAAACAACACAACGAGCCAAGTAGATTTATAGACATACACAAAACACTCTACCCAACAACAATAACAGAATACACGTTCTTCTTAAGTACCCGTGGAACATTTTCCAGGATAGATCATATGTTAGGCCACAAATTAAATCTCAATAACATTTAAAAGATAGATATACGAAGTCTCTTCTTTTACCACATTGGGATGAAGTTAGAAATCAATAACAAAAGGGAAACTGGGGGCTTCCCTGCTGGCGCAGTGGTTGAGAGTCCGCCTGCCAATGCAGGGGACACGGGTTCGTGCCCCGGTCCGGGAGGATCCCGCATGCCGCAGAGCGGCTGGGCCCGTGAGCCATGGCCGCTGAGCCTGCGCGTACGGAGCCTGTGCTCCGCGACGGGAGAGGACACAGCGGTGAGAGGCCCACGTACCGCAAAACAAAAAACAAACAAACAAAAAAGGGAAACTGGAAAATTCAAAAAATCGTGGAAATTAACATGCTTTTAAACAACCAATGGATCAAAGAAGAAATCACAAGAAATTAGAAAATGCTATGAGATGAATTAAAACAAAAACACAACATACCAACACTTACAGGGCACAGCAAAAACTGTACTAAGTGGGAAAATTATAGCTATAAATATTTATTAAAAAGTAAGGATCTCAAGTTAACTATGTAACTTTATAACTTAAGGAACTAGGAAAAGAAAAACAAACTAAACCCAAAACTAGCAGAATAAAGGAAATAAAGATTAGAACAAAGATAAATGAAATAGAGAATAGAAAACAATACAGAACACCAGTGAAACCAAAAGTTGGTTCTTCAAAAAGATCAACAAAATTGACAAACCTTTAGCTAGATGGACTAAGAAAAAAAAGTCTCAAATTGCTAAAATCAGAAATTAAAGTGAGACTATTACTACTGATTCTACAGAAATAAAAAGGATTATAAGAGAATACTATGAACAATTATATGCAACAAAGAAAATTTTGTACAACCTAGATGAATGGACAAATTCTTAGACACAGAAAACCTACCAAGACTAGATCACAAAGAAATAGAAAATCTGAGTAGACCTACAGTTAGTAAGGAGCTTGAATCAGTATTGAAAAATCTTTCAACAAAGAAAAGTCCTGGGGACTTCCCTGGTGGTCCAGTGGTAAAGAATTCACCTTCCAATGCAGAGGATGCCGGTTCAATCCCTGGTAGGGGAACTAAGATCCAACATGCCATGGAGCAACTAAGCCTGTGCGCTACAACTACTGAGCTTGCGCACCTCAATGAGAGAACCTGCGTGCCACAAACTACAGAGCCCATGAGCCCCAGAGCCTGTGTGCAATGACTAGAGAGAGAAAACCTGTACACCACAACTAGAGAGAAGCCCATGCGTCGCAATGAAACATTCCGCATGCCTCAACGAAGATCCCACATGCTGCAACTAAGACCCGACACAGCCAAAAAAATTAAGAAAATAAATTAAAAAAAAAAAAAAAAAAAGTAAATGTTAAAAAAAAAAAAGTCCTGGGCCTGATGGCTTCACTGGTGAATTCTACCAAAAATTTTTTTTGTATTTTATTTTATTTTTTTTGTGGCCATGTTGTGCAGCATGCGGGATCTTAGTTCCTCAACGAGGGATCGAACCCATGACCCCTGCATTGGGAGTGTGAAATCTTAACCACTGGACTGCCTACCAAAAATTTAAAGAAGAGGGACTTCCCTGGTGGTCCCGTGGCTAAGACTCCATACTCCCATTGCAGAGGGCCTGGGTTCAGTCCCTGATTGCAGAACTAGATCCTGCATGCTGCTACTAAAGGAGCCCACATGCTGCAACAAAGATCCTGCATGCTGCACCTAAGACCCGGCACAGCCAAATAAATAAATACATATTAAAAAAAATTAAAGAAGAACTAATACCAAATCCTCAAACTTTTCTAAAAAACTACAGAGTAGGGAGCATTTCCTAACTCATTCTGAGGCCAGTTTTACCCTGATACCAAAGCCAGACAAAGACTCTACAAGAAAAAAATACAAACCAATATCCTTTATGAACATTGGTGGAAAAATCCTCAACAAAATACTAGCAGACAGGATTCAGCAGCATATTGAAAAGATTATACACCATGACCAACTGGGATTTATTCCTGGAATGCAAGGATGTTTCAATATATAAAAATCAATCAATGTAATATGCCGTATCAATATAATGAAAGAAAAAAACCACATGACCATCTCAATTGATGCAGAAAAAGCATTTGAGAAAATTCAACAGCCTTCATGATAAAAACATTCAACAAACTAGGAATAGAAGGAAATTACCTCAATATAATAGCTATATTTGAAAGCCCATGGCAAACATCATACTCCATGGTATGGAAAGACTGAAAACTTTTCCTCAAAGATTAGGAAGAAAAGAAGGATTCTTGCTTTCACCACTTCTATTCAACATAATTCTTGAAGTTCTAGCCAGAGCAATTGGGCAAGAAAAAGAAAAGGCATACAAATTAGAAAGGAAGAAGTAAAATTATCTCTGCAGATGGTATGAGCTTGTATGTGGAAAACCCTAAAGAGTCCACACACAAAAACATTAGAACTAATCAATGAATTCAGCTAAGTAGCAGGATACAAAGGCAACATACCAAAATATGTTGCATTTCCATATATGAACAATGAACCATCTGAAAGGGAAATTATAAAAGCAATTCCATTTATAATAGCATCAAAGAGAATAAAATACTTAGGAATTAACCAAGACGATGAAACACTTGCACTGTGAAAACTATGTACTACAAAACATTGCTGCTCTTTCCTGAGTCTGGGGTGCAGGTGGGAATCAGGGAGCAGAAGTGAGAGAAGGACCTGGGACTCGGGAGCGAGAGAAGGCTAAATAGGCCCTGTGTCAGTAACTCATAGTTTCTCAATCTATTGAGATTCCTGATACATAAAAACGTGGGTTTTCCGGGAATTCCCTGGTGGTCCAGTGATTAGGACTTGGTGCGTTCACTGCCGGTGCCTGGGTTCAATCCCTGGTTGGGGAACTAAGATCCCGCAAGCTGCACATTGCGTCCAAAAAAAAAAGTGGATTTTTAAAAATTTTAACTTTATGTCTCTAATCAAGTCTGAATATAAAGATCCAGAAACAGTGATTCTGAACATCCCATAACTGCCATGACCCTTCAGAGTCAACTGTGAAATGCTGGATACGGTAGGGTCTGTGTCAGAGACTGGGAGAACCAGTGTGTGAAAGGCAGAGAAAGATGACAGTGTCTCTCTCTTATCCAAAATGCTCATCCAAGTTGGAAAGTCACTCTTCAAATCAAGAAAGGACTGGAGTCCAGCTGGTCATGATAGCTGAGAGGAGGGAATCATGAGAAAGGACACTAACATTTATTGTGGGACATGCACCTACCAGGCAATGGTTTCCAGATGAAGAAACCAAGTCTCATGCAAGTCAAGTAACTTGTCCAAGGTACACAAGTAGCCATTTGTGATTGAAACCGATGACTGACTCCAAATCCCTTCTACAATCCTACACTCACTCCTGGGCCAAGAATGTGTGAGAATTTAGGATTTGAGCAACCCAGCTTTTCACCCCAGGACCAACCAAATCACCCATGAAACCTGTAAAAAGCTGGAGTTCTATTTTTTTGCCTTATATATAGTGCAGTTCCAAACCAAATTGGGACAATTTTGTACCTTGCACCTTATTAAAACTGGGGCTACACAGCGTGATTGATTTGAGTAGCCTTGCCTTAGTAGCATGTTCAGGCTGATTCCTTCTCTCTGGATGAGTCTCTGGGAATTCCTAGAACCTGGGGAGAGTAAGGGAGGATCTACAGCCTTCGTTATACACACCAGGGAATCCTTGTTTTGCTGAGAACTTGGTCAAAGCTTTGGTGGTGTCAGCTCCAAAGACAAATCCACAGTTTCCTTGCAGTTACTACGTAAGAGCATCTGAAGAATTGTGGCTGTATCCCAGAATATTTCATAGGAGGCTCCTTCCTTTATGACATCACCAGGCAGGTAGCTAAGGGGACTATTGGAGACACTTGGAGAGCAACAGCCACCTTTGTGGGAGTGCAAGAACAGCAGGTTTTAAAACTGAGGGTAAATATTCAGGCTTCATCAGGACCCTGAATACAAGCCAGCCGTTAAAATATGGGCTCTACCCACAGAGGCTCAATCTATCCTATGGTCAAGACAAATAAAGGTGGGTCCAAGGTCGCAGTTTCAGCACAGAAAGGGGCCGAGGTTACTAACACAACCCCTCAGCGAGGACACGAATATGATCTTGCCTCAAGCCAGCGGCGTGGCACGGCCTCCATGATCCCTTCAGCCCATCGAAGATCAGAAGCTGGGCATTCCACCATTCCCCACTTAGCCTCAGAGTACCCTGGATCTATCACCCCCCACTCAGGGCCAGGCCTCTCCGGAGCACCCAGCTGTCGAACCGAGATCCAATCAAAATCTGAAGCATACCGCCATGCCGTCCAGATCCAGCAGAATGTTAGTACATCCAGAGAGCAAGCAGCTAGAAGATGGGGTGAGAGCAAACCAGGGCGTGATATCAATAATCGCTACTCATTAATTCCAGAGGCCAAATCCTCTCGCCGGTTGAGTTTTGTCAACCAGAAGGACAACTTCACAATCTTAGAAGAAGACTCACCCTCCAAGGTCCAGTACCCACAAGGGGTCAGAGTTCCCCATAGGCCTTTGGTTTATCCAAAGGATGAAGCAGTCCAAACTGAACCCACTCGAAAGAGTTTGACTGCTGCTAATATCAGATCTCCAAGGAGACCCTTTAGCCCGGAACGCAGCGGCAGCCGCATCTGTAGAGTCTCTCGACCGACCCAGAGACGGACCCCTGGCCAAGAATCTGAAATGGGCTGTCAAAACTCAATTTACACAGACCCTAAGGCCTTGCATACAAGTATGAACTTGGAATCATCCCTCAGACTCTCCTTCCTTAAAGATTTGGATGGTGGACGCAAAGTTTCTATGCTCCCAGAGCCTGAGTCTATCCGCAAGCATTCTGTCTACACTGAAACCAAGTCCTTCCCAAAGGTCTTAATATCATCAGAAGTGGAGCCCAACGTGAAGGCCTCAATCCGAGGAGACAGTGAGGGTGGCCACAAGGTCACCATCTCCCCTGGGGGACAGTCAGCTTCCCGTGTGACATCTCGAGCCATGTCTGAGAGCCCCTGTAAATCTTCCATGTTTGTCACTCCAGAGCCCATCTATAAGCAGCATACCACAAGACCCTCAAAAAGTAATTATGTGTCCTCAGGACCCACACTTAGGCATCCAGAGCCCTCTGGAAAGCCCTCTGTCCATGCAGAACTGGAACTGACCCCTCGGCCCTTACCCCCTCGGTCCTTACCGAGATATGGGCCAGACTCCTCATGGTGGGCCTTACTCAACCCTGAAGTTGAAATGCCCCAAAGCCAGCCAATAACACTTGATTCCGAGCCTAAGTCCCCTTCTCCCGTAGACCCTTCAATGTCCTTTTTTGAAATGGAATCAAGCCCTTTCTGTGAGGATCTCATGTCCCCGAGAGGGAAGCCAAGTCCATCACCACCACCATCACCAAAGGAGTCTCCAAGCCCGGAACCGCTGAGGGAAGTGTCACAGGTCCGCAAGCACACCTCCAAACAACCCATTCAAAGGTTTAGTGCTTTCTTCTTGGGTATGTGAAGAAGCAGACTACCCAGGTGCAGCCCCAATTTAGTGAGGTGGGATGCTGGGGTGGGCAAGAAGTTCTCCCTCTGCATTCTGGGCCTCAGAGCTGCCCTCCTTTCAGAGCCAAAGTTAGACCCCTCCTTGAGCCCATTGCTCCATTCCTTCCCCACCAGCTTCTCTGAGCTCCAAGCTAATGACATCGATGACGATGCTTGGGCCAGAGTCAGGCATTGACTCTTCCAGGCAACGCTGCTTAGCCTTTCAATGGAAGGTAGTAGAGAGTGGTTTGCAGGGTGGGAAGCTACTTCCCGAGAGTGAAGATAAAGAACTGAGCTGGTAAAGAGAATAGGGTCCTCAGGTAAATATTCTGGCCACAAAGCGGGCCATAAATGAGCTGGGACTTAGACTTCCAAGGGGGGAGAGGCATTAACAGTGGCACAAAGAGAGGGTGGGGAAAAAGGGAGAGGGAGGGTGGGAATGTGATATTTAGTCTCAGGCTGGAGGAGCTTCTTGGAGACATCAAGGGCTGAGGGCACCTTTGTGTGGAGAAACGTGGAGCTAGAAAGGGAGATGTTAAGCAGTGAGGGGAGGGGGCGTGTATCCCACAGAGAGAAAAAAAGAGCAACAATCTCTGTTACTTTCAGATGTCTCTGAGGAAATGTACAATCGTGTCATCTGGTGGCTAAAAGGTCTGTGCTTTTCCCTCCTGTGGGTCCACTCTGGGGGGCTGGGAGGCAGGAGGACAGTTGGGAGGGTGGCTCTGTATCCGCAGAGCCAGATCTGTTAGGATGGCCCGTGCTGGGATTCTGACTTGAAGGGGCAGAGGAACGTCTCATCTTGCCTAAAATTCTACCATTAGAGTCATTCCTTTGGGACTTGGAAACTTTTTTCATTCTCAAGAGTCTCCTTTTAATGGGAAGGAGTCACTTTTGGAATGGAGAACGATTTAAGCCCATGGCCTTTCAGATTAACTGGTCTTTACCTACCATGTGATAAAAAGCAAACATCAAAAGCCCCGTTAACACAAGTGACCTGCTTCATGGTCTCACTCAGGGCTAACTCCAAACTTATTCAGATTGAGGGGGTATCCCCACGTGTGTCTCTGCTTCCTCAGAACCCTCTTCAAGCCCCCATCCCAGGATCTGGGAGGTACTTATTGGCTGCCGCCCTGGCAGGCTCTCCAGGGATGTCTAGGTGAGGATATCAGTGGGTCCTGCAGCCAGCCAACTTGAGAATCCCCAGGGTCTGACCCCCCTCCCCCCACACTCACTTTGTGCTCTTGACCTCTCTGATAGGAGGGAAGGTGGGAACCAGTCCTAATACAGAGCATCTTAGTGGCAAGGAATTCCTGCTTCAAGCGTTATGGACCAAAACATGCTCCAGTCCTATGAGCACAAGAGAGGCCAGGGCTCTAGATGAGGACGTTCCTAGAGAGGAGAGAGCCCTGGGAATGCAGTCCAGTCCCCACCAGCAGTCCTGCCCCTCAGAGGGAGCAAAGATCCATAAAGGAGAGGTTTTTAGAATTTTATTATTGGGTTTGAGCCCTGTGTCCACTATTTTCTGACTGTGACCTTGGGTAAGTTATTTTACCTCTCCAATCATTAGTTTCCCCATCTGTTATTAGGAACAATGGCTTCCTCTTAAGGTTCCTGCAAGGACTCACCAAGCTATTACACGTAAAGCACTTAGCATGGTGCCTGGCAACAGTGAGCACACAGTAAATGCTAGCCATTGTTATTTGGGCCACTTTGGACTAGGAAGGGATTTGGGCCAGGTTGTGCCCAAGTTCACTGGACATCTTTAGTAAAATTCTCTTTTTCCCCTCCTGTTGGCACTCTCTGAGTTCCATTTGCTGACCCCCTGGGAATGCCTGGCTTCTACTCTCTCCATTATGACAGATGAGGAGGTAAGAACGCCCCTGGGAAGTTACTTCCCGTCTTTCCGTGCTCCCCCTTATCCAGGTGCCTCTCTTACCCTTTAATGGAAGCAGATGTGAAAGGAGACAGACAGAGGTGCTCCCTATGGTTGGGCAGGTTGTTCACTGCACAAGGGCACCTGGCAGAGAAGCAGGGGCTGAAATCTAGCCTGTGTTCCACTTGCCAAGCTGTGCACCTGTGGGGCTGCATCTCCCCAGAGGGGCATTTACATGAAGGTACCAGAGCTAGTTGCAACGCTGGAGAGAAGGAGTAGAGACCTTTTGGCAAACGATGAATCCTGCCAAGTGCTCTGTGGGAAGGCTGTCTGGGAAGCCATAGGCTGGACCCATCCCGCTTGGCTCTCCCCTCTCCAGCCTAGGGCACTCCAGAAAGGGGACATTTTTCTGGGTTACACACTATTTGAGTCCTCAACTTGGAAAGGCACAAGGTGAACTCTGCTCTCGGCAGCCCTGTGTCCTGAATTTGGCAAAGCGTGTCCTGATTTCACAGTGCGTTGTTCCTATAAGTACTTTCATTCTTCTTGGTCCATGTTTGATAAGATTGTCCAAGCTCTTTTGCCTTTGTTCTTTGTCTTGCCATATCTCTCCCTTACCCAAAGTCCAGCATGGCCTCTAATGGACTAGCCCAGGATGGACAGTTGACTACAGGTGCAAAAGACAAATGAGATGTGCGTGTGGCAGGGGACAACAGCCAGAACAGCTGCGGGGGATGTGCCAGAAATGCGGCTGCCACCCCCCTCTGCCATGGCTGCTTGTCTAGCCCTGGGCCCTGGGCTCAGCTGTGGGTGGGAGCAGCTACTTTTAGAGATTATCTCCATGCAAGACAGTAAATCCTTCTCTCCCTCCTGCCTTTCTCTCTTCCTTCCTTTCTCCTTTTCTCCCTTCCTTCCATAAAGAGTTTTTATTCAGATGCTTAGCACTCTGCTAGGCACTATTGAGGAAACCATTGAAGCCTCGCACACACATTCTTTGGCCTTGAGAAACTTACCATCTGGATGGGGAGATAAGACATATGGGCAGGAAACATTGAAACAACAATATGAAATAGTCCGTGCTCAAATGTTCAAATGAATGCAACAGACTGAATAAGTGCCCTTGGAGGGTCTTAGGAGAGAGGGAGTCAGCAGGGACTTTGCGGGGAGGCGGTCAGGTTACCCACTCCTTCCCAAAGCCGGCGGGGGGGGGGATATCTTAACAGCCAGCCTCTTGTTCACCCCTTGATGCAAACCTATACCTTTGGGAAGGGATTAGTATTTCCCCTCATTCAGGATGTGATGCTTTTGACAGAGCAAGTTCCTCCCTGTTTTCCTCCAGCTTGCCCTCTTTCTTTATGCATCTTGTTTTAGTTTAGGAAGTCAAAAGCCTTGGCAGCAGGACGGCTCCTTCTCAAAATAGCTCTTATCCTGTCTCGATAATTGCAGCTCTCCAGCCTGTTCAGCAGCAGAGCTGCTCCCCAGAAGCTGGGAAGAGAAGACTCCCAGGCAGCGGGGCCTGCTGGTCTTCTCTGGATCTCTGGAAGTGGGTGGCATGGAGGTGGGCCCGGTACTCTCCTCACAGGGTGTGCAAGAGCTAGGCCTTCCTCAGACTGCTCCCTAGGCTGCATGGCCCACAGGCAGTCCCAGGATGAAGACTCTGTGGTGCTGGTGTCCAAGGCCTCTGGTTCCTCTCATCTAGGAATGGTTGACTGTGGAGTCTGGTCCAGATTCCATTCCCGGCAGGAATTCTCTGGTGGCCCAGCCATGGCGCCTGGCTCGTGGATGGCAGCCTGTTTGTTGCTGAGCTTCACAAGCCTTTCTGGGTCCACAGCTGGGGACGCAGCGTGATTCAGCCTCCTCCCAGGCGGCCCCTCAAGACCTTTTTGTCTAAGGAGCAGGGTAGACAGATGCTTCTCATCCTTGGTTTGGGACATTAGGGACTGGAGTCTTCCCGGAGGAGGTTATGCTGGACTGAGGGAAACATTCCTGGTGGGTTTTTTTTTGGTACCAGAACTAGCAGAAGCTCAATAGGAAGGTCCTGAGGGTGCCCTCTGCGGTCAGCGGGGGCTGTCTTCTCACACAACCCTGGGGAATTCCCTGGAATAAAGCAGCTCTTGTTGGGAGGGGCTGCCCTGGTCCCAAGATCCTGTGTCCTCAAGGCACCTAACCTACTCACCCTTAGATGTGCTGTCAGGGGACAAGGTGGTTTACTCCCTGCTCTATCAATTATGCAAGGAATCAACTCTGGAAAACAGGCCAGGAACAAGAGGAGGCTGTTTCAGTGATACCTAAGGCACGCTTCAGTATCCTAAGGGTGACATGTCATTTGTCCCTGGGGGATGGGACGGCCAGCCTCCTCTTGGCTCCTGAGTCACAGGGAAGTTTTGCTCAGGTAGACTAACTTGGCAAGGAAGGACCCAGAGCCTAGGAGCAGCACAGGGAGGCTCCGCATTCCTGGGGATGTTAACAGGATCCTAGGATATGGGCTGTCTGGTGGGAACCCCAGAATCATTTTCCTACCCTCTCATTTTCTCTTGCTTTGTACAGAGGCTCATAGTTGAAAGGGAAGGGGGTTGTTGAAAGGATGGAGCAGAGCTGCTGAAAATGGGGCAGGGCACCTTGGGAGGCTTTTCATAGCAGCCTGACCCTCGCTACCCCGCTGCTTTTCCTGTCAGATGGTACCTTGTTCACTGCAGCTATCGTGGGCAGTCAAGCCCAGAGCAGGATGGGAGGCTGGAGACCTCTGGCCCAGACTTGCTATTTTGGGCACAGGCTAGGGTTTGCCCCGGGTGCTCCTGACTTTAACATTGAAAGTCTTGCATCCTGGGAACTCCCTGAGTCCTGAGCAAACCGGGACAGTTGGTCACCCTAGGACAGGTGGTGTGGTATGCCTCAGCAAGAGCCTCTGGAAGCACAGGGCAGGGGGGTAATGTCCTACCTCCACCGGGAGACCTGGGCAGATTGCTCCCTCTGTCCGTGCAATGAGGGCAGGAAAATGCTATGCCTTCCTCCCGAGCTTGATGGCAGAATCCCTTCACTTTTTTGTTCTGCCCAGCATGAGCACACATAGGGAAGAACCAGCCACATCCATTTTGGACTTTCTAGTGTATTTCCAGAAGCTACTTGGTTCCCTGCCTGGAACCCATCTCCAACATTACACATTTCTATCAGAGTAATTCGTTTAAAGTGGTGGGTTTTTCAGGTAAGAAGAGAGACAGTGGGCCTGAGTAGACTGGGCAGCTTGGCCTCAGAGGGCAGGTGCATACTCAGATGAGAAAGAAAATCTGTAATGCAGAAGCCATCTGACAGCTGCTCAGCCAGAGGAAGGCTGTCCTGAGTGACAGAAATGATCATGTCCCTTCACCCTCCTCTGCTCAGCTGCCTTTGGCCCAGCTGCCACGAGGGGAGAAGCAAGAGACAGCTGCACCTTGGGGGCTGAATGCAGGCCTGGAGGAGGACAGAATGCAAGGCAGCTCCTGAGGGAAGCTCAGACCCCGACACTGTAGATGGGAAGACTGGGTCAGCCAGTCATTTCCTTGGCACACCTACCACCGGCAAAGTCAACTAGCTCCAGGGCTCTCAACAGTGGCTGTGTTGGGGAATTGGGTTCAATAAGTCTGAGACCAAGACCTGTTTTCTAGAGATAGAGTGGTGTCTAGCTGGAGAAGCTGACTCCACAGTTGGTGGCAGCATGGTCATTCCAATGTCACTTTAGACTAAGTCTTCTCTCCCATCCCTCTACACCCATTACACATGCACATGCTCATTCTTCGGAGGGAAGGCATTTGAAATAGTCACAGTTGACAGTTGCTAGTTTGGTGTTGATCATTTCGGTGTTAGCTGAGATAATAGCTGCCATTCATTTTAGTGATTATACCTGCGCTAAGTGTATCGCCTTAGTGAATCTTCACAGCAAACCTATGAGGTGGACTTTTTCTCCCTATTTCACAGATGAAGACACCGAGGCCCAGGGCTTGCTCATCAGTGCCTGGAGAGCTCTAGGGAGCATCTTGCCCCAGGGGTTCATGTGTGGTGTATAAACTCTTTTTCTGTAGTCACATATTCCTGGGAGATAACTTCCTGATATTTCAGTAGCACCGTTAGATATCAAGAATTGTGAGAGGAAAGGTTGTAGTGGGGGTAACATCTGGGTCTCTGCCTTCGAACTGAGAGGCTGGGAGGTCAGCGTGAGCTGGTAAACAGCCAGAATGAAGGGCAGGTTATGGGTCAGCAAAGCCCATAGCCTCAAGGCTTGTCTGTACTCCAAAATCAGAGTGGAAACTAAACAATGATTCCTCTTGGTCAATCCATATCGATCAGACATCTCTTGGGGGCAGAGGCCTGATCACCCAGGCAGACATCGCGTGACATAGTCACTGAGTTGAAGTGAGTAGAGGTTAAAATAGAAAACATACTCCCCATCCTTGAGGGGCTTGTGGTTAATTTGGAGAGAAAAGTATACAGATGGATCACTTGGAAGGAAGTGAATATCAAAGGACAAACAAAGTCCAGGGCAACGAGTCAGCGAAGCTTCCAGCATGGAGGCCCTTGGAGGGTCAACACCAGGGGGAGACAGACTTTGGCTCAGGTGGTGGTAACTCACCACCCAAAGATTGAAGGGCAGCTGTTAGAGCCAATGAGTTTTTGGCCATGGAAGATATTCGAGCAGAGGCTGGAAGGTCAAGGGAGGGGGACTTGAAGGGAGTCAGACACGCAGGGGGTAGTGGTATTAGGAGGTGTGTAAGTCCCTTCCATCCCTGAGCCTCCTGTGCCCTGTCCTGCCACAGAGAGGATGTTGGAAGGGCCCTCTGGCTGGCTTCTATCACCCTGCTGGCTCTGGAACTGTCCCTTGCTGCGGCCGTTCAGCAGGTGCCAGGAAACACTGTGTTCCCTGACCTTGCTGCCCACATCTCGTGCCTGCCCCAGGATCATGGGACACTGGGGAGCAACAAGGGAAGGAGTGAGGCTTAGGGTATTTTGGTTTCTTGCCTCTGCACACACCTTGCCGGACAGACTGGCTAAGGTTTCCTTGAAAGACACAAGCCAGTGATAGATAGATGTTTGGCTCCACCAGGGCTCTCTGACTGTATCATCACTGACTCAACACCTCTGGGGCAGGGGTACTATTAGTTCTTGCACCACTTAAGGGAAACTGCTACCGAGAGGCAAGTGTGGCCTTTGCTAGTCAGGCAGATCTGAAGTCCTGATTTCCGGTGGTAATTACTTTTTATTCTTGACTTTGGACCTGGGCCCTGGCTTGGCCCAAGTGCAGCATCCTTGTTTGCCATCACTGTGCCATATACCCTTCACCCATGCGCGGGCAGGAAAGATCCAGTGGAGGGGGGGCCAGGAGGTTTTCCGTAAAGACCATATTAGCCTGATCTAAGTAGAGGGGGCCCAGGACAGCAGACTGGGGCCGTGGTTGCTGATATGAGTTTCCCAGAAGAATCACCCTCTGTGCAAGGTGTGTGTCGACTCTCCAGACGCTTGGCTTGAATACCCGACCCCAGCAGTGCCCCGGAAATTGTACCCTAGTCAAGGACATCAATGCCTGGTGGGATGTTGAATTTCTTTCTTTCTTCCTTCCTTCCTTCCTTCCTTCCTTCCTTTTCTGCCTGCATGGCTTGCAGGATCTCAGTTCCCCAACCAGGGACTGAACCCAGGCCCCAGCAGTGAAAGCCTGGAATCTTAACCACTAGGCCACCAGGGAACTCCTGGGATGTTGAATTTCAAGAGAGAACCAGAGCTCCAAGAGCTGAGGGGCACTGAGGTAAGGTTGGCCAGACAACCTGCTGGCTGGTGGTGGCACAGAGCACACAGTGATCAGTGACTCACATAAGGGCTGCTATATCTCAGCCCTGCTTCTGACCAAGTGTCAGACTCTACCTGTCCCAATACAGAACATGAGAGCTGGAGTTGAGGGTAGAACAATCCTCTCTCTCAACGGGGGAAACAGAAGCACAGGGAGGGGAAGGGACTTTCAGGCAGTGAGATAGTTGCCAGAGCTGGCATGGGGACTTACTCCCGGGCCAAGTTCTCACGGAGACCCCTGAATTGCTACAGGGCTAGCATGCGGGGCTGTATAGGTAGAGTGACCCAGAGTCTACCTCAGGCTTTTATTTTGCCCAGCCCATGCTTCATGTTGGGCCTGTGACCATCAAGACCATGAATTCCATGGTCCCTCCCTCTTTTGGGGCCTCATTTCCTTCAAAGCAAGCTGGCACCAACATGCCTTAGGAAACACAGGGCTCTCTGGGGTCTGGGCAGCAGGTGCCTGAGCAGAGCTGGGATTCCAGCTGCAGCTGAGGATGAGCTGCTAGCTGAGATGTGTTTGTGTCTACACTTGAGCAGCAGCCAGAACTGGGGGAAGGAGGGACATTATGATTGTGGAAAATAAGCCTTTGTGATAGGGCCTGTCTTCCTTGACATAGGCTTTCTCCCTTGGGCCCAGCACTCACAGTCCAGGCCTTGCAGACTGAAGCATCCAAGAGGTATTCTTTTTTTTTTTTTTTAATTTATTTATTTGTTATTTATTTTGGCTGCACTGGGTCTTAGTTGTGGCACACAGGACCTTTGTTGCGGCATGCGGATTTCTTAGTTGCAGCATGTGGGCTTCTTAGTTGCAGCATGCGAACTCTTAGTTGCAGCATGCATGCGGGATCTAGTTCTCCAACCAGGGATCGAACCCGGGCTCCCTGCACTTCTTTAAGCAATGACACCCCTTCTATCCTCCAGCCCACCATTGCCAAATATTCAATAGCAGTCCCATGTTTTCTGAACCTGATCTCACCTGTGGTACCCAGGCCCCCTCCCTCTCTCTGCCGAGTTTTGACAGATCCCAACCAAGACCACTGGGTCACGGATCACACTGAAATAGTGTAGGCAGGCCTCTAGCACTTCTACCAATAGAGGGAGCGGGCCATGCCTGTGGCCTCAGTTTTGTCTAAAAGGTATTCAAGCCAGTCAGTCTGCCCTGGAAGAGGACTCTTGGAAGTCAGGGAGGGGCATGCTGCTGGAAACTTCCACAGAAGCCTGACCAGCTCAGACCTGTATTAGCTCAGGAAATCCCCACCAACTCCCCACCCCCTAAGCATCTATGTTCTCCTAGCTGCTGCTGACCCTTCTGAGCCTCTAATGCCTCTAAAGCTGCTGGGGATTCTGTTCCCACAGCATCTCACCTGCTTGCCCAGCATGGCCTCTCCTGAGGCCCCCACCGCCTTCCACAGCCACAGGCAAGGCTTCACTTCCCCGGAAAGGCCACTCAGCCTCTCCCTTCCATTCTTCCAACAGATGATCCGGGATAACTTATGCAGCAAATCCTCTTTAATCTTTAATGTAGGCTCTTGCACGAAGGGAACCTCCTGTCTCTTCCTCACAGCTTGGCTGGAGGTGGAGATTGTCTGACATTCCACCTTAGGAGGTGTACAGACGGTATGGACAATCAGTAACTTGGACATCAGCTGGGTTCAATTCCCACAAACCTTGTGGACTCTCCGGGGTAACTGATCGTTTCTCCCCAACCTGTGAGGCAAACCCCCCTCTCCTTCCAAAGGTTTCTTCTCCTGGGGACACCAGGTGGGCCCTTCCTTTTTCTTTGGGGACTGGCTCAAGCCCCCACGGTGCTGCGCTGCCTGGGCAGGCCACTCTTTAGGGGCTGAGTGAGGAAGAGCCAAGTGACCAGAGAAGCCCTGTCCCGAACGCCTCTCCGCACTCTGTCTCCGGGGGTCGAGAGCTGCAAAGCTCCACGGCGGGCCGGCCACCCCTTGCCCAGCCTGCGCCGGCTCCCCGCGCCGCGGAGGTGCAGGCCCCGCCCCGGGGCCGCCCCGCCCCGCCCCGCCCCCCGCCGCCGGGCCCCGCCCCCGGCCGGTCCGCTCTCTGGGCGGCGGGCGGGGGCAGGCGGTGTGGTGAGGTCGGCACGCAGCTCCGGCCGCGGGTCGCTCGGGCGCTGTCCAGGCGGAGCCGGCCCGGCCCGGGCTGCAGCCATGGTAAGGCTGGCGGGCGCGGGGCGGGGCCGGGCGCGCAGGGCCCGCCGCTCCCGGGCGGCTTCGCCGAGACCCGCGGCGCCGCAGTCCAGGCTGTGCGGGGCGGGAGGCGCTGTCGCCTGCCGCGGGCACAGGCAGGCTGGCGGACGGCGCTGCGTCGCTGCTCCCAAGTTTCTTCTTCTGATGCGAGCAGACACGGAGTGGGCCCCGGCCACCGGGGTGCTGCCCCGTTCTTAGACGGAGGGGTGGGTCCGTGCTGGGTGGGGAGGAGGCGCCGGCGGAGACGCGCTGGTGGGCTGGGGTGAGTGAGTCAGGCAGGGGCGGAGGTGAGGGTCCCCACCCTTGCCTAGATCAGCTGTTACCTGGGTGACTCTTCCTCGCCCACCTACCCTAGGCTCAGGGACCAGCACCAACTTCCTTGGAAAACACACACAGGAGGCCCGCAAACACTGCCTGCCTCGCCAAGAGGGATGGTGAGACGTTTGGGCCCTCCCTCCCCACAGCACCATCTGCCCAGGGACCTCAGAGAGAGGGAGGCCCAGCCACCATCCTACCCCGTGGAATCAGCTATATCCCTCTGCCTCTGAGACAGGAACCATGGGGAATCTTCCTCCTGCTGCATCCTCCCCCCTCCCCCCAAACCAGGTCCCTCTGCAGTGATGGAGGGTGGAGGGAACTCATTCCTGCCACCTGCCTGTGGTGGGAGGAGAAACAGTAACCCCAGCCAACCACCCTGAAGACCCCCCAGGTAGGAAGTTTTGATGTTTGGCCGTGAGGGTGTAAGCTCTTTTCCTGCCATCATTGCCAGAGCCTGCCACAAGCACATTATGCTGAGTGTCAGGGCCTCCAGGCCCTATGCCAGCTTCTCCTCCCAGTCTGGAAGCCCCCTAGCCTTTGCCCTCTGCATTGGGAAGCACAGGCTGTTTACAGCAGGAGGAGATCCGTGACCAGCCTGTGGGGCAGGATGTTGGCTGTGGGCAGCCTCCAGAGAGGAACTCCCCGGGCCCTGTGGAATCAGAAGCTTCCAGGTCTAGAAAGGCCAGCCTTTTGGGCTCTTCTCTCTCAAGCTGTGTCCAGGCCGAGGCCCAAGTCTTGGCCAGGAAGTCTTGGTGACACTGTGACCTTCCCCAAAGGGGGGTTTCCTGGGAGAGGCCAAGTGGTGCCTGCCTTTATCCCTGCCCCCATCCTTCTCCTCACATGGGGACGGACAGACTGATTGCCCCAGGGGTGGAAGCCTGGGGGGCACTGATTGTTCTTGGTGCCAAGCGTCCCTAGTGCAGGGGCCGAGAGGGGCTTTTTCTGCCACACACTAAGTTCAGTTCAGCTGAGGTCTCGGTGCTTCAGCTTGGCTGAGGCCACCCTGTTCCTCTGTATTTAAAGGCACCCTGTCAGCACCAGAGTCCTCAGCCTCAGGCCCCTGCCTCAAGCCAGCCCAGTCCTTAAGCTGACGGGGTTCATGTCAAGCCAGACTTCTCTATGAGGGTCACTTTGTGAAAGGAAATCAGGCATCCAGCTGCTTCAGAGATCAGTGGGGAGAGCTCCCCAGCCCAGGAGCCCCAGGGGTTTTGAATTGGCATGCAAAAAGAAGGACTTGGCTAACATGAATAACCATCCTGTGACTTGAGATGTACCTTCTCTCCCCAGGTTCAAAGCAGCTTGAGGTATCTGTCATCTGGGAGTGCTTTCTTTCCCCAGCCTTCCTGGGAGGCAAGGAAGGGCCATTCACAATTGGACATTAGGGCCCTGAAATTAAGACACTATTCAAAATCACAAAGGGTATTTCTAGCCAAACCAGAAACACTGGCCTCCTGACTCCTAGTCAAGTGCTCCATCTGCTCCCAGTTAGGTCCCTCAGTTTGTCTCCCACCTAATCGGCAACTTGGAAGCCTCTGGGATCCCAGCCTCTCCTTGACCTGAACTCATGCCCCTCAGAGACCAAGTGTTAGCAGCTCCCCTGCTGACTCTCTGAAAGTGATGGGGTGATGAAAGTGATACAGGTCCCCATGAGTCAGAGGTCAGGTATCCTAGGATGGAAGGAATCCCTGCAGCAAAGGCCTCTCTGTGGCTGGGACTCTCTGCAGGGAAATCTAGGGGCGGATTTCTGAAGGCAGTGCGGTTCTCCACTGAGAGAACACAGAGGGACACTGGGAAGAAAAGTGGGGCCATTCCTAAGAGAACATACACCCAGGGGATTATAGGACACCCCACACTACTTCAGCACTGCTTGAAGTTAAGGTGAAAGAGATTGGAATCCTTTGGGACTGGAGTCTCCTGGGTAGCTGCCCCACGTACTGATGGACCAGGTCACCTTGGGGACAGGTCTCAACCCTCTGACAGGCCTCAGTGTCCTTGGGGGTTACAGGAGAGGCCAAGTGGATCAAGAGCCTGTGTTGCAGACAGACTTGGGAGGCTGGTGCTCTGCCCATCGGGGTAGGCAGCGGGCAGGCATCACGGAGCAGCCAATCAGAGCAGGAGGGGACTGCAGAAAAAGCGAGTGATCCTGCTGCAGCTGAGCTGTCCTTGGAGGGTGGGAGCCACGGGAAGGGAGGAGGAGGGGTTGGGGAAGGACATTCCACAGGCTTTTTTGGCCCCTGACAGACACAGGGGGGTCAGAGAGAAAGGGAAAGGAGCAAGTCAGGACGCTGGATTCCAACAAGAGCATCGAGACCAGGCTGTTTCTGTGTGTGAGGAACTTTTCTTGGGAGATAAAATTAGACCTAGAGCTTGCTGACAGGGAGTCTGAAGCGTGGGACATGGACCGTTCACTGGGATGGCAAGGCAGTTCTGTCCCTGAGGACAGAACTGAAGCTGGGGTAAGGTGCTGCTCTGGGAGATGGGTGGACCCGCCCTGTCTTCCCCCTGCATTGTCTGGGATTGGGGCTCAAAGTCAGAAAATGATTTGGTCACTGGCGGAGCCGGGGGCAGGGAAGGACAGACAGGAGGTGAGGCCCCTCGTGTCCTAACTCCTTGTCTAGAGCCCCTGTGGACCCCTCCGTGCTGATGAGCAGCTCCCTGGCATGGAGAGTGGTACTGGGTTCCTGGCGACTCTACTTGAAGATTGCAAGGGCTGGGGGTCTCCATCAGTGCCTTCCTTTCTCCCTTCCTTGCAGCCCCGCTGCTCAGTGCCCCTGGGGAAACCAGGCGGAGTGCAGTCCTCTCTCTCCCACCCTCAGCCTGACCCCCAGACCGACTGCTGCGTCACTGTGGGGTTGTGCAGAGGGGCAGGATTTCCCCGAATTCCCCAGACTCTTCAGCTGCCACCCCCAGCCCCATCCCTTCTCTGTTGCCATATAATTAATCGTCCAAGCTGGGACACTTTGCAGAGTGAAAAGGGGCAGTTATGCCAGAACAACAAACATAAACTGGGATGTGTGGTCACCCCACCGGCCCCCACAAATACTGTGGGTAAGAAAAAGCCTGTTGGGTCAGGCTTGCCTCAGGACTGTCTCTTCTGGCCACTTGGCCCCTACCTGCTGTTTCCAGTTTCCGTCTAAAAGGCCCCTTTTCCTGTCTAGGCAAGCCCTGGAGACTACGGCTATAAGCAGGTATGGGGACGTGAGAGGCGACAGCCTGGAAGTAGCTCCTAGGGGACTTTCCCCTCTAGCCTCCCCCTCTAGTCCCTTCCCTCTGCATAAACCTGGCGGCGTGACTGCATCCCTCAGTTCTTCGCTTTGTAAAACGGGGGCCTGCAGGAAGACCGCGGCCGTGTTATCTCCCCTCACCCTGGCTGGGACTCCACAGTGGTCTGGGGTAGCCCCCGCTGGCTTGGCTGATTCCCAGAGGGTGAGTCAGCCTGTGAAGCCGGCCCTTGTCCGTTGTCTGGGGGAGGCACGTGGGTTTTGTGAGCCCGAGCTGAGCCCAGCACCGCCAGGCACTCCGCAAAGGGGGCTGGCCCCAAAGGAGAGAGAGGAAGCTTTAGGGTCTGGAGCTGAGGGTCAGAGTGGGGGGGGGGGGTGGACAGTGACCTGCCTTCCCAGCTGGAGATGGAGTGGAGCAGGTCTCCACAGAGGAGCCAGCCCCTCGCTGCCTACCACCCGTGCGGTTCACAGTTGAGACCAGACCCCCTCCTGCACTGCAGGCTAAAGCCTATCTCTGGGCACAGGGGGCAAGGGGCAGCTGCGGGTGCTTCCCCCATACATCCCTCACCGTTGGGAGCTGTCAGAAGTGTCCTGCCGTCCTCCCTCACCTGGTCCCTCCCAGCTCCCCTTAACCCACACTCAGCATCCACTGGCAGGTTTCCCCTTCGCTCCTGGGGCCCAGGCTCAGGCTCTGTGTGGCTCAGTGTCTGGAATAAGGGGGGTCAGGTCAGCTGTACTGAGTTCTGGGCAGTGAGTCCTGGGGAGTGAGCACCTCCAGTAGAGTCCGCACCTCAGTCCCAGAGCTCAGCGCCTGCAGTGACAGGAGGCGAAGAGACCCTTGATTTGCCTGGGGCTGGGAGCTCCCTTCTCCCCTCCCTCGCTCCCTCCTGCCCCTACCCCATTCTGGCTGTCTGCACTCTCCTTGAGTCCTGAGCCACAGTCTCCTCTCGGCTCTGATGCCTCTGTCCGCTCCCGCTCATTCAGCCTGACTTCGTGGCCTTTGGGGCAGTCCCTGGTCCTGGCTTGGAAGGGCAGCCTCAACAAGCGCCCTGCTGAGAGGGACCATTGGGACTGGAGCTACTCAGTTCCCAAACTGGAGCAGTTTGCAAGGGCTCTGGGGGCTGCCCAGGGCTGCTGCTGGACCCCAGGGCCTTTTCTGACGTCTTGGACCCTTGCACCAGGGAGGCATGTGAGCAGTTGCGGGAGGGATGGTGAGCGCTTCCTCTGGCTTGGCCGCCTGTGCAGTTTCTTTCCCTTGTAACCATAAGTGCTTTCCTTTCTCCCTCTCGCCTTCTCCTGTCTTCCTCCTTCATTCTTCCCTTCCTGCCACCTGCCCGCCTACCTCCCCCCACCCCGAACCCTCAGATCAAGCGCTTTCTGGAGGACGTGGATGATGCAGAACTGAACAAGTTCGTGAAGGATTTCCCAGGAAGCGAGACCTACCACCAACCAGAGGCCAAGACCTGGGTGTCCAGGCCCCAAATCCTGGAGCCGAGGCCCCAGGCCTCGGACCTCTGCCAGGATGACCTGGAGTTCAGACCCACTTCGTGGCCCCAGCCCTCTGACAGCCAGCAGTACATCTCTGCCTCAGCCCCTCTCAGCCCCTCAGCCCGGCCCCGCAGCCCGTGGGGCAAGCTCGATCCCTATGACTCCTCTGAGGTAGAGCGTCCAGCCCTGCCTTTGCCTCTCAGTGGGCTGGTGCAGGAGGACCCAGGGAGGGAGGAGAGGGAGCCCGAGCGTGTGTGTACGTGCACGTGTGTGTGTGTGCGTGCGCACGCGTGTGCGTGCTGAGCTGGAGCCCCTCTCTGTCCTGTGTTGGCCCCAACTCTGTGGTGTCACCCCCCAGGTATGTTGGAAACTGACAATACCAGCAGGGACGGGAGCCCAGCTGGTAGCCCCAGGTGGGGCCTCAAAGGAGGCTGACTCTGCTCTTTAAGGCTGGCGTTGGGTCCTGGGGTTCTTCTGCCTATACCCTGATGCACTCTGCCTTCTCGTCCACTAGGATGACAAGGAGTATGTGGGCTTTGCGACCCTTCCCAATCAAGTCCACCGAAAGTCCGTGAAGAAAGGCTTTGACTTTACCCTCATGGTGGCAGGTAGAGCAGGGGTGGGGCAGGGCAGGGCTGGGCAAGAGGTGTCTCAAGTGGGGATGGTCTATATGTGGGGAGTGGGCATGGGTAGGGCAGGAGAAAGCCAGGGGCTGTGCCTTTTTGCAAAATAGCTGGGAGACGCGGGTGGCCAAAAGTATGTATATGTTGCAGGAGAGGGGGTGGTGACAAGGTACAAAGAATATTTAACCCTCAGCTTTCTAGTGGTTGCCTTTCTCTGTGTGACCTTGGGCAATCTCTTATCCTCTCTGGGCCTCATCCAAATGAGAAGGCTGGACGAGCTCTTCCAGCTCTGCTGTAGTTTAGTCTCTTCCCAATTAGATGAGAGAGCGGCTGCCCCCGCAACCCCGCCACCTTGGTCCGGCGGGGTTGCCTCTTGGTTACAGATCTGATTTGGTGCCTCTGTCCTCTCTCCCCTGTCAGGAGAGTCTGGTCTGGGGAAATCCACCCTCGTCAATAGCCTCTTCCTCACTGATCTGTACCGGGACCGGAAACTCCTCAGTGCTGAAGGTGAGGAAAGGAGAGGAGCATGGAGACAGGCAGGCAGAGCTGACTTGGGAAATCGAACTGACTGCAGGCTCTGAGGGATGGGACCTTCCCCAGCACGCAGGAAGCCATGGCTTCCTAGAGAGACTGCTGGCATCTCTCTGTAGGCCTATTTGGCCTGGGAGCCCACCAGCCAGCTCCCTAAAGATTTGGGTGCCGAAGCAGGGCAGGGACCAGAGTCCTGCTCTTGGAGTGAGTCTCTGACCCCCAAAGGATTCCAGGAATCCGAGAAAAGAGCCGGGAGCAGAGAAGAGGCTGGGGCCAGAGCCAACAGCCACCGGCATTTCCTGTGTTGGGAAATGTGCTCCTTGCTGGTTCCCAGAGAACAGGCCCCCAGGCAGCCCCTGGGGGCGGGAAGGGGGGCAGTGTGGGTGAGGCAGTCTGGGCAGCACTGGCTGGGGTGGGTGGTGTGTCCTGACTGGGCAGGCCCTTGCCCTTGCCCTGGCCTCAGTTTCCCCCTTCTCCAGAGCGGATCATGCAAACAGTGGAGATCACTAAACATGCAGTGGACATAGAAGAGAAGGGTGTGAAGCTGCGGCTCACCATTGTGGACACACCGGGTTTTGGGGATGCGGTCAACAACACAGAGTGGTATGTCTGACCAAGCACAGCCCCTGCCCCGACCCCCACCAACTCCGTACACACACACAGGGGCGCACGTAGGCTCAGACACACCCACAATTGTCAAGAAGAAGGGGTTTGTGCCCTCGAGCGTGCCACTGCCCTTTACCGGACAGCTGTCTCTGTAAAGTGAGAGGGAAGGCCTTGGAACAGATGATCTCTAATGTTCCGTTGATTTGACCCACAATTCTAGAATGGGGTTGAGGACACAGATAGGAAAGAAGAGCCTCAAGAAAGCAAACACATGTGAAAACGTGTAGCACAGTGCCTGACACATAGTAGGTGGTCAGTAGTTGTCACCCTCCCTCCTTCCATTCCTTTCACCAGCAACATTTTAGGTGTTACAAGCAAGTTATTAAAGACGTGAGAGTGCGTGGAGGGAGGGGTGAGGGGAGAAATAAGAGGCAAAGGGAGAGCATGGGTGGAACTTTGTTTAAACTCCCGGGACCCTCTAGGCCACCTGCCAAAATAAAAGGTGGCTTACCAGCCCCACCGCAATCATCCCTGACATTTTTTTCAGGAACTAGAAGGATGCTTAGATAATGGTCAGTCAAACAGACCTGAGTAGATGAGGAGGAGAATGGGTGATAAGGACAGGAGAAATGGTGATGCCTTTGATGAGGGAGTTAGGCAGGGTGGTGCTGAGACACCTAGATGAGAGTTCAGATCTTGATGCAGCATTTAGGAACTGCGTGATCTTGAGCAAATGACCACATTCCCATTTCTTCAACTGAAAAATGCTGGCCTTACCACCTCACCCAGTTGATCTGAAAATCAACCCAGAAAGATGCATGTGAATATGCATTAAAAACATACAGTTTTGGGCTTCCCTGGTGGCGCAGTGGTTGAGAGTCCACCTGCCGATGCAGGGGACACGGGTTTGTGCCCCGGTCCGGGAAGATCCCACATGCCGCGGAGCGGCTGGGCCCGTGAGCCATGGCCGCTGAGCCTGCGTGTCCGGAGCCTGTGCTCCACAACGGGAGAGGCCACAGCAGTGAGAGGCCCGCGTACCGCAAAAACAACAACAACAACAAAAAAGCATACAGTTTTTACAGGGCTGTGTACATTATACTCATGAATATTAAGATGATAATTTCAGAATCAGTGAAACATAAAAGTGTGGGGTCCCCTGTTCAAAATGATTAAGAATTTCAGCATGGCCACAGCAGAGAATAAACCAAACATGGGCCTCTCTGAGCACAGGGCCCCGGTATGACTGCACAGGTCACACGCCCAGGAAGCTGACCCTGGATAATTGCCTCACAGACTGATCAGACCCTTACGGACCTTTCTGTGCTCTGAACCACTATCCCCTCCATTTGTGCTTGATCATCACAACATGTGACTTTCGGCTCAGCACATTGGTTCATCTTCAACTTCATGATCTAAGCCTTGAGGGGAGGGCCACTTCTTATATTCTTGCCACACACTGTGCTGGTACATGGTGCATGGTCTCTGTAAATAGTCCTGCTGGATTGAGGTGGTCTCCAGTCATCACCACCCTTCCGGATCGGGGACTACGTCTCAGCAAACTGGGCTCGCCCTGAAACTCGAGCCCCAACCAGCACCTGCCTCCTACTGTAGCAAGTATCATTCCCTCCTTCAATCAGTCTACTTACCTCCTCTTGCCTTTCATAATAATAATAATTTCACCTGCCTGGCACCTCACAGTTTGCAGGGCACCACCACGTGTTCTCATTTAGTGAAGCAGCAGATGAGGTGTCCAGCCTGTGCTGGACATTTTAAGGGATGCAGAACAAGTGTAAATAATCCTTGTCACTGGGAGGCTTACAGTCTAGTGGCAATGGGAGTGGGGGAGTGGGGGGCGCAGCAGGTCTCTAACGTGTCAATCAGGTAAAAACTTAGCTTAGTAAGTGGGTTGGGCATTGTGGTGGCAGACACACTGAACTAGGAGTCAGAAGGCCAGGAGCCTGAGTGGGTAGAGAGTTTGCTAGCTAAAGTGATCTGGATTAAGTCTCTTCGCAGCTCTGGATTTAGCTTCTTCACGTATAAAATGAGAATAATGATGCTCATAATGGCCACCCATCAGGGCACCTATCAGTGAGGATGAAACTCAAGAACAGAAGAGCAAGAGACTTGAAAATTGAGGTTGTTGAAAATATATATATATATAAAACCTCTGTGTGTGGTGACGGGAAGGGGAGAGCAGTGTGCATTGCTATAGTCACAGGACCCTTCATGGGAGAGATGGTTCTTGGATATGGCTTTGAAGGATGGAGTGGGCTTGGAGAGGTGGAGGAGAGGATGGAACCACACGAACAAAGGCTCTGAGGCTGAACTGCGAACCTGACTTAGGGCTGCCCTGGCCTCCAGTTGGTTTTCACCTGCCGGCACCTTGCTAGTCTTATTGCTTTCTTTGGTCATCTGGGCTCTTTTCCTTTCATCAAGCTAGTATTTATTGACCTCTGTCTGTGTGCTTAGTCTGATTTTCTGTCAGGGTGTTTGAGATGCACCCCTGACCCACCCAGGTACCTCCCCGATGATGTAATCAAGCAAGTCGGGGAATAGCAAAGTCTTGAAAAGACTGCTCGGGGCGTGGGCTCCTTGCAGGCCCAGAGCTCACTAGGCAGCCCTCACTTCCAGTTTCTCTGCTTGTCTGTCCCTGCCCCAGCTGGAAGCCTGTGGCAGAATACATCGACCAGCAGTTTGAGCAGTATTTCCGAGATGAGAGTGGCCTGAACCGCAAGAACATCCAAGACAACAGGGTGCACTGCTGCCTGTACTTCATCTCGCCCTTCGGCCACGGGTATGGTCTGAGCCTGAGGCTCCTGGCACCACCGGGTGTTGCCAAGGGAACAGGCCAAGAGCACCAGGGGCAGGGCTGCCACTAGCAGGTGGTCACAGTTTCCTGTTCCCCAGGCTCCGGCCACTGGATGTTGAATTTATGAAGGCCCTGCATCAGCGGGTCAACATCGTGCCTATCTTGGCAAAGGCGGACACACTGACACCTCCGGAAGTGGAGCGCAAGAAACGCAAAGTGAGGGAAGCTGGTGGGGGAGGGGAGCAGGTGGGCTTCTGGAAAGGATGGGGTCCCCAGAACTATGGGCCCCTCATGTGTTTGCCAGATCCGGGAGGAGATTGAGCACTTTGGAATCAAGGTCTACCAGTTCCCAGACTGTGACTCTGACGAGGATGAGGACTTCAAATTACAGGACCAAGCCCTAAAGGTGGGGCCACCCCAGGGCATCCCTTTCCCATCTTGTTTCTTCTGGGCAGAAAAGAGAAGTAGAATTCTATATAAGGGTGGGCTATTGGGGTGGAAGAGGACCCTTGGTTTCCTAGCATGAACCAGAGAAGATGAAGATAAAGGTGGAAAGGAACAGGTGAGAATGGCGGTGTTGACAGACACCCCTAACTTCTTCCAGGAAAGCATCCCATTTGCTGTAATTGGCAGCAACACTGTGGTAGAGGCCAGAGGGCGGCGAGTTCGGGGCCGGCTCTACCCCTGGGGCATTGTGGAAGGTAAAGCAATGAGCTTGTGACCAGGGTATCTCCTTGCCCTCAATGGTTCTCCTGTACCCATGCGCCTGGCTGACCCCTAGCCTTGCTGTGCAGTGGAAAACCCAGGGCACTGCGACTTTGTGAAGCTGCGGACAATGCTGGTGCGTACTCACATGCAGGACCTGAAGGACGTGACCCGGGAGACACATTATGAGAACTACCGGGCACAGTGCATCCAGAGCATGACCCGCCTGGTGGTGAAAGAACGGAATCGCAAGTATGGCCAAAGGCCAGGACAGAGCTGGCAGGGGTGGGGTTTGGGACACAGCCTTGGGTGAGACAAAGCCCTTCCTTTGTTCTATAGGCTCTGGGCTCAATCCAAGCGGGTGCTGGGGTCTCCCTAGCCTTACCAACCCCCCTTTCCCCTCCCCCTCAGCAAACTGACTCGAGAGAGTGGTACCGACTTCCCCATTCCTGCTGTCACATCAGTGGCAGATCCAGAAACCGAGAGGCTGATCCGAGAGAAAGATGAGGAGGTGAGAGTTGGGTGGGGCAGTAGGGGTTGCCAGCCTGAGAGGACCCCTGCTTAATCACAACCCTCAGTATCTCTTGGTTTGGGAATAGGAATATCCCTGGCCCTGGTACATATCTGGATCCTGGATTGGTGGCTTAGTGGTTCTACCCAGAGACTCCATCACACCTCGGGGCTACCAAGGCCCTGGCTGAAGGGATTAGAGGTTGGGGGCACCTCTCTAAATCTATAGGACTCTCTGAAAGGCCCCACTTTGATTCATGTGCCTGTTCCAGCTGCGACGGATGCAGGAGATGCTGCACAAAATCCAAAGACAGATGAAGGAGACCCATTAGCTGGCTTTCAGCCTTGAATATTTAAACGCCGCCTCTTCGTCCTGCCTATGCCAGCCCCTCCCAGCACCAGCTCTGCTCAGGCCCCTGCAGCTACTGCCACTTCGCCTTACATCCCTGCTGCCTCCCCAGAGACTCAGAGGAAATAAAAGTTTAACAAATCTGTAGGTGGCTTCTGGTGTCACTGTCTGTATCTTTATAAATTTATTTATTTTATTTATTTTTGGCTGCGTTGGGTCTTCGTTGCTGTGCACGGGCTTTCTCTAGTTGCGGCGAGTGGGGGCTACCCTTCGTTGCGGTGCACGGGCTTCTCATTGCAGTGGCTTCTCTTGTTGTGGAGCACAGGCTCTAGGCACGCGGGCTTCAGTAGTTGTGGCATGGGGGCTCAGTAGTTGTGGCTCGTGGGCTCTAAAGTGCAGGCTCAGTAGTTGTGGCGCACTGGCCTGGTTGCTTCACGGCATGTGGGATCTTCCCGGACCAGGACTCGAACCCGTGTCCCCTGCATTGGCAGGCAGATTCTTAACCACTGTGCCACCAGCGAAGCCCACTGTCTGTATCTTTACCATCTCAGGGAAACCAAGAAGATCCCAGGACCCCGTTTTGAAAGGTTGCTGGAGGAGGGTGCTGGCTTCTGACTTTTAGTAGGGAAGGGAGAGTGGGGAAAACTTTCCCCTCTCATGACAGGGTTCAGTCCGTGCCCAGAATCCAGCCTGGCCTGTCCATCCTCCTGACTGTATCTCTCCTGCCTCTGTTATATGGAGCCCCTCTCATCTTTATCACATACAGTACTGACAACCCCATAGAAGTTTAGGTTTTGATATCTCCCCCGAGAAAACATCGCATTAATTGCATGCAGCCTTCCTATTTCCCCTGATTTGGGAAAAGGGATATGTAGTACGAATTAAGCTCTGTACTCTAGGAAGCCTGTGATAGAGCACTGAACAAATGCTGAAACCCCTGTAATCACCAAACACTATAGTAAGTGCTGGGAATGGATAGGGCACAATCATCGTCCTGGAAGAATTCACTTAACAAATATTTATTAAGCATCTGCTAGTTTGCAGACACTTTTATTTCTTTTTTAATTTTTATATTATTTAATTATTTAATTTTATTTTTGGCTGCGTTGGGTCTTCGTTGCTGCATGCGGGCTTTCTCTAGTTGAAGCAAGAGGGGGCTGCTCTTCATTGCGGTGCGTGGGCTTCTCATTGCAGTGGCTTCTCTTGTTGCAGAGCACAGGCTCTAGGCGCGTGGGCTTCAGTAGTTGTGGCACATGGGCTCAGTGGTTGTGGCTTGCAAGCTCTAGAGTGCAGGCCCAGTAGTTGTGGTGCACAGGCTGAGCTGCTCCGCGGCATGTGGGATCTTCCCAGACCAGGGCTCGAACCGTGTCCCCTGCATTGGCAGGCAGATTCTTAACCACTGCACCACCAGGGACGTCCCAACAAACTGTTTTAAACCTTGGAGTTAAAGCACTGAACACAGGTAAGGTTCCAGTTTTCCTGGAATTTACTAAATGTAGTAAAAGTCCCAGTGTCCTATAAGAAAGAGACATGTGAGGACATAATGGCCCTGGGGCCTGCTATTAAAGCATTCAGGCCCACTCCTGAACTGAAGCTATCGGTTGAGAATCTGAATCAACTGTTCTCCATTTCTGTCGGGTTGGTGGTATCTCGGGGCTACGGCGACCTCCAGCGGCCACCCACCGCCCTGCTGCCTGCTCTGGCTCCCCGTGGGAGAGAGGAAGGGAGGAGCGAAGAGCTAGATCGTCGGGAGAGTCCTATTCCCCACACCCTTTACAGACCAGAAGGTCGCAGCTAGCTCGTGGCAGTCTCAGTCCTATTTCTCAGGTGAGAGGTCTTCTCAAAACTGAAGGCACCGTTCATTCAGGTCACGGAGAGCAGGGTCGGTTCGCGGATGAAAAGTGAAGGTTGGAGGAACACGTCAAGGTGCGGAAGAAGGGAAACCCTCCCCCACCCCGCGCCAGTCGAAGACCCAGACGGAGCCTCAGGCCCAGCCCTCCCTCCTCTCTTAGCGTTCGGGGTCTTTCTCTCCCTTCCAGCTTTGGGACGGATGACCGCGGCGAAACCAAAACGGAAAATGAATAAACTAAGGTGCCACCGGAGATCTACTTGAGAAGTAACCCGGGGGCGGGGTGGTCACCGGAAGTGGCTGTAAGGCCTCTGGCCCTACAAGGCCCCGCCTTCAATTGCGCTACCAGTAGGCGACAGACCGCCCCCACTTCCGGCCCCTGGCGCCTTAGCTAGCGGCCCCCCTTTTACTGTTCTCCCATTGGCTACCGCAGGGACGCGCTGTGATTTCCCATTGGTCGCGTCTCCTCTCCCGCGCCGCGCCTCCTCCCTCCAGGTACAGTCTCGTCTTCCGGCACCCGATAGGCTAAAGGCTGGGAGGGCGTCTGCCCAACTTGACCAATGAGCGGCGTGAAGAGTGAGGGCGGCGGCTGCGTGGTGGGGGGCAGGGCGGGACTTGGTGTGGCTATTGGCCAGGGTGGGCACAGGCCAGAGATAGGATTGGCTGGGGAGAGGGGCACCGTGGTGGGGTCGAAGCTGCGCGGCCTCCGCAGCTGCGGGAGACGGAAGTAGTGAGAGCGCGGCCTCGGAGGGTCGGGCGGACGCCACCTGGGTGAGTCACCGTGCCCCGTGCACTGCCAGTTTGGGAGCCACAACGACCGCGTCTTGCCCGGCCCCGCCCCGGCCCCACCGGCTTTCGTGAGCCCCGCCTTCTGTCATTCGGGGCTCCGCCTCCGAGTCTTTAGGCTCCGCCCCTAGAACCTGGGTACCTGGGCTCCCCTGTCAGCCTGACCCCCCCCCCCCCCCCCCCCGGGGCCAGATCACCTAGGTCCGGGAACCCTGGGCGTCCCAGGCCTGTCCTCGTCTCTCCCTCTCTCCGTTTCCCTGAGGCTGCTTGCCAGTGGGCGGTGAGGCAGCACCTCTGGCTTGCAGTCTGCTGGCTCCCCCATGGGGAGGGTGGGCTGTGATTACGGAGGCAGGTAGGGCCACAGATGGAGACTCTTATCCCCACAGCCTTCTGCGGGGCACTGCTGGACTGCCCCTGAGCTCGGATAGCAGGCATAAAGAAAAATGTCAGTGAAACCTGGGCCTGGTTCCCTAAGTGGTTCCCTAAGTGGGCCAAGGAGGCCCATCCTGACATTTCTGTTGCTTGGGCCCATTTGACAGGTACTGACTCTGAGGCCTGCACTGGCCTGATTCTGTCCCCGTTGTGTGGCCTCCTCCCACTAACCTGCACCCCACTTGGTGTCAAGTACACTCAGCAAGGCATGTCCAGCCCTGCTGCCGTCTGATCATAGGTTGTGGTCCCCTCCCTCTTGTCCTCTGCTCTGGACTCTGCCCCCAGCAAACAGGTCAGGTGGGTGCTACTCCCAGACTCAGAGGCTGGCAGAGCGCTCTTGTGGATTCACGTTCCCACCAGGGCCAGAAGTGAGCCCTGGTTGGGCAGCCTCTCTCTCTTCAGAGTTGGCAGTTCTTTTGCTCTCCCACAAAGAACAGGGTTTGGAGTGTTTTACTTCCCTTTTTGGGACTGGGAATCAGGACTCTTGAGTCCTGGTCCAGAACTTGATGGCTGCCTTCATGCCCTGCAGAGTCGCTTGTTGCCTTCTCCTCACGTAGATCCCATTGCCTCTGTCTAGCATGGTGACTTGTGGAGAGGCTGGATGCTCTGCGAGGAAGGCAAATAAGAGTTGTGGGGAAGTTCAGGAGTAGATGTGTGGCATTTGTTGATTCTATGGTGATGTTAATGTTGCTCTTTATGCTTATGTTTCTCGGGCTCTACAGTGAGAAGCAGGTAGCCAGGACCCTCACCACGGTAGAATGGTGAGTACGCTTTCCTCAGACCACTGTGTTTTCTGTAATCCTTGTGTCTTTCTCCATGAAGCTGCCCGCCTCTCCTGGACCTTGAGCTCCAGGCTACTCTGTTCAGCAACTAAGCAGGTTCATCTGCCCTGGAGATAAATTAGGGCTTCCTTAGGCTGCAAAACATCAGCCAATATACAGCACAGGGATGGGAAGCCTCTAGACATCTTTTTCTGTATGTGCTATGCCATGCTTTCCCCACACTACCACTGGCTCCCTTAGCTCTTCATAATGGCCCTTCTCTTGCCTCTCCTGGTCCCTGGGTGAAGCTCTCTGTTCTGGTCTGAAAAGCAAGGGCTCCTTTATATCAAGATCCTTGTACTTCCTACTGGGTCCCTTGAATATTGTGGGTGCTGTATCAGGAGCGACTCCACTAAAACTGTGGGGCTTCTCTACCTCCAAGGTCCTGCTGTCTGTTAAGCTACTGTAGGCAACAGCTGACTGAATATATAGCAGGAGAGCACCCTCAAGGTGCCCAGAATATCACGGGGGGCGGTGTGTGTGTGTATGTGTGTGTGTGTGTGTGTGTGTGTGTGTGTGTGTGTGTTATAATGATCCCATAAAATTTCCACTAACTGTAACTGCCCTTCTTTCACCCCAAGTTCAGGGAACCCCTTAACCCCTGAGAGCTGGGAGGAAGCAGTGAGATGAGAAGGGAGTGGGGAGCTACAAGCCTGGGTCCAGACCAGGTCCTTGCTCTGGCTGTATCTCTTTATTTCTTTCACATGTCCCCTGTGCTTAGGGACAGGTCAAGGCATTCAGTTGGTGAGAGGACTCGCTCTTTTCCTCCACAGACACATGGGTGTGTGGGGTGTGCAGTATTGTTCTGGTCTCTTCTCAGAAAGCCTGCTGGTCCTGACCCCCACCAACTGATAGCCCCTTTCCTTTTTCTCTTCTGTGATGCAATGAAAAGTCAGCCTGGTCTAATTTTGAATTCTAGCACCACCACTTAAGTACTTCAGGTGAATTGCATACTTTCTCTGTAAGCCTGAAGTCTAATTTCTTTGGGAGTTGAATGGTTTTAGTGAGATAATGTTTGAAACATGTCCGGCTCATAGTAGGCGCTTAATAAAATGTCAGGTTTTTCTCCTATTCCTCCCTCCCCCCCCCCCAAGACCAAAACCGAAACAAAAGCCCTGGTTTCTGAAAGTTACCAGGGACAGGGAGTGTGGGGTTCCAAACGGTTCCTTCTGTGACTCTTGGTGACATTTTGAGCCTCTTATCACTGCCCCTTATTCTCTGGCCCTCTACCCAACTCCCTCCCTCCTCCATGAGTTTTGTTTTTGCATAGCTTCTGTGGTCCATAGTTCCAGCACTTCTCTTTCCAAGCCTAAGAAATTCTTTCTCCAAGAAGGACTTTCTTACCCAGAAGACACAGGATGTGAAACAAGGGGAGAGGAGGAGCTGAAGAAGTAGGGCTGGGCAGGGACCTTGGAATAAAAAACCCAGAGAATTTCCCTCTCAGGAGTGTGTAATGACCAAACTGGCACTAGACCAGTGTCCATTCTAAGGGGCAAAAAGGGAGTGAGATTAGTGAGGTCAGGGGATTGGAGGACACTGATGGACTGGGGAATGGTGAGTGGTGGTTTTGGAGGGAAAGGAGGAAGCCTAGAAACTGGAAAGGGCCTCGGGTGGAGGGAGGTGAGCCTCATCCTGGGAATCCGAGCAGGCACTGGGGGGACTCAAAGAGGAGGGGAGGGCGTGGGGACAGACGTCTGAAACAGTGGTGTGGGGTGGCTCACGTGGGAAGATGGGAAATGAAAAGATGTAGGCGGTCCTGCCGCCCCCTCCCACGCCGTGGGGGGGGCGAGGCAGTCCCGCAGCCCAGACTCCTGGGAGCCCCTAGGAGCCCGCCGAGGACGCGCTCCCACGCCGCGGAGGGGTGGTGGGGAGGGAGGAGTAGGGGGCTGTGGGCGGGGCCCGGGGACCCGCCCCGCCCCCGCCTTCCCGGCGCGGCAAGGTCAGGGAGCTCCCCTCGCCTGGGCGGAGCTGGGCTCGCTCCATTGTGGAGAGGAGGGGAGAGGCGCGCGCCGAGCACCGCCGCCCGCGCTCGCCTCCTGGCCGCAGCGGCTGCACCTGGCCGGCCCCGCAGCCGGGATGCGGCGGACGCCCGAGACTGGCGGGCAGCGCAGCGGCTCCGGGGACATGTGCGCTGGCCCAGACCGCCCGCGACCATGAGCCTGACCGCCCGCGTCTCCTGCTCCATGCTCAGCTGCTTCGTAAGTGCCGGCCCCGCCTGCGGCGGGCCGGGGACCCCGACGCTGGCTGCACCCGCCGCCCTTCCCAGGGCCAGCCCTTGAGATCCCGAATTTCAGCCCATCCCCCTTACCAAGGGCCCTGGCAGGGGAAGGGACATAATCCCTTTTCTTTCTTGGACTTGCTTTAATCTTCGGGTGCCGGGGATTGTGGAAGGCCGGGGATTGGAATTCTGTGACCCATCATTTTAGCCCTGAAGCCGCTGCCCTTGACTGCAGATCTTCAGGCCCCGCCCTGCAGGGGTACATCCCTTTACCTCCGCCTCTCCATCTTGGGCCCACCCGCTGCATCCTTGCTTGGGGATGTGGGATGTGGCTAGTAGGCCGTCTGGGATGTTAGGGGGCTGGTCGGGGAGCACAGGATGTCTGAGCTGTTTCCCTGGCTCCAGTCCCCTCCCCCTTCCACCACTCCATCCCTCACCTGACACGCCTGTCTTTTCTCCTTGACTGTCCCCCAGCCAGCCTCTCTTCTCCATCTTCCCTGCCTCTCTGCCTCTGCAGGCCTCCGTACCTCTGCATCATTCCCAGGCCACCCCCCCTCCCCCTCTGGTTTAATGCTCCTTCCCAGCTTCCCCCATCTGTCCTCTCAGATATCCCTATCTATCCCCTTCCCCGCCCCCCCAATATCTGCCAGACCTCCTCTCTCTCTCTCCCCTGGCTGTCCTGGGTCCCCTGGTTCTTCCCGGGCACGTGGATCCCCTCTTCTCCCCTCCCTCCCTGGTGGCTGGGAAGGAGTTACTTCTGCTTGCTGTGGGTATTCCTCAGGAGTTCCCCTCAGATCAGCAGTCAGGCAGGTTGCTTGGCAGGTGGCAGGAGCTTGTTAGCAGTGCGGGCCTAACTGGAAGAGAAGCTCAGCTCCAAAGCACATCCTCTTTTTGAAAGCATCCGTGAAGGCCCTCTAGAGGCTTGGGACTGAATCCCATGACCCACTCCTCTTTGTCTCCTTCACCCACCAGATTGAAGCCTCAGTGGGGTGGCCTCAGGGGCCTGGGTCCCCTCCTGTCTCTGTGACCAACTGCACACCTGGTTCCTGTTTCTCAGGGCAGCACTTTCCATTCCCACTTCTGTCTTACCCTTACATTCGCCTTTCTTTTCCTTCATTTTCTCTCCTTCATTTGGGAAATTTGGCTCTACAGGAGATTCCCTCTTTGAGGAGCACAGATTCCCAGTTACTCTGTGGACCTTACTCTTCTCTTAGGCTTCAGAGGATTGAGTTCCCCCTCCACTTCACCCCTCCCACCAAACCAGGTCTCTCTTCCATTCTCTGGTGACCAGAACCTTTATAAGTGTGTATGGGGTGTATGTGGGTTTATTGAGGGGAGGGGAGCAGAATGAGGCCTAATGGGCCAGGCGGAGCCTGGTGACTTAGGGCTGAGGCCTTCCCCACAGGGTGAGGAGGGGCCCCCCAGCCTGGAGTACATCCAAGCCAAGGATCTGTTCCCCCCCCAAGGAACTAGTGAAAGAGGAGGAGAATCTGCAGGTAAGGAAGAGTTGGGGGCCCAGGGTGGGTAGAGCTCCCTGCCTGGTTAAAAAACACCCTCCCTTCCCTCCCGCACCCCAAATATCTCCAAGGGGATCTAGTGTGGGAGCTCCGGCTTCCTCCTCCTTGGTCTCTGGAGGGAGGGGAGCCTGTCTGTATGTGCATTATGGAGACTTTGGCCCCAGGGAAGGAAAGGCAGCTTTCCTGTATAGCTGTTGTCTGGTGCTGTTACCATGGAGAGAACTTTTGTCCTGCCTTGGCCCAGCTTTTCCAGAGGAGATCCTACAGATCAGGGGTTGGAGAGGGGATGGAGAGGTGACTGACTTCTGGACTGAGGGCCCCTCTGCCCCTCGGCAGGTGCCCTTCACAGTGCTGCAGGGTGAGGGAGTGGAGTTCCTGGGCCGCGCAGCCGATGCCCTCATTGCCATCTCCAACTACCGGCTGCATATCAAGTTCAAGGATTCTGTTATCAACGTGAGTTTCTGTCTTGTTCTCCCACACCCAAGCCAGAATCCCTGTGAAATTCAAGGTGGGATTGCTCCAAAGCTCTACTTGATCATGTTTCCAAAGAGTTGGGGTTCCCTTCTTTTTCTTATTGTCCTTCCTCTAACGGCAGGTCTATCTTTCTGTCTCTCTCACTTAATTTTCCCTTCCCCTCTCTGTCTTTCCCTCACTCTGTTGCTAGGGGCACAGTGGCTTTGTTGGAAGAGTGCCACTTACCAACTGTGTGACCTTGGTCAATCACCCAGCTGAGGTGCAATTTCCTCCTTAATAATATGGTGTGAAAACACCTGCCTTGTGGTTTCTTGTGATTATTAATTGGGGTCACATATGTAGAGGACCCAGCACCGTTACCAGGCACCTAGGAGGCCCGCAGTAAATGTTGGTTTCCTTCCTTCTATTGATACATCAGCATCTGGGTGGGGGTGGGGATGAGCAGTGATGTGGAGTAGGGGGATGTGAGCGCCAGTCTGCATTTCCTCTCCAGGTCCCCCTCCGGATGATTGACAGCGTGGAGAGCCGTGATATGTTCCAGTTGCACATCGCCTGCAAGGACTCCAAAGTGGTGAGGTGAGAACGACGGAGCCTCGCTCAGGTCCTCTGGCCCCAGTCTTGTCCAGACCTCTCTGCTGCAGGGTTTCTCTGGAGCAAGAAAGGAAAAATACTGCCTCCCTTTCCCCATTTGGAAGAAACAGTGAAAACCTTGTCTGGGTTGGGGGGTCAATTTTCTGATCCACAGTGTCTTGACCTAAAGAAATGGGGATAATGCTCACGGAGTTTTCATAAGGATTAAATGAGAAGATGCATCTGAGAGCACATAGGGTGATGTCTGGTGCAGAGCACTCACATTGTTGTTGGTTCATTTATTTATTCATTTAACATGTATTTATCGAGCACTCTACTCTATGCCAGACTGTTCTAAGCACTGGGGATACAGCGGGGAACAAACACACAATTTTCTGCCCTCATGGAGCTTATATTCCAGTGGGGAGATAGGAGTGGTAAATAGTAAGTAAAATATGTTAAATCATGGTAATGTAAAGTTAAAAAATAAAGCAGGGAAAGGGGATACGGAGTGCTATGGGGGTGAAGGTTGTAGGTTTAAACAAAGTGACCAGAGAAGCCTGCACTGAAAAGGTGACATTTGAGTCAAGACTTGAAGAAAGTGACCATGTGGGTATTTGGGGGAAGAGTGTGGCAGACAGGGGACAGTGCATGCAAAGGCCCTGAGGTGGGTATGAGCCTGGCACAATGGAAGAATGGCAAAGAGGCTAGTGTGGCTGGAGTGGAGGGCAAGTGGGTCAGGATAGTGGGATACAAGATCTGAGAGGTAAGAGGGGTGTCAGGCTGTCATAATGACTGGTTTTTACTTTGAGGGAAGTGAGAAAACCACTGGAGGGTTTTGAGCAAAGGAGTGACGTGGTCTGTTATAGAATCACTCTGGCTGCTGTATTGAGAAAAGATGGAAGAAGGTTGGGGACAAAAGCTAGGGCAGAAACTGGAGACTAATTAAGAAGCTATTACTGTTACCCAGGTGAGAAATCATGGTGGCTGGTCCAGGTTGGTAGCAATCAAAATGGTGAGAAGTGGTCAGATATTTGAAGGTAGAGATGATAGGATTTGCTGACAGACTGGATATGAGAGAAAGAGGAATCACTCCAAGGATTATTAAAAGGATGCCCAGACTAATAAGAACCTACTGTATAGCACAGGGAACTCTACTCAATATTCTGTAATGACCTATATGGGAATAGAATCTAAAAAAGAAGTGGATATATGTATATGTATAACTGATTCACTTTTCTGTACACCTGAAACTAACACAATGTTGTAAATCAACTATATGCCAATAAAAATTAATTAAAAAAAAAAAAGACGCCCAGTTTAGAGCCTGCCATGTACTCGGGTCTGTAGGCATTAAGAACAGGAATCCGCATTGCCCTTCCCTTCAAGGAGATTAAAGTCTAGTTGCTAAAGGAAGACTTAGCCTGTGGCAATATGCTCTGGGAAAACTTACTGTTTAATACTCCCAGCATACTAAGAATAACAGAGGAAGGGGTCTGTGGAATGGGTTAGGCTCGGAAGGCCTCCAGGAAGAGGTGGGACTGCAACTTTCTTCAGAGTATCAGTAGGACATGGCTAGGCTGAGAGGAGACATTATTAAGCAGAAGTGAAAAACCAAGGAGACAGGAATGACATGGGTAGGACTTCCTCCCTGAAACAGAAGGTTTGTGCTGGAGAGTCATGGGAGAAGACACAAGGGGTAGCAGACATTCAGGGCCAGATTTGATAGCATTCAGATTTGATATAAGAAATGGTCGGGCCCCGTTAGAGGGGATCCTTACGTCTCAAGGACAAGAGTTCTTGGGAAGAGAATTGTCACAGCAAGACAATGTCCCTTGGGTGTTGCTCAGTCTCCCCGGTCCTCCCCAGGGTCCCCATGCCTTACCTCCTGCTTTGCAGTCTCCCCTCCCCACAGCCTTTTTGTGGCTGGGTCTTTGACCCTTATGGCCCCAGAGTTCACTCACCTCTTGCCTCACTTCGTGGCTTCTTGCCTGGCAGGTGCCACTTCTCCACTTTCAAGCAGTGCCAAGAGTGGCTCTCGCGGCTAAGTCGGGCCACGGCGAGACCCGCGAAGCCTGAGGACCTGTTTGCCTTTGCCTACCATGCCTGGTGCCTGGGGCTGACTGAGGAGGACCAGCACACCCACCTGTGTCAGCCAGGTGAGGCCAGGCTGCTCTCTTTAGGAGACTTCTTTTTGTCTCTTGCTTCTCACCCCTCCTCCGCCCTGGACCCCGTGCCCTTGGATGCTGACAGGCACGGGGGCTGTGTTGCAGGAGAGCACATACGATGTCGGCAGGAGGCCGAGCTTGCGAGGATGGGCTTTGACCTGCAGAACGTCTGGAGAGTCTCGCATATCAACAGCAACTACAAGTGAGAGGGTCTTGGGTGGGGAACCAGAACACCTGTCCAGACCCAGACTTCCTCCCCGTGTGGATAAAGCACGGTGGGCACAGCTCCTGGCTCTGTGAGGGGAGGAGGGCTCCTGGTCCCTCTGCCCACAGGGCCATCCCTGGGGATCTTGTGATCACAGGTCTTTAATCAAGCTCCATGACCCCATCTGGTCTCTTCTCAGATTGTGCCCCAGTTACCCCCAGAAGCTGCTGGTTCCCGTGTGGATCACAGATAAAGAGCTGCAGAATGTGGCTTCCTTCCGCTCCTGGAAGCGGGTCCCTGTGGTTGTGTATAGGTGAGGCGGTGGGGGCCGGGGAAGTGGGGGGATGCTTTTCGTGCAGTGAGGAGAGTCAGAAGTGGAGGTCTGCGGCAGTGTGGTTGACTGGGAATTGACACTCTTCCGGGAAGTGGCTATGAAATAATTTTAAAAGAAAAACTGCTTCAGTTTTCTTTCTCCTGAGGACGAGGCTTTTGGGGAGTTTACACATTTTTCTTTCTTCCTTTCTTCCTTCCTCCCTCCCTCCCTTCCTTTCTCTCTCTCTCTCTTTTTTCTTTCTTTTTAGGACCTGCGTGTGTGTGTGTGTGTGTGTGTGTGTGTGAAACATTGCTTTAGAACAGGGGTTGGCAAACCATGGCCTGTGAACCAAATCCGGCCTGTATCCTGTTCTGTGTATAGCCTGTGAGCTGTGAATGGTTTTTACATTTTTTAAAAAAATTATTTATTTTTGGCTGCATTGGGTCTTCGTTGCTGCGCACAGGCTTTCTCTAGTTGTGGCGAGCGGGGGCTACTCTTTGTTGCGGTGCACGGGCTTCTCATTGTCGTGGCTTCTCTTGTTGCAGAGCACGGGCTCTAGGTGCGCGGGCTTCAGTAGTTGTGGCTCGTGGGCTCTAGAGCGCAGGCTCAGTAGTTGTGGCGCACGGGCTTAGTTGCTCTGTGGCATGTGGGATCTTCCCAGACCAGGGCTCGAACCTGTGTCCCCTGCATTGACAGGCGGATTCTTAACCACTGCGCCACCAGGGAAGTCCCGGTTTTTACATTTTTAAAAGGTTATTTAAAAAAAGAAAACACAGAGAGAAGAATGTGCGACAGAGATTGGCTGTGACTCCCAAAGATGAAAATTTATTGCCTGGTTCTTTACAAAAAAACATTTGTGAGGCAGGTAGTAGCCATGAGGTTTGGAGTTGTTCATGCTCTGGGCCCAGGCTTGTTCTCCTGCTGGGTGTCTGTACCTGGAGCAGGTGCTGTGCAGATTTGATGAGTCAAGGTCACCTTGGGAATACACAGCCCATTTGAGAAATATGTGTGACAGTGCTTTGTAAACTGTAAAGCCGTCTTGAGATGTTAAGGGCTTTTGGTTGCTGTTATCATAGCCTGGATGATCTGGTGGCCCCTGTTCACTCTGGAGGTCTTGGTCTGGCCCCCTGGGGTCTCAGCAGTGGGCCTCTGGGGGCTGTGAAGGCCAAGGGCCTGATGGTTTCTTCTGTTTTGTCAGACACCTACGCAACGGGGCTGCCATCGCCCGCTGCAGCCAGCCCGAGATCAGCTGGTGGGGCTGGCGCAATGCCGATGATGAGTACTTAGTCACGTCCATTGCTAAAGCCTGTGCCCTGGACCCAGGGACAAGGACCACTGGGGGCTCTGTCAGCACCGGGAATAGTGATGCCGGCGAGGCATGTGACGCTGACTTCGGTAAGGTGTGGGTGGTGTCGGCCCCCTGGGGACTAGGCTCCCACCTTGGCCTCCTGGGCTCCAAGTGAGAGGGTGGGATGAAGACGACAACACACAAGGTGTCTGGGTCCCTGTCTTTCGGTGGGGACGAAAAGGTGATGGCGTGTGAGGGGTCTCATCAAAGGGAGTGCCCCAGGGTGGGGTGCGCCTGGGCAGATGGCCGACCCAGGGTCCTCTCCCTGCTGTGTGTGTGTTTAGATTCCTCCCTGACTGCATGCTCCGGAGTGGAGAGCACAGCTGCCCCCCAGAAGCTGCTGATTCTGGACGCCCGATCCTACACGGCGGCGGTGGCCAACCGGGCCAAGGGTGGAGGTTGTGAATGTGAAGGTATTGCTGTTACCTCAGTGACTGCAGCCAGCCTGTGCTCTGGTGGCTTTGGGGACAGCTTGTGTGGTGGAAAGAGCCAAACAAACCTGGCCTGGGATCAGGACTCTGCCACTCAATGGCTAGGACTATGCTTAAATTGCTTAATCTGTCTGAGTTTGACTTTCTCATCTGTAAAGTGGGGCTGAAACATGCCTTGCAAAGTTGTTGGGCGATAGAGAGGTTACATATATAAAGTTACTGGCACAGGGCAGCTACTGTTTGTTGAGGATTTACTATATGTCGTCATTACTAGTAGTCCTCGAGCATCGTTGTCATTGAGGTTATCGTCATCACTATTAGCTTACGGCACTTGAGCACCCGGAGGGAAAAGGGTATTGAGATCTCCAGAGTGTATCGAGTCCCCGTCCTGGAGTGCTCTGCCCTGCAGGGAAGCTTTGCCCACTGGGCTGCTCTCGTCCTGGATGCCTGTTTCCAGAACACGCTCTTATGCTCCACTCTCCTCTTATGTGTGCAGAGTACTACCCCAACTGTGAGGTCGTGTTCATGGGAATGGCCAACATCCATGCCATCCGGAACAGCTTCCAGTACCTCCGCGCTGTGTGTAGCCAGATGCCCGATCCCAGCAAGTAGGTGTTCCCTGTTCTGATTCCATCCACCCTCCAGTTTCATCCCTTACCCAGTACTTCTCGTGCTTGGAAGGTCTGGTGGGGAGTTGGGGAGTGTGAGACACAGGAAACCCGAGGGCCTAGGTGCAATGGGCTAGTTCCAAGAACACTTCTTCCACTTCTCAGCCAACGCTTTGGAACGGCCACAGGACACTGGGTTCCTTTTGTTTTGATGAGTTGTCCTCAAGGACGCAGAGAACTGGGGAGAGAAAGTGGCTTCTAGATGTGCGTGTGATGCTTCCAAATTCCTCTGTTGATCCAAAGACTGTCTTGTCCACCCCAGGTCCCATTTTCCCTACCTTCTTGCTAGACACCTCTTGGCAGAAAGGCCATGGGCTGGGCCTCTTAGCTTCAGCTCTCACTGGGGACTGTGTTAAGGTGTGGCTGGCCGTGGGTGGCGGAGAGACTGTTGTAGCCTTGGCGCCCTTAGTGACAGATGTGACCTCTGCTCTCTTGTAGCTGGTTGTCGGCTCTGGAGAGCACCAAATGGCTGCAGCACCTGTCGGTGATGCTGAAGGCAGCTGTGCTCGTGGCTAATACAGTAGACCGGGAGGGCCGGCCTGTGCTGGTGCACTGCTCAGATGGCTGGGACCGGACGCCGCAGATCGTAGCCCTGGCCAAAATACTACTGGACCCGTATTACAGGACGTTGGAGGTATTCGGAGGGGTTGGGTGGGAAAGAGCAGAGGGAAAGGGGGGCGTTTGGGGAAGGTACTAGGCCCTCTGGATCCGTTTGGGGGATCTTTCCATAGAGGACACTGGTGGCTTTAAGTCCTCTTCTAGGTTTGGGCATGTTCTTCTCTGAAGCTGCCAGCCCCCTGCTTTGGGCATCCCTGGAAGGAGCACAGTAGCCTTCCCAGAGAGACCCTATACTTGAACCTCCTCTTTGTTGCAGGGTTTCCAAGTGTTAGTAGAATCTGACTGGCTGGATTTTGGGCACAAGTTTGGAGACCGCTGCGGCCACCAGGAGAATGCAGAGGACCAGAACGAGCAGTGCCCTGTGTTCCTCCAGTGGCTCGATTCTGTTCACCAGCTGCTCAAGCAGTTTCCCTGCCTGTTTGAGTTTAATGAAGCGTTCCTGGTAAGTCCGTGAGCCTGGTAAGTCCGTGAGCCTGAGGCCAGGGTGGGGGCCGGCAGCCCAGGCCCGGTGCAAGCTGTCTTGGCCGTCTAGGTAAAGCTGGTGCAGCACACCTACTCCTGTCTCTACGGCACGTTCCTGGCCAACAACCCCTGTGAGCGAGAGAAGCGCAACATCTACAAGCGAACCTGCTCCGTGTGGGCCCTTCTGCGAGCTGGCAATAAGAACTTCCACAACTTCCTCTACACATCAGGCTCAGAAATGGTAAGTCCGCACCCTTATCCCGTAGGTGCGTCTTGGGGACCTACAGGGAGAAAAGGCCGAGTCAGCGGGAAGGACTCGGGCCCAGAGGCTTAGGAAGGAAGGGGGCCCTGAAACATCTCACAGAACCCACGTACGGGGCTGCTTCCCTAGGTCCTGCACCCCGTGTGTCACGTCCGGGCGCTGCACCTCTGGACAGCTGTTTACTTGCCAGCGTCATCTCCATGCACACTCGGGGAGGAGAGCATGGACCTCTACCTTTCCCCGGTGGCTCAGAGCCAGGAGTTCTCTGGCCGCTCTCTGGACAGGTAAGAAGAGCCCTTTTTGCTCTCTCCTCTCTCCCCTAGGGAGGCAGCAACTGCTTTGTGTCTTGCCTAAATGCTGTTCTTTTCCTTTTATGAGATATTTTAAAGCAACCTCTTGAGCCAGTTGAAGGCCAAACTTGGCCCAAGACTCGTAGTTAGCTTGGAGGGCACTCTGTATGTTCCCAAGGTCCGTCCTTAAGATAAGAGTGGTTACCTTTTTTCCAAGCTGCTATTACCCTTTGTGACAGACCCAGGGGAGAGGAGAACAGAACAGAAAGGACTATTTCAGGAAGACTTGTGGGAATGGTCTTGATCGATGTTCACTGGCGTGGGAACCTTGCTATCTTAGTAATAACCTTTGCTATGTCCAGCATTAGCTTCCAGAGAAATGGGTTCCCAGAAAGAGAACAGCCTTCACATTACTCCCTCAGAATTTAAAGGGAGACATAAAAGTTAAAGTTATATTCTGGCTGAATATTTGGGGGGAAGTACAATGGAGATTGGTTAAGTTATAAGAGTAATATCTGTTCTTTGTTTTTAAAAAGAGCCAAGCAATGTAACAGTAGAAAATGGCAGTTCTGCCTCCCTGTTCCCTGTCCCCACAGGTGTCTACAGCTGGCGCTTTGGTGCGTGCACTTCCAGATGTTGATCTCTACACTGATACAGCCACTCTCACAATCTCGTGTAGAAACATTTTTTAAATCCAAAACCAATCATATTTTGCGTACCGTTCTGCAAATTGTTTTCCCCACTGTGTGTCAGGATGTCACCCATGACAGCACACATAAAGCTGCTGTATTGTTTTTAGCGGCTGCATAGTAGTCCAAAATTAGAGTGCATCAAAATTTATAAAACCAGTTTTCGATTGGTCATTTAGGTTTATCCCATTTTTTAATCATTATAAGGGGTGTTTTAGTTAACATCCTTATATGTATATCTTAAAAAATTTTTTTTGTAAAATACATACAATATTTACCATCAAAACCATTCTTTAAAAAAAATTTTCTTGATTTTTGGCTGTGTTGGGTCTTCATTGCTGCATGCGGGCTTTCTCTAGTTGCGGCGAGCGGGGGCTACTCTTCGTTGCGGTGTGAGGGCTTCTCATTGCGGTGGCTTCTCTTGTTGTGGAGCACGGGGCTCTAGGTGTGCAGGCTTCAGTAGTTGTGGCGCATGGGCTCAGTAGTTGTTTCGCATGGGCTTAGTTGCTCTGCAGCATGTGGGATCTTCCTGGACCAGGGATCGAACCCGTGTCCCCTGCATTGGCAGGTGAATTCTTAACCACTGTGCCACCAGGGAAGTCCCCTAAACCATTTTTAAGTATACAGTTCAGTAGTGTTACCGTATATGTATACCTTTGCTTTTGTGCTGGTGTTTCTGCCAGATAAATTCTTAGAAATGAAAATGCCTGGTTCGAAGCATATGTGCATTTCTAACTTTGATCTTTGTTTACTGGTGGAAGGTTTTTAAAATTAAAATATAACTTACGTAATTGGTTGAATATTATAAAGGAAAACAAAACCCCCCAACCCCCAAGTTACTAGTTTTAGGGTCTTTGGAGCTGTGTCCATTGTCAGGGGCCTATGGATAGGCTTCAGGAATTCTGTGATTTTTCTCTTTCCACAAACTATGCAGAATTTGGGTATAGGTTCATAAGTTTGCTTTTCTAGGGAGAGGGGCCATAACTTTTTATCAGATTCTTAATAAGTTCTGTGACCCATTTAACAACCATGGCCTTAAATCAATACCTAAGTTTTCAAACCAATAAATGTCTCTTAAATACCTACAAGTTGCCTAGTACTGTACTGGGTTTTATGGGCTGTACCAAAGACATAGAAGATATTGATCCTATAAGATACCTTTAAAAAGCTGTAAGATCAGGCATAGGACAATTAGAGAACAATTCTAAGTTAGCATCTAAGCGAATAAGAATGTGTCTTGTTCAAAGCTACTAGAGAAATGAGAAGTAAGAAAGGGGTCATAGGGTGACTGTTTACTCAGAGACGTTTTCGTGGAAGACCAGGCAGGAACCATGGCTTTTTACTGTCCCTAGTGCCTGGCTCAGGGCCTGGCACATAATAGGTGATTTAGTAAATGCTTAAATGAACAAACAAATGAATGGAATAATGGGAGTTATGAGCTTGGTAACAAGGTTAGTGGAGAGGGGTCCAAAAGAATTAGAAGCATGAGAGAGTTTCTAATTTTTTTAAAAAGAAGAACCACCTCTCTGGAGCTGGCAGGGTTTGGGAAGAGGTATTTTGAGGAACAGAAAGAAATAAACAGGATAGTTCATTGAGGGCTTTTATACTGAGGAGTTAATTTTGTTTTTTATAAATTTATTTTATTTATTTATTTTTGGCTTCATTGGGTCTTTGTTGCTGTGTGTGGGCTTTCTCTAGTTGTGGTGAGCGGGGGCTATTCTTTGTTGTGGTGCGTGGGCTTCTCATTGCGGTGGCTTCTCTTGTTGAGGAGCACGGGCTCTAGGCACGTGAGTTTCAGTAGTTGTGGCGTATGGGCTCAGTAGTTGTGGCTCGTGGGCTCTAGAGCGCAGGCTCAGTAGTTGTGGCATACGGGCTTAGTTGCTCCGTGGCATGTGCGATCTTCCCGGACCAGGGCTCGAAGCTGTGTCCCGTGCATTAGCAGGCAGATTCTTAACCACTGCGCCACCAGAGAAGCCCCTGAGTAGTTTATTTTGATTCAGTTGTCAATAGTAAGTCATTGTGACCTGGTAACAATGGGATTTTTCAAGAATTAATCAGTGAGCAATGTAGTTGGAGGCACAGAGACCAGCCAGCACTGTTGTAATTCAGATATGAAAGGAAGAGTCCTTGGAAAAGAGAAAGGATTAAATTCAGACGTTGTTGAGAAGTCATTAGCACTCTGTGGAGTTGCCTGAACATTGAAGGGTGGAAGTGAAGAGTAAAGAGGTCAGTCAAAGACAGGTCCCAGGGCTTCCCTGGTGGTACAGTGGTTGAGAGTCCGCCTGCCGATGCAGGGGACACGGGTTCGTGCCCTGGTCCGGGAAGATCCCACGTGCCGCATAGCGGCTGGGCCCGTGGGCCATGGCTGCTGAGCCTGCGCGTCCGGAGGCTGTGCTCCGCAACGGGAGAGGCCACAACAGTGAGAGGCCCGCGTACCGCAAAAAAAAAAAAAAGGTCCCAAGTCTCTGAGCTTAGAAACCAGGAGGAGGATATTAGTACCACCTATAGACACTGAAAAGTTGAGAAGATGCGTCAGTTCAGGGAGAAGGAGGAGATACCGGCAGGTTGGGACTGAAATATTTTGACAGCACACAGGAGGTATGCTGCAGGCAGTTCGAGATAGGGTTGGATTTAGAGGAGTAGTTGTATAAGGGTTTTAAAGGAAATGGTTTCTCTAACAGCTGACCTGACTCACCTTCGGTTCTACCTTTCCCTAGATCAGAAACGTCCTGCTCTCTTTCCTCTTCTTCCATTAAAGTGCAACAACCCATTCTTCTCTCCCCAGCTCAGATCCTCCTCTGTCTGTGTAGCCTTCCCTGACCACATTAGCTGGATGAGCTCTCTCGTGGTTCCAAACTCCTCAGGCATGATTGTCTCTACCAGCATTATTAATTAGACCTTCGGTCCACATAGGCGTCAGCTATGGGCGACTGCAGGCTGTTGCTATTGGTGAATCTGGATAAAGGGTACACTGGATTTCTTCACACTCTTCTCTCTACTTATTTTGTATGTTTGAAAGTTTCCATAGTAAAAAGTAAAACAAAAAAACAAAAAAAAAAAAGAAAAAAATTAACAAGTTGCCAAGCTGTGAGATTCAAGCTCTTGCTGTGGGACTCCAGAGACTGTAATTGCAACTGTTGTCATTGCCTTCCTGGAATTTGTTACCACACAAACACACATTGATCACGAAAGTAAAATCAAACACAAGAATACTTTTAAAGAAGTATTAATAAGTTTCAAAAACCAAACACTTAAAAAAAATCAGCTAGCTCTGTTGTAACTGCACCTTTGAGGGATTTTTCAGTGTGGGCTGGGCTGACTGAGGCGTCTGAAAATAGGAGTCCAGCGAAGTCTCCACTGTTTCCTGGCAAATTTCCCTCAAGTTTTGTTGCTCCAAGGACTTTAGAACTTTAAAAATTGGGGCGGTCATTCTTGCAAATGTCTGTTACCCCTTTGGTGTGCCAGAATGCCTCTAGAACTTTGCGTGCTGTACACGAGGGGAAGTTTCCGTGCTGACTTGGGACTCATAGGAGCACGCGGCCACTAAGTGGTTGTAAAAAGCTGTGCTGGTTACTCCTGTGATGGAGGGATAATTTATAATAAGGAAAGCTGTAAAAATGAGGAGTCGTGAGTGTAGCCTTTATGTATTTATTTATTTATTTTGGCCGCACCCTGCGGCATGGGGGTGGGATCTTAGTTCCCCAACCAGAGATCGAACTTGGGCCCCCTGCAGTGGAAGCGCGGAGTCTTAACCACTGGGCCGCTGGGGAAGTCCTGTGAGTGTAGTCTTAATTAGTTTGCGGTTGGTTGCCTATATTTTGAATCCTCGTAGCATCTCTGCAAGGTAATTTATTGTCATTTTATGGAGGAGAGAAACCAAGTGTCTGAGAGGTTAAATAGCTTACTTGTAGTCACATAGCTAATCAGCATCAGAGCCAGCATCGTCAAGCTCCAGAACCCACCTTCTTTCTGTCTTGCCATGCGTGATAGAGGCGGTTGGACATTAGGTGTGAGGCCGAGATGTAGTCCTGGCCTGAAGGGTAGATTGGGAAGGCATCAGCTTAGAAGGCAGTTGAAGCCACGGGAGTGGTTGAGATTGCCAGGGAGACTGTGTGGGGTGAGACTGATGAAAGCTGAGGACAGAGCCTGGGTTCCGGAGTTCATGTCCTCCACTCTTTGCAGAGCAGACTCTTTGCAGTGCACATTGGTCATCTGTAATCTTAAACGTTGTTATTTCTTGTGAACTCTGGCTTTGATTGCTTTGATGACCCAATTCCTGTATATGGAGGTAGCTCAGCTCCTGACCTGGAGGTGGTGTGTTGTCATTCCAGATTACCTAAAACGAGATCTGTGGATGATCTTCTTTCTGCCTGCGACACAAGCAGCCCCCTGACGCGCACGTCCAGTGACCCCAACCTGAATAACCGCTGTCAGGAGGCCAGAGCAGGCCTGGAGCCCTGGCATGGCAATCCTGAGGGATCAGAGGCAACCTTCGTGGAATCTGGGCTAGGAGGTCTTCAGCAGACTGTAGGAGAAATGGCTCTTCCTCCGTCTCTGCCCAGCAGCCAGAAAGACTACTTGAGCAATAAACCTTTCAAGAGTCACAGAAGCTCTTCTCCAAGTTACAGGCTGCTTAATGCTGCAGTGCCCCAGGAAACGAAGAGCAGCACCTCTGATCCTGAGTTCAAAGTCCTAGAAGAGACTAAGGCACCAGCTCCAGACCCTCCTGCCCAGGATGAGCTGGGTAGGACTTTAGATGGCACAGAGGAGCCACCTGAACATTGTCCTGAAAAAGCAGCTGTCCGAGCACTCTCTAAAGTTGTTTCCAACAAGCGTGATGGAACTTGTGATTTTCCTGAGTCTTCCCAGGACTCCCTCACAGGTGCCCCCGAGCAGGCCCAGCTAGACTCTGTGCTAGGTGTGCCCTCCAGAGGTGCTGCAAATCACGGTCTGGGCACCCTTTGCAACCCACTGAGTGCTACCTGCCAAATTCCTCCAGACCCAAGCACCGACTTTCTCAACCAAGACCCCCCAGGGTCTGTGGCAAGTGTCTCCCACCAGGAACAGCCCGGTTCTGTGCCAGATCTGATTCAGGGGGAAGAAGACATGGGCAAAAGAGGGAATAATAGGAATGGGCAGTTATTGGAAAACCCTCGCTTTGGAAAGGTGCCATTGGAACTGGCCCGAAAGCCAATTTCTCAGAGCCAGATCAGTGAGTTCTCTTTCTTAGGGTCCAACTGGGACAGCTTCCAAGGGATGGTGACTTCATTCCCGAGTGGGGAGACAACCCCTCGGCGGCTGCTTTCCTACGGCTGTTGTAGCAAGAGGTCGAGCAGTAAGCAGATGCGGGCAACAGGGTCTTGCTTCGGGGGACAGTGGGCTCAGAGAGAAGGGGTGAGGTCACCGGTCTGTTCTACTCATTCCAATGGACACTGTACTGGTCCAGGAGGAAAAAACAACCAGATGTGGTTGTCTGGTCACCCAAAGCAGGTCTCCAGCACGAAGCCTGTTCCCCTAAGCTGCCCTTCTCCAGTGCCTCCTCTCTACCTGGATGACGATGGACTCCCCTTTCCCACGGATGTGATCCAGCATAGATTACGGCAGATTGAAGCGGGGTACAAGCAAGAGGTGGAACAGCTACGTCGACAGGTGCGTGAGCTTCAGATGAGGCTGGATATCCGCCACTGCTGCGCCCCTCCAGCAGAGCCCCCCATGGACTACGAGGATGATTTTGTAAGTACTCGCCTACTGCCACGCAGCCACTCATTCTGTCCTTCCGTCCAGCCTTTCACCCATTCCATATCCATTCATTGGGTACTTGCTGTGTGCCAGAGTTAGGGGGTTGGGCTGTAGGATGAAAGACGTAGTCCCTGCTCGCAAGGAGCTCACAGTCTATTGGGAGAGACAAGTAGACAGTTAGAATGCTGTTCTTAAGTGTTGAGGGAAGCATCAGGTGTTGGGGGCCTGGGTGGAGTCAAATTTCGGGGAAGTCTCTCCTGAGAAGCTAATGCTTGAGCCGAGTGCTGAAGAATGTGTCGCTTTTAGCCATGTAGAGAGTGAAAAAGAAATACCATTTGCAGAAGCATGGAGGCAATAGGTACTCCAGCGGTATGGCTTGAATAAAGGGGTGTGTGTGTGTTCGCACACGCGTGTGGGCATGCGCGCACACTTGTGCTGGGACTGTGAGGGAGGGAGTTGGTAGTGTGGCGGGAGGTGACCTTGGGAAGTGGAAAGGGATTAGAAAGGTCAGCCTGAGTGCCTGTGTTGTGTGGATTCTACCCTCAAGGCAATAAAAGTTTTGGCTAGTGAGTCACATGATCAGATTTGCATTTAAGAGTACTACCCTAGAGGGACTTCGAATGGCACGGCCAAAAAAAAAAACAATTGAGTACTAAAAAGAGTGCTACTACCCTAGCAACAGCGTGTCAAGCAGATGAAACCCAGATGGGGAGGCTGGTTAGGATGTTTTGGAATAAGCCAGGTGAGAGATGATGAGGACTATCTAGGCTTCACTGCGTCGGGAGGCCTTGGGTTCTGGACAGCAGTCCTCGGGGAGCTTCTAGAAGCCAGCTCTAGGACATTCCCCCTTGCCTGCTGCCCACTCCTCTGCTGGTGGGATGGTCAGGGCTAACAACTTCTTACTACTCAGGGTGATGGTTTAGAACAGGAGTCAGCAAATTTGTTTGGTAAAGAGCCAGACAGTAAATACTTCAGGCTTTGTGAGACATATAGTCTCTTTTGCAGCTACTAGGCTCTTCTGTCTTACACAGAAGCAGCCATAATGACCGTGTGTAAATGAATTGAGCGTGGCTGTCTTCCAACTTGACTTACAAAAACAGGCAGTGGGCCAAATGGGCCTGTGGGCTGTAGTTTGCGAACTCCTGATTTAGAATGTAACAGGAGAAATATTCTCTCCATACTGTGATGGAGCATATTGGTTAAGAGTATGGGTCTGGGGGCTTCCCAGGTGGCGCAGTGGTTGAGAGTCCATCTGCCGATGCAGGGGACACGGGTTCGTGCCCTGCTCTGGGAAGATCCCACATGCCACGGAGCGGCTGGGCCCGTGGGCTGTGGTTGCTGAGCCTGCGCGTCCGGAGACTGTGCTCCGCAACGGGAGAGGCCACAACAGCGATAGGCCCGCGTACCGCAAAAAAAAAAAGAGCATGGGTCTGAAGCCAGACGCTAGGTCCAAATCCCACGTTTACTACCTATTAGCTCTTAACTCTCTCTATGGCTTCGTTTCCTTATTTGTAAAATGAGGATAATAATAGCATATATCATAAGATTGTTGTGAGGAGTTAAATAAGGTCACGCATGTGATGCACTTAGAAACAGTGCCTGATGCATAGTAAACAATGAATGTTAGCGCTGATGAAGATGATGGTGGTGATGCCTTTGCTTTTCCTTTAGACGTGTTTGAAGGAGTCAGATGGCAGTGATACAGAAGATTTTGGTTCTGATCACAGTGAAGACTGCCTTTCAGAAGCAAGCTGGGAACCTGTTGATAAGAAAGAGACTGAGGTATGTTCAGGCAAATATGTGGCAGGTCCTTTTGCAAGCCAGTGAGTTCTCATACTTCTCAGAGATGACTGACCTGTTCTTCCCCAGCCGAGTCTCTCTGTAAGGCAGTAGTAGCTGCCTAGGCCTTGTCATTTTCTTCTGGGATGCTTTCCTTGTTGCAGTGTTGCTTTTCCACTCTGTTGACAAGGACCTGGGACTTTCCCTTTTGCCTTCTGTTAGGTGACTCGCTGGGTTCCAGACCATATGGCATCACATTGCTATAATTGTGACTGTGAATTCTGGTTGGCCAAACGCAGACACCATTGCAGGTAAGATGTTGCCTATGATTCAGTATGGCTCGTAAAGCCTACTGAGGGACATAGTTATGAACTAAACTGAATTAACCTGAAAATGGAGATATCTTAATAGGAACTATTGTTGTTTTCTCCCAACATTTTCTTTACTCATGTAAGGCCTTTTAGAGTATCATTCGTTCCCAGTATATCGGCATTTCTGATGAACTCTCCCCTCTTTGTGCTTTGGCAGAAATTGTGGGAATGTATTTTGTGCTGGCTGCTGCCACCTGAAGTTGCCCATTCCTGATCAACAACTCTATGATCCAGTTCTCGTCTGTAACTCATGTTACGAACATATCCAAGTATCTCGGGCCAGGGAACTCATGAGCCAACATCTGAAGAAACCCATTGCTACAGCTTCCAGTTGAATGCCAGAGGAGAAGACCTGTCCAGTTTTAGCAGGTTTGAAGGGAGGATCTGCTTCAGGTGTAGTTTTGAAGGTTCCTTGGTGTGGCTCATGAATCACAGAGCTCAAAGATACAGTCTTGAGAAATCCTCCTTGGTACTATGAGACTGGAGCAGAGGAATTCCAATTTGGCAGGAGGTCCTCTACTGGTGAGCCCCTTACCTTGGGGTAATGGTCCTGATCCAGACCCAGAGTCTGGAAGCTTAACGTTGAGTTGGTGGCTCCAGTTTCTTTCTCCTGGGGTCACAAGATGATGATTTCATAGATACTGCCTGGTGATGTGTGCCCCAAACAGCAATAGAAAGGCATATGTATAACCAAACTCCAAATGATAACCAGATCCATCTCTCCTCCACCGTGAAAAAGGCAGATTATAGTATATAAGATAGGAATTCCTATCCTATTTGAAATGAACTATACCCTGTACCTCTGTGCTCTGTGTCTGTGCATGAAGGCTCAGTCCTTAGAGGCACTCCCTCTAGTTGCATTAGCTCTGTCTTTCTGTGGAGTTTGGTTTAAAGACTGGTTCAGCAAGTGGAGGTTTTGCTGTATTTTTCACTTGGCTCATCAGCCAGCATCAGTGAATATTCAGTTTAGGGGGACAGTTTTAGGGAGTGAGACCTTTTTGGGAGCAGAGGAAAACTCTGCTGACGTTCAGTCCTGGCAGAAATCAGTTACTTTGAGCTGTGAAGGCAGGAGTCTTTGTTACTCAGTGGCAGCTCTCGAGGTATGCACTGTGAAGAATGAGAAGGGAAAAGCAGAAATTATCCTTGTGAAATATTTGCTGATTGTGCCCTACCCTTTGCGCCTGACTTTTCCTAGTTGTCCTGGTGCTAACACAGGAGCTACACCTTGATCCTCTCCTGGCATGAAAATAAAACACTGTTTATTTTGGTTGTTGTTCCATTGCCCTCTTCCCACATGTCCTCCTTCCCTTGGCTGCTGCCTCCTCTGGGTCACACTGCTTCTTATCCTGAACACTTGACACCTTGAGGGTAGAATCTAGTGTTTGGTTTTTACCTCCTAGAATACGCTGTTTGGTATGTGAGGGTTTCAGTACAAATGCTGCTGTCTATTTCTGTGCACTTAACAATGGAACCCAAACAGAAGAGAATAAAGCCTCGATACCAAAATTGGGAGAGAAAATGCGTCCATTTGGACCAAAGGGTTTTTTTTTGTTTTTGTTTTTCCATCTTAATATGTACCAGTGGCACTTAACCAAAAGATACAGTGATATAGCCATGTACTGTGGTTGGGACAGATACAGTCTCCTTGACCTATAATGAAACCACTAGGATTTCCTTATATATTTTACTTAATTCGTTGGTGTATGGAAGGTAAATTACCCTTAGGCTTACCCTGTTTTAAAATTATGGTAGCCGTCTAACTACTACTTGTTCATGCTTCTTCCTAGAAAAAAAATTTTCATTCGAAAATAACTAGGATCTGCATTTAGAACAAGAACTGTTATTTGTCCTGACCTTTTCTTCAGCCCTACTGAGAAGCATCTGTGCTTTTATATTTGCCATGGATGTAACCTAAAAAGTTTTGGCATATCTAGGTCAGTCTAGCGGAACTTTTTTTCGTTTAAATGGAGTTGAATAATGGAGATTTTGTGTCCGGGAAATTCCTGAGATCATTGAAAAAATAACAAACTATTCCTTGTCTCGATACATAAAATTCTTCTAAGCATTTTCTCAGTCATTAAAATTTACTGCCAGTTGTGAGTGGCTTTTTAATTAACTTGACTTTCACTGCACTTCGATTGGCAACGTTTGAGGAGACTGTATCTGTCTACTTTGTGTGGCTGTTTTGAGGGGCTGTCCCATCAGTGAACATACTGCATGGCCTTGGAGAGAGACTCTGGGCTCTCAGCTCAGATGTATTCATCAAATACTCCTTTCAGAGCTCTTGTGGGTGTAAGTGACATGATGTGGCCAAAAATCCAAACTGTGCAGTTGCGTTGTGACAAACATGCAATGTGCTGTAAAAACTCGATACAATTTAAATAAAATCTCTATATTAGTGCTGCTTTGTTGGGTCTTTTTCTTCATTTTCAGTTTCTAAGAAAACTTAATACTCATTTTTTCTTTGACCATGAGAAAGGACTGAAACATTATACCCCTTCCTCCCAACCATTTCCATTTTTTAAATGGCCCTCTCTTTTTATCAGCACAAGCTTAGTTATTGATCAGATAGGGGAGTTATGCTTATGGATCCTACAGGGTTCTAGCCCATCTCATGTGAGGTTTATTTCTCTTTAATATCTAAAATTTCACCAGCGGGTTGATCAGGCACACGGGATTGTACCTGTCTCCCTGCTTCCTGCTTCCCTCCTCACAGGCTCCTTCCGTTTTCGTTCCACTTTGGGTAAACGGTCTTGGGAAAAATATTGGCTGAAAAGAGTATATTTCATAACATGTAAAATGCTACTCTCTAAAAGGTGAATTTGTGTATTCAGGATACCTTACCACCATCACCATTTTTATTTGGAGAGACAAGCAATTCAACTGTTAGGACTAAGGTTATAGAGTTGTGCCCTTTTCTGTCGAGAAACGTCCGATTTTGTACTGCCCCACTGCTCACTTGCTTAATTCTCAAGTCCCACAGCTCCGCCGGCCGCAGGGAAATATGGGTCTCAGCATTCCACGGGGGTTAACCGGGCCGATCTCTTTGCAGGACGTAACACTACCTGGCAGGCGGCGGTTCCCAGCCCTTCCGGCGGGTTTAGGACGCCGAGAAAGCGCGACTTCCCCGCCACTGCACGTGGCCAGGCGGCTGGGGCTCAGGGGGTGGATCGATCGCGGTGCATCCGGCCGCGCAGCGGGAACTCGAGGCCCCATTGGCTGTGCCAGCGGGCGCCGCGGGGGCTCGCGCACCAACGGTCCCCGGGTTGGCGGCGGCGGCCTGGCGCTGGCAGGAGGGGGCAGGGAGAAGCGAAGGCCCGGGTTGGGGGGGATCGAGAACGGGGTGTGAGAGCCAAGCTCGGCGGGGCGAGGCCCAGGGCCCGGGCGGGGCGATGGAGGAGGCGCTGCTCTCCACCCCCATCAACCCCAACAACTTCCCCGCCAAACTGTGGCGGCTGGTGAACAGCCCCCGGTACCGCTCGATCCGCTGGGACGGCCGCGGCGAGGGGCTGCTCATCGACCAGCCGCTCTTCGAGGCCGAGCTGCTCAGCCCGCCCGTGGCGGGGGCCGGCGGCTGCAGCGGCGGCGTCCGGGGCGCCAGAGCCGAGCCCGAGCTCTTCAAAACCACCAACTTCACCAGCTTCATCCGCCAGCTCAACCTCTACGGCTTCCGCAAGGTGGTGCTGGGCGGGCCGGGCGCGGCGGGGCCCGAGCCGGGGCCTGGGGGCGGCGGGCCGGCGGGCGACGGGCCCCTCCACCACTTCCACAGTCCACACTTCCGCCGCGACCAGCCGCACCTGCTCGTGCACCTCAAGAGGCTCACCAGCGCCAACAAGGCCAAACTGGCGGCCGGCCTGGAGGTGCCCTGCCGGCCGCCCAACCGCTTCCAGAGGCTCCTCATCACGTCGGCCTCGGCCTCGGCCTCGGCCTCAGCCTCCGCCTCAGCCTCGGCCTCAGCCTCGGCCTTGGCCGCCACCTCCCCGCTGCCACATCAGGAGCCGCCGCCGCCACCCGCGGGGTCCCAGCCCGAGTCGCACGGTGAGTCTCGCCCCGCGCCGGGCGCACTGCCGTCAGGGGGCAACCGCCACTTCCGAGGGCATTTCCGCATCCTCTCCTTTGCTGTGTCGGGAATGCCCCCGGGAGCCGCTTCCCGCGGTGCTTGCCCGGAATTGGCCGTGGCACCGCCCTCACCCGTGCCGGCGCCCCGCCCCGCCGGCACCGCCTCTGCGCTGAGTCCTCCATGAACATTGAGGCCCTTCTGTGTCCACTAGCGACCACAGGAACCTCTGCGTTAGGCTTGCTTTCTAGTCCTCCCGGAACCCTTTGGGCTCCAAACCTGTATAGCCGTTTACCTTCTCGAGACGCCGTCTCTCCAAGGCGAACACCTCAAATAAGTAGGCCTTTGTTGGAGCCCTGGTTCTGGAAGAAACACAGAAGGGGCTCCTCTGTTCTGATGGGAAGCAGAACAGAGTTCCTATACAGGGTGAGGATATGGCAGAGGTCAAGGTGGGAGGGAACAGTCACAGCCAGGAGAACTTAGAACATTTATGCCAACCAAGGGAAAGTGAACGAGGTGCCTCGAGTGGAAGTTTGTTCTTGAAGATACATGCCATCTTCCACCCAATGACACATCTAAGAAATCTTGGGAGACGTGTTCTGACAACAATCATATTGTAGGTTCTGGAGTAAGGTGTAGAACAATAGGCGTTTATATATCTTAAAAGCAAAAATATAATAATATATTTTGTTGTTTACCAGATACTGTTCCTGTGTAGAATGAATTGGCTAAACAGTTCTTTCATTATAGCTGATTAGACCTGATGCTTATTTAGGTGTTATGGTTAGACAAATGTAAGGCACAAATGGTTTTCTTTACAGCTGTCAAGTTCTAGTTAAACAGGATTTTAGAAAGCTCACATTTGCAGCCTTTGAATTTTTCACTGTTGCCTTCAGTCTTTCAGTTTTGAAAAAATTTTCTATGTATAAGTTTGTATTTACTCAAAGATCAGAAACTCTCTGATAGAAATTTATTTTATAAACTTGGTTTCTGATGCCCTTCCCCCTCTTCCAGGAAGGTGAGGGTGGCAGTATTCCCTTTCGTTGTTTAAAGAGTCCGTGATATGAAGCAGCATACCAAGAAAGCAACAGAATATAATAACGAGAATTCATTCTTTACCTTCAACTAAAAGAGTAATAGAGACATTTTCATCATGTTAACATGGATTTAACATAAGAGTTGTTGTGGTCCGAGCGCGGGTTGGAAAAGAATTTGCAGACACAAGGCAGAATGTTAAGGAAGGTAGAGTTTATTAAAGAGAAGGGTCGCTGCAAGAACAGTGGGCCGACTTCCTGGTAGCCAGGGAAAGTCGACGATGAGCATGGGTTGCTTGTCTGTTTTTATAGCCAGGGAACCTGCAAGTCATCTGCTGACTGGGCAGAGTACCTATGCTTTCAGTGTGCTGAGCGAGAGAAAAATGGGGCTAATGTCTTTCCTTAAATGGGATGGGAAAGGGACAGGGCATGCTGCTTGGGAGGGCTCTGGGACATCGCAGTGGTCACATTGTGACAGAGTGATAGGAGTCCTGTAACTCTTTGTTGTGGCAGTATTGACCCTTTGAGTTTATCTTGTTCTTTGTCCTTGGAGCACACCACAGAAGTGTCTGGGTTACTTCTCAGTTATGGAAAAACTGTAGATATACGAATAAAAGTAACACTATGTTCAGTTTAACCTAGGCCCAGGGTTATGAATGAAGCAATGTTCATTTGGAATTTAGAAGATAAGGGATTAGGTTGTGTATCTGTGGAGTTTAGTAGATAAGAGATTAGGTTAGAGTTCTAGTAACCAGTTGGAAAAACAGCAGTGGCATAGGAATGTTCTAAAGGAATATTAAGCCGCTTACTTCCATATAATGGTCATTGAGTTTGGTGGGGAATTGAATGGGAAAAGGCAGTGGAGACAATACCTTGGCATTCATTTGGTAGAAACTCTGACATGGATATTTGTTTTTCAGATTGTGTGTCTGGTGGGCATAAGGAGAAAAGACTGAAAATGTGTCCGTGGGAAAAATAGGATAACCACTTCAAAGGAAGAAAGAAAGAAACATACATACATACAAGCCAACTCCTCTCTGATTTTCTTTTTCTCTCCCCCATCTTAAACCCAGTTGTATTCTAAGGATAGAGTTCATTTTAGTTGAAGAAATACAGGGACTACATAGGATCTGATTTTCTTCACTTACAGTTCAGTTGGTCAGCATTTTAAAGATTATTTGTTGACAAACATAAATTTAATTCATACTTTTTCAGTGTAGATAATACATCAATCCATATACACCTGAATTACTGTAGTTTTCATGCCTTTCCTGTTTTTTACCATTCTCCCTGTTGGTGTGTGCAGGAGCTGTGTCAGGTGTGGGTTGTCTGCACCACAGGCTTGGTTCACTAGGGAACTGTGTTACTGGTTTGGGTGGAATGTAATGTTAAGTTCACGAATACCGGCCCGCCTTTGTTTTGCTTTAATTCCATGTTCTAAGTCCTTGGCTCTTCTATTTTGCCTCACCTAATTTTTATTCTGCTTGATTCTTGCCTTGGTTATATGCCTGACTACACTGCTCCTTCCCAGTCTCCTTTCTGTTTTCTGTGTTCCACTGCAGCTTCTGGTTTAAATACTTCTCTTTTACAGTAGAGTCCTCTGTTTTCGGACCTAGCTGTCTTACCTAGATCCACTGAGCCAGCTGTCCTGTTCACCTTTTGAGAATGTACTTGATAAGAAATGTGAGGATCACATGTTTTTCCCTGTTTTGTTTGCCCACTGTTGTTATTTTGTTTTTAGTGACAGTTTATTTTACACTACTTGTTAAAGTTTTCTGAACTAAGCAGCAAGTCTGAGCACTAGATAATCTGTTTTTGCCTGGGGATAACAAGCTCTCAAGAGGCAAGTTTTGGGAAGGAGGCAAATTCTTTCCTGGGGATTGATTAGCTCAGATTCACTTTTATAGATGCAATAGAAAATTTAAGAACAAAAATTCAGCCTGCCTTACAGTTCCAGGATTCTGGATTTAATCTTTACCAAATATGTCTTAGATGTTCTGAAGACATGTAGGTGATGTTCTATAAAGTTGGTCAGAATAGAACCCTTAACAGAAGAATAAATAAGAGCTGAGCATGTTTTAGTTCTTTATTTTTAAAAAACAAATTGAAAGGAATGTCCTTCTAATCCTAACCGTGTCCTTATGTTAGCAGCATCTAAAGAATATAAATATTTGGCCAGCACTCAGAATTTATCGTAGTAGAAGTAGAATTATATTTTAATTCAGAACTAAACCAGAGTTATATTTTAATTCAGATCTAAACCAGAATTTGAGAAATCAAGGTAGAGCATTCGTTAATTATCTGCTTAAGTTATTGACAGTCTGAAAATTCATCAACAACTTAACCCTAAAGAGAGTAAAGAAGGGCACACTGTAGCAACATGAAGTTTTAGCATCCAAGAAAAAATCAAGTGGTGGGTAGTTTGGGACCTCAGAAACACCTGTTTGTGAAGAGCAAAAAAATGTTTCTTTAGGTCTTAAAACAAAGAATTCTCAGTGGTAGTTTAAAGTGTGTATACATGTGGAATTGCTAGTCAAGTAGCATAAAAACTATTTTTGTATTTTAAAGGAAAAAAGGAAAAGTAGTTTTTAAGAGGTGTATCATTTAATCTTCTGAGCTAAGATTTTGTTTTTTTCCACATTAGATTTAGAGCTCTTGATTTCCAGGTTCCAGAATTGTTTACATATATGTATGCATATATTTGTTTATTTTTGGCATTAATGCTTTATTCTTTTTAAATTTTATTTTAAGAGTTTATTTGAGCCAAAATCAATTTGAATGAGGCAGCGGCAAACCAGAAGTGGTTAAGAGCGCTCCCTAATGCTTTATTCTTTAGAGGAAATTAAACACTATAGAAATACTAGAACAAAGGAAGTGTAACATGTAGAATGGTTTTACAGTTTAAATGTTTGGAAAAGTAGGTACCTGAGTGCCATCTTTAGCAGATGAGTAGCACATAAATTAGATTTCCTTCTGTTTTATGGATTAGTTTAATAAAACAAATTGAAAAAACCTTGTGAACTAAATAATTTAGTGCGTAAAGCCCTTCCTAAGAGTAAATTAGGCTAGCTATATGTTCAAGAACCACAGTCTTTAAAATAAGTTCAGCTTGCAACATTTATATTTTCCTTTTCCGCATTACATAGTATTGGCCTTTTTCTCTCTTCCTCATCTCCACTTTTTAATTCCTTTCTAATTTGCTGGGTAAGAAGAAGCAAATACTGGAATCTCTTGGCCTGAGTGTGTGGATTTTTAACAAACTCTCCAGGTGATTCAAATGTAGATCAGTGTTTGAGAGCCATTGATATCTAGGAAGGGACTCGACTAGAGATACTCTGAAGAAAAAAAGACCATGGAAAATTATTGATTGAGTTAAGGAATGAACAAGCCAGAGTTTTCAAGCTTGACTTTTCTGCAAAGATTTTTATTAAAATTTGAAAAAATTGAAAGGGAGCAAAGAACATTAAATTACTTTTTGGTGTGTGTTATAATTTATATTTCTTCCACACATATCTTTTACGTATATGGTTGAGGGCTTATTTTTGTGCCTATTATTAAGGTTCCTAAATGATTTGAAAGACTGGAATTTCTAAAACTTCTAGGAAGTAGCTTACAGGTTGGAAAAATCTGGGTCAGTCAGTTGAGGTGAAAGGTAAGATGACATTTAACATTTGATTTAATGTTAGAGTTTGGCTACTTTGTCTCTTATGACAGTCATATTGAGAACCAGACAAAAGTTATTTGATTATTTTTTCAGCATTATATGTGTAATCTCATATTCTGGATTCTGAACAACTTGTTTTTACCAATAAATTTCTGTTGTGTTAAAAGTGGCTGAGAACTCAACATAGCCACAAGTGAAGAGAAGCGCATATTTTGTGACTTTTGGTTTACTACGTCTGGTGGTGTAATGTAAGATTAGTAAATGTGCTCCTCCTCTTTTATGCAGGACCAGTGGCTGTAGGACAATTCCACCGGTCGTTCCGGCGAGATAGTTTGTCTCCTTACTCCTACGTATCAGCTCCATCCCACAACCACGGTCCTTTCCCTCTGAAAGGTTTAGATCGGACCCCGATTCCTCCTAGAACATGGCAGAACTCTCTTGGAATGCACCCAGGACAAGTGGAAACGTCTCTCACTTTTTCAGATAAAGGGGTTCCATTTCCTGTACTACAGAGGTTTCCAACTGAGGTTACATATACCCTGCAGCCCAGTGCCACATCCGTACATGTTCAACAAGGTCCTCAAACAATGATCAGCTCCTCCCAGAAATATAGTAACTACACACCGTCAGCGCAGTACTCCCAAGCCTACTATCCAACAGGTATGAGAAATTCAAGTTCAGTGGCTTCTCTTAAGGTACTTTTAATGAGAATTTATATTTTTTTAATGTGTTTCTGTATGCCTAAACAAAAATAGGAATATGCACTTAAGAAATGTCAAAGATTTCTCATGAGTACACATTATTTAGCAATAATGTAAAATTTCATTGATGCTTAAAAGTTGTGAAAATTCTGTTCGTGCGTAAAGGTATAGGTTTTAATGAAACTGTTGTATCCTCAAAATATGTCCTAGTAATAAAATTAAGACTTAGTACATCAGACCTTGGTATAACTCCTGCTCTTGGTGTAGTAGTTTTTTGTTTTTTGTGGGTTTCTTTTTTTTTTTAGAAAACCTGCTTATATACATATTACATTGTTTATTTTTTAGTTATGTAGGTGAGACTACCTCATAACGAAATCATGTTAGTATCTCAGTAACGAAGTTTAATAAAAGAGCAACTCACCATCTCTTAAGACTCAATTATATTCTTGTAGTAAAAATGTGATGGTGTGGTTTGGCAGTGCAGTCCCTGCAGTGTTAATCCCAGCCAGTGAAGAACTGGGAGTAGCAGAGAGAAGAGCCTGACAATGACAACTGACCCAGAGCCCAGCCAAGGGCATGGAAGCCCTGCTAGTAGATCTCAAGCCACTCATTGGGAATCCTTAAGATAGTGACCCTCTATTTAGCTTCTTGGGGCTAGGGAGTGTCTTTTTTTTGGGGGGGGGTACATTTTTGCAAAATGATAGCATTACCATTTAATTCAGAACAATTTCATGGTTTTGCAGAAGCACCATAGAGGTGATGTGTGTTTTCATGTAGTGTTTACCCAGAGTGATGAAATGGGGCAATAGAAACAAGTCAAGGGTCAAGGCTTTCAGAAATGACTGGGAAGAGAAGAAAGGGGGCAATCCTTTGCCCTATGAATTAAGGTTCTAGGCATATTAATTAAGTACATCTGGAAGCAATTTCTAGAGGTATTTTGTTAGACCATTTTTCCCAGGCAGGACGAAATCAAAAGCTAAAATAAGTGGAAGGCATGTGAATTAGATAAGGGGGTAAATAATTTGTTGCCTTTTAAAAGTTGTAAATTTGGGAACTGTTCCATTTGTAATAATACTCACTATTTTCTAGCTGGTAGCATCCAACATATTGTTTTATTATTGGCTCATTGCGGTTTACCCAAATATGGCCAGTAAAAGGGATTGCTTTATTTTCTCAAAGCACTTAAGTTTAATAATATTAAAATAATAAAACCAGAGTTTAAATTAGATTGGGTTGTATAGATTTTTGGAGCTGCTACTGTTTTGGAGGATGGAGTTGAGAAGGAAAAGGGGAAGGAATTATATGGAGTAAGATGATATAGCACTTCTAATCATTTACCTATTAGAGATTTAAAAAATTTTTTTTACCTTATTATATAAAAAAAAGTTGAGGCCTAGTTCTTTTTCCCAGATTTTCAGCTACTTCTTTGAAGAACAAAAATGTCTGGGTGATCTTTAAAAACAGAAGATGACTAATTTCATGTTATAAGTTGTATATCTTATGTATAGCAACAAGTAGTATCAGATTTTTATTGAGGAGTTTAATCCAATATTTTAATAAACAAATTAGGCATTTCTATCTAAATTATAATTTTGGCTGCCTTCCATATATGCATAGAATATATATATATATATATATATATATATATATATATATATATACACAGACACACAGTCTGTGCCTTTCTTACACTTGCTTTATGTTCTATAGCCTGTCAACTGGACAATACCCCTACTTCCCCTCCTTTTACCAATAAATGTTTCTCTTTCTTTTCCGAACCTCCCTCCAAACCCCCCTCCTCACACTACTAAAGACTAAAGACTCAAAAAGCTTCTGGGGAGTTGAAATTTAGAAGGACTGCAACAGAGAGATGTAGAAATGTTCTTGGCCTTCTAATTTGGAATTTTGGAGAAATTTTCCTATGGACATATTAGACATAGTGGTTAGGTTCTGTATTACTGTTGGTCCTTCTGTTAAGGTATAGATGGTTATAGTCTGGCTTAGGAGCCAGACTAGCCTATATGATGATGTTTCTACGAGAAAATGTATTCCAAGTTCCAAACAATCCTCTTGGAAACTCCTAGTTCTAAATTTTATGAGAACTAGTTATATAGTATTTACTAGAAAACACTACAGATTGTTAATATTATTCCTCATTATGGAAATACTGTTTGTTAAATTATTGTGATTTAAGGATATATGTTATTTTAAAATATTTTATGTTAGCTTGGATTTAAATTTATAAATAAATTTATTAATTTGATAATTACACTGGAAATCGTCTCCAAGAGTCCAAGGTAAGGACTAGGGAAGAGACACATTAAAAGAACAAGTAAGTGCTGCTGATGTTTTGATAATGTAGAGTGAATATGAAATAGAATCTGAGGTTATGTGAATTTTTTGTTTTGTCTTCTTTGATATGGATAATTGAAATGACTATGAAGGTTCTGAGGTTACGAGAAAAAGAAATCTCATGATTTCATGATGACTTCAAATATATAGAGGAGTTCTGTGATACAATGTAGGCAGAATTGCTTTGAACATTCTGAAGTACTATATAAATAAAAAAATAAAAAGTTGTATTGTTAAATACATAAGACCTGCTATGGAAAAGAAAGTGCTAAAGAAATACTGTACAAGTACTTAATTCCTCCAAATTTTAGGTGAAGGAAGCAAAAAGTAGTGAGCAATTTAACCAGTATTTAGTGAGTACCTGTTTATGAAGGGTTTTACAAATGACTTTCCCAGAGTTAAGTAAAATACTATTCTCAGAGGCAGGATGATAATCACTCCCAAATCCAGCTCTCCAAATCCTAATAAAGTAACTAATTTTGGAATAATGGTCATACTTGTATCCTTTCAAAGTGAACTATATGACTTGAGGTTTGGATCAAATTTTAGTAAAAAACAATACTCAACTTCATTTAAAACTTAGTTATAGGGCTTCCCTGGTGGCGCAGTGGTTAGGAGTCTGCCTGCCGATGCAGGGGACGTGGGTTCGTGCCCCAGTCCGGGAGGATCCCACATGCCGCGGAGCGGCTGGGCCCGTGAGGCATGGCCGCTGGGCCTGCGCATCCGGGGCCTGTGCTCTGTGGCGGGAGAGGCCACAGCGGGGAGAGGCCCGCGTGCCGCAAAAAAACCCCCCAAAAAACAAAACAAAAAAAACCTTAGTTATATTGAAAATAAACTTGGATCTGGTCTTCAAATGGTATAACCAGTAAATTTTGAATTTTGTAATATTTCATAAATTATTAATTTCTCTAGTAAAGCGAAACATTGAGACTAAAAAACTGCTATCAGACTGACTCCTAAATTGACTCACCTGAATTATTTCTTACATTTGTCATTCTGCTCTTGAAGCATGTTTTCTTTTTTATTTATTTATTTAATTTTTTGGGGCTGCGTAGGGTCTTAGTTGTGGCACGCGGGGTCTTCATTGCGGTGCGGGCTCTTCATTTTGGTGCACGGGCTTCTCTCTAGTTGTGGCGTACAGGTTTTCTCTCTCTAGTTGTGGCACGCAGGCTTAATTGCCCCCCAGTGTGGAAGGCAGATTCTTTACCACTGGACCACCAAGGAAGTCCTGAAGCATGTTTTCTTTGCCTAGATGGTTTATATTTTTTCCAGTCTTATCACTTCTTCAAAGACAAAATGTTGTAGATCCAGTGCTATTTGACTCTTTTTAGTCTTACCCTATCTTGAATTCAGTTTTTTTCCTCTAATGCTATTTTCACAGTGTGCTGCTATAATTTAATGTCCCTTTTTTATGAAAAACTTCATTTTAGACCTTTTTATTTTACTCATTCTCTATATATTTGAACATACATAAGAATATTAATATATTCATATTTATAGAGAGTCCTGTATTGAGGAATTGTTTTCCTTTGACTCATGTTGTAATGCTGAATTGACTCAAAATCAACTTTGATTTTTTTTCTGCATTAAGTTTTAAGCTCACAGCAGTGATCAGCAATTTGTAGCTGCCTTTTATCTCATATTTTAATTAACAAATACTTGTATAACAATCACTGTGACCAGGTACTATTCTGAGCACTTTCCAAATATTAATTAGTTTAATCCTCACAACAACCTTATAAGATAGGGAATGTAGTTATCCTCATTTTATAGATTAGAAACTGAAGCACAGCCAGGCACAAGCAGGGCTGGGGAACAAATCCGGGCAAACTGACTCAAGGGTTCATTATTTTGGCCACTGTGCTCTGCTGCCTGCCTGCCTGTCATACAAAGAGGGACTTTTGTTTTGTTTTTCTTTTGCGAGAGACTCTTTCCTGATATATCTCTTACCCAGAGTTAGTTACTTCCAGATAGGGTAGATGACAGAGTTTGGTGGGGGGACCTCCCCTTCTGTGCTGCCGGTGACAGTGGGACTGGCCCTGGGCTATTGACTCACCCTGCTCAAGCAGAGAGAACATACTCCAGCTGTTGGAGTCAGGGGTCCAGTTTGGGGGCCTCTGAGGAGTGGGGCTGTGTCGAATTCATTTTTGTATCCCCCTGCACCTACCATAGTGCTTGGCCATAATGGGCCCTTAGTAAATAATTTATTGAATGAATGAAATAATTCTAGTCTCAGCTTTGCAGTTAATCATCTGATGGACATTGTGACATTCTGTGGATTATTTCATGTCACTCAGCCTCAGTTTCCCTTTCTATAAAGTGGCAATAATATTTTGGGTCAGGGATTAAATGAATTAATGTATGTGAATAGACTATAAAACTTAAAACACTATTTACATATAAAGGATAACATTTTAAAAACTGTATTTAAAATGAGCCTAGATATTAATACTTTAAAGGCTAACTAAAGTGGTTTGTAAGAACATAGCCTTCCCCTGAAGGTACATATGTTTATTGAAAAACATATTTTGTATCATTATTAAAAATTTTTTCTGAATTGACTCTTGGGCAAAGAAGGTTGCTTATTATTGTTTTAACGTACATTAAATTTTAAAGGTTTGATCTCTAGGCTTCTAATCCTACATAATGTACATAAACAAGTATGGAATCTCAAGTTATAGGAGCTTTCTGATGCTCAGGTAGCCTGTATTGTCAGTTTCTCTGAAAAGGGCTGATTTTGTTCTTATGGAAAGAGGGACTTGGCATAGATACACCAGGAGGTTTTCTTTAGCTGCCAGAAGAAACTAAGCAAAAGCACAATTATATTTTCCTTTCTCTTTATTGAGGTAAAATATATGTAACATAGAATTTACCATTTTAACCATTTTTAAGTGTACAGCTCTGTGGCATTAAATACGTTCACATTATTGTACTAGCATCACCACCATCCATTTCCAGAACTTGTTCGTCTTCCCCCAGCTGAAATCTGTATCCATTAAACACTAACTTCACATTCCCCTCTCGCCATCTTTTGGCAACCACCATTCTACTTTCTGTCTTGAAGAATTTGATAACTCTAGGGACTTCGTATAAGAGCAGACATACATTTGTCCTTTTGTGATTGGCTTATTTCACTTATTTCAAGAGTCATTGATACTGTGGCATGAGTCAACATTTCCTTCCTTTTTATTTTTTATAAATTTATTTATTTTTGGCTACATTGGTTCTTTTTTTTAAACATCTTTATTGGAGTATAATTGCTTTACAATGGTGTGTTAGTTTCTCTTTATAACAAAATGAATCAGTTATACATAGACATATGTCCCCGTATCTCTTCCCTCTTGTATCTCCCTCCCTGCTGCATTGGTTCTTTGTTGCTGTGTATGGGCTTTCTCTGGTTGCAGTGAGTGGGGGCTACTCTTCGTTGCGGAGCACAGGCTCCAGGCACGCGGGCTTCAGTAGTTGTGGCACACGGGCTTGGTAGTTGTGGCTCGCAGGCTCTAGAGCACAGGCTCAGTAGTTATGGCTCACGGGCTTAGTTGCTGTGTGGCATGTGGGATCTTCCTGGACCAGGGCTCGAACCCCTGTCCCCTGCATTGGCAGGTGGATTCTTAACCACTGTGACAACAGGGAAGTCCCTCCTTCCTTTTTAATGCTGAATAATTTTCTATACATTTCCATATGTATGGACCACATTTTGTTTATCCGTTCACCTGTTGATAGACACTGGGTTGCTTCCACCTTTGGCTACTGTGAATAATGCTGCTATGAACTTGGTTGTACAATAATCTGTTCTGCTTTCACTTCTTTTGGGTATAGGCTGGAACACCATTTCTTTTCAAATTAACTTAAATTTATTTATTTATTTGGCTGCGGTGCGCGGGTTTTCTCTAGTTGTGGCGAGCGGGGGCTACTCTTCGTTGCAGTGCGCGGGCTTCTCATTGCGGTGGCTTCTCTTGTTGTGGAGCACGGGGCTCTAGGCGTGTGGGCTTCAGTAGCTGTGTCACGCAGACTCAGTAGTTGTGGCACACGGGCTTAGTTGCTCCGCGGCATGTGGGATCTTCTTGGACCAGGGCTCAAGCCCGTGTCCCCTGCATTGGCAGGCAGATTCTTAACCACTGTGCCACCAGGGAAGTCCCTAGAAAACCATATCTTTACCTCACTGTAGATGAGGAGATGTTGGGGTTCTAGTTGCTGTAGTAACTTATCTTGAAATTAAATTTACTATTTATTAGGATGTTTTTCCTTTTGAGTATTTATGTTGGGTATTTCCTTACTGTTGACACTGTACTATTCGAGAGTAGATTCACGTCCAAAACATTTTAGTTATAGATTTGAATTACCTCCATAGGATAAAGTATATGAACCTCTTTTCCTAACCTATAGTGGATGTGAAAATTTTTACCTTTAGATAAATTTTTAGTAATCCTGGCTTTATTTTATTACTAGAATTGTTTTTTTGTTTTTTTGTTTTTTTTGCGGTACACGGGCATCTCACTGTTGTGGCCTGTCCCGTTGCGGAGCACAGGCTCCAGACGCCCAGGGTCAGCGGCCATGGCTCACGGGCCCAGCCGCTCCGCGGCATGTGGGATCTTCCCGGACCGGGGCGCGAACCCGTGTCCCCTGCATCGGCAGGCGGACTCTCAACCACTGCGCCACCAGGGAAGCCCTAGAATTGTTTTTTTAAATGTCATCAACTCTGATATTTATATATGGAATAGAAATTGTCCATTATTTCCAGTTTTTTATTCTATATGCAATTTAATGCCTTAAGTGAACACTGCCTTCAGGAAAATACTGGAAGATCTTTATGCAGATGAACGTGTCTTAGGACATAGTGATAAACTCAGTTTTATAAATGTTAGTGCTTTCACAGTGCTTTCATAATACATGCTAAATGAATTTGTCATGTATTAAGCACACAGTTGCAGTTTTATAGCTAGGTTTTCATATTCAGTAAACTTATTAATACTTTGTTTTGTTCTATTTTGTTGATTATACGAAGTAGCACTGCACTGGTAAGGAAATAGCCATTGAGGAATCTTTTTGGATTATCTGTTCAAGTCCTCCCTTTCTTCATGCAGGTACCTTTCTACTTTCCATTTGTAACTGGACACTTTAAAGGATATTCACTATTTTGATGTTTCCTTAGATTCCAAATCAGCTATCAACTATCTATTAATATATTCTCTGTTATATATTCTATTTCTCCAAGAAATTTATTTTAAAGTACACTTTAACAACTATTCAAAATGTGTAAACAATGGAGTCAGATCATAGCAATATCAGAAAAATAAAGCTAATACCGTTCACTGATTTATTTGTAACAAAACACTTTTATGGTGCCCTGATGGGTGAAAACCTGCAGCCCCTGACTGAGTCCTTTACTGCCACTAGGGGGCTAAGTTTTCCTCAGCTGTTAAAACTAAAGATCCCAGTGTTTTTCAGTTTTGGCGAACCCCGCAGACCCCTCCTTGCTGTTTTGCTTTTTGGATTTAACTTATGTCCCAGGATATTTGTGCCTTTAAATATTATGGGAAACCAAGTTCAAATCCAAAACATTTTAATTGTGTATTTGAATAATCTCCAAGGATATTGGAAATGACAACAGCTTGAATTTTATGTGACCATTCTAGTAATATCTGGCTTTTTTAACCACTGGACTTGTTAAAATTATGTAATTCAGAAAACATCAACCCTCATGTTTGTAATTGAACTAGAATTCTATCCATTATTTTAATTTTTTACTTCTGTGTGCAAAATGTAATGCCTTAAAATGCACATGATAAAATAAAATATTTATTTCTTGTATACCTTTATGAACTTCTGACATTTAAAAATTCAGTAGTCAGAAAAAAAAAATTCAGTAGTCAGTAATGGAGAAATAGGGAAGCATTTTAATGAATTTTTACAATCCTTAGGCTAATTCACTTCAAAGTTTACCGAATAAGATTATTTAGTAATATTATTAGCATACTCAAAATATGAAAAACATGGACCAAAAAAGAGAAAGTTGCCACCTTACAAAAAGGATACCTTAAAAATATTCAGCAAGTGAAGTTCTAGTAAAATTAAAATATTACATTTAGGAAGAAGAAAAGATTACGGAAGTATTATGATATATTAAAGAGCATGTACTTTGGAGTTTGCCTCTGTCACTATCGGCGTTGTGACTTTCGGCACATTTTTTAACATCCCTGAGCTTTAGTTTCCTTATTTTTGTAAAGTAATGTTAATACCTCATTCAATTGTTGTTTGGATTAAATGAGGCCATATATGTAAAGGACCTAGGACTGTGCTTGGAATATGGTAGGTGTTCAACAAATGTCATCCTCTGTTTAATCCAAAGATGTGATGTTATAACTGATTCTCAGTCGTTCTGGAGGGCCTCTCTCTGGAAAAGAGGAGACTCAACCTATTATTAAGGCTACATCTGTAGGTATGACTTTACCAGTAGAAAGAGTTCAGTCTTTTCATGGTATCCTAACTATAAAGAGAAAGTGTGGAAAATGTATTTCCTTAGCTAAAATAATAGCATTGTTAGCTATTTACTTATTGCTTGCTTACTGTATGCCAGTACTGTTCTTAGTGCTTTGTGCATATTAACTCATTCACTCCTCACAACAAACATGTTAGGTAGGTACTATTATTATCCCTATTCTAACAGAATGCAGAAACTAAGGCCCAAAGGGATTAACGTTGCTCAGCTCCAAAGCCAGGCAGTCTGGCTCTAGAATCTGAATTCCTAACCACTTGTCTAAATTGTTAAAACATTTTTTTCATAGATTCCACTGGATGCATTGTACAACAGTAGGAGTGCTTGGAGTGTACTTATACTTATTTTATCCTTAAAAACCTTCCTCCAAATGTTTGTTACTATTAAAATGATTGAAATAATTATTTTAGAATTCTGAATATGTTCTGATATCTTCAGTAAAAGGAAATTACTACTTTCAGTAAGAATAAATGTTTGGTTAGAAGGGCAACAAAATGTTTAGGTGCTAAAGAAATCATTTATAAAAGTAGACATGACCCTTTTAAATGACTTTTAATATTGCCTTATTACCATTTGTTTTCAACAAATAAGGGCACCTAATTGGACTAAATATATTTTATTGCACCCACAAAGGAAAACTTTTGGAATTTTTTGTTCCAAGTTGAAAGAGACGAGTGCCTTGAATGCTGTAGAGGTTGATTTGGGTTGACGGCTTTTCTGTGTTTGGATTTGTTCCAGCTGTGCTGCAGTGCTGCTCTCCTACCCACATGGATGCGCTCAGTAGTTGTGTGACTCCCACTGCCCCTTCCTATGCACACTGCAACTACTTCCAGGTAAGATGCTGGGAACAATGGACATACCCTGCGTCAGGTACAATACGACTGGCCTTGCAGAATTCCAAAGTGTAATTTTATCTTAATGAGTAGCCAGAGGTAAGCTGTGGATTATGGCCTTAGTTTTTCTCAATTCTAAAAAAAAAAGAGTTGATGTAAATGATGTCTGAGGATTCTTCTAGGCCTACACTATCTTCTTGGCCTACTCTTAGGCACTAGCCACATGTAGCTATTTAAATTTAAATGAATTAAAGTTAAATAAAATTTAAAACTCATTCCTCAGTAGGGAGGGTGGGAGGGAGGGAGGTGCAAGAGGGAGGAGATATGGGGATATATGTATATGCAGAGCTGATTCACTTTGTTATGAAGCAGAAACTAACACACCATTGTAACCAATTATACTCCAATAAAGATGTTAAAAAAAAAATCATTCCTCAGTCACACTAGCCACATTTCAGGTGCTTAATAGTTTCGTTTGGCTAGTGGTTACCAAATTTTATAGTACAGATAGAGAACATTTTCATCATTGCTGACAGTTAGTTGGAACAATGTTGTTCAACTAACTGTCAACAATGGTAAAATTGATTACCATGGTAAAATGAATACCAGATAAACTCTAAAAGTATATAAATCACCAAATGACAGATCCTTCCAAGATGGTACAATTACTTTTTTTTTAAAGGAGAAAGGAAAATGATGTCAAAAATGAGAAAGCCCCCATGTTGTAAACACTGCACTTCGATTTTTTCTCATATTTGTTAGGAAGCAATTGCTTTGATTTAAATGTTGTAGACTACTACTTCTAGGATAAGATTAAATCCCATGTTTGTATTTTTATGCTATAGTTGCTTAAAGATTGGAATTGTTTTCCTTTGATATCATGTAATCATGATAGCTTCTGTTCTTTAGAGAATATCTTACTATTGACATTACAGTACTCAAAAGAACATTCCTTTTTTCTTTTTTGTCTTTTCTTTCTTTTCTTTCTTTGAGGAGTATAGAATCAGATCAAGGAGACTTAGCTGGGCTTTTTTTTTTTTTTTTTTTGCGGTACGCGGGCCTCTCACTGTTGTGGCGTCTCAGGCTCCGGACGCGCAGGCCCAGCGGCCATGGCTCACGGGCCCAGCCGCTCCGCGGCACGCGGGATCCTCCCGGACCGGGGCACGAACCCGCGTCCCCTGCATCGGCAGGCGGACTCCCAACAACTGCGCCACCAGGGAAGCCCAGCTGGACATTTTTAATGGCAGCTGTCATCAAGCATGTTAGTCTAGCCGATTCATCTTCACTGGAAGGACATATCTATCTCACAAATTAGATGCTCTTGTCTGTAGATCCAGGCATTCTCTCCCCTGGATCATACTGGAGATACTCTGTTGGTGTTATATCTTGATTATATTTATGTTTTAAATATATCATTTAAAACATCTTTGAAGACCTTTGCTTACTACAAAGACAATACATGTTCACTGTAGGAAAATAGAGATAAGTAGACATAAAATTTTTAAATGGAAAAAAGGGAAGTATTTCAGATAACGTTCTGGAAATAAATGCAGTTAGTTTTGTTGGCCTGCAGATATGAGTGTGCATGAATGGTCAGTATATTGCAGTGGTTAAGAGCAAGAACTCTGGAGTCAGGCACACCTAGGTTTGAAACCTGACTCTGTCAGTTACTTCTTTGTGACTTTGTATAAATTATGAAGTTTCTCTGAACTTCAGTTCCATCCTTTGGAAATAGAGATGATCACATTTCATAGACCTCTTGTGAGGATTAAATGAAATAATGTATGTAAAGCACTTTGTATGTGCTTGGCACATAGTAAGATCTCAATAAGTGGGGCTATCAGCTATAGTAAAGTAGCTTGATGCTTAAACCATTCGGATTTACATTATTTGGCATTATGGCCTTCAAATCATTGACTCAATCATTGTCAATGTGTTTGGCAATATTGACTCACTACAGGTTTTATTTAATAGTAACTCTTCCGTATCTTATGTTTATAACCTGAGATATTCAGCAAACATTTATTGAATGCCTGCTCTGTGCAAAGTACTGTGTATAAGAGAATACATCTTGAAGATATCAGTCTAAAAGTGACAGCTATTTTAATCTATTGTTTTATTATTTAAATAATCTCAGGACCAAAGGACATTTGATATTCCGTACATTTTTTCCCAGATCATTTGGAACAGAATAACAGTACCTCCCCCCTGAATCTATAGAAGCAATGGTGGACTTGTGAGCATCCTGTGTTTGACATTTCCTTACTACATTCCTAAACCAGTATATTACAGATACAAGTGACGTTTTTGTCTGTCAGCCTTTATGGAAGAGTTTGGTTTATAGACATTTTATCAACAAATAGATTTTTGGGTACTATGACTTTTTTGATTTTGTGTACTTTAACCCTGAGAATTATTGGTCCATTCCAGTATTAAACTTAATATAGTGGTTGACACATAATAGTTCCTGTGTAAGTGTTAACAATAGAGTCGAAGCTACTACTGCTGAAAAGTTGATTGGCATTCAAGTTTTCTTAGTGAGCTTTAAGTTTAATTTGTTTATATTTAGCGTTCATCAGCCTAAATGTTGTTGCTTTCCTCCTTAATCTCATATTTGGTTTTCTATCCAAACAGTCCTATTTTCTCTTTTCCCAGAATCCTCCAGTGCAATCCTCCTATCCAGTTGAATTTCTGCCTTCTGATTGGCCTTGCAGTGCTACTGATGAAAATAAAAAGTCAGAATTAAACCTAGAGGCTGCTTTTCAGATAGTAGATGAGTTGCATTCCTCCCCTAAATTGGAGATGGTAAAGGTGGAGCCTGTTGAGAATCAGTGCTCAACATCTCAGTCTAACAGAGGCCAACATATCCTAGCTAATTCAAACAACAGCAATCCATCTTCCACAAGTCAGGCTAGCCAGCTGGAGCCACTTACTGCTGTAGGCTCAGATATTACGTCTTTTGTGGCTGGAACAGAACAAGCAATTACCTGCTCTCTACCACAGTCACCTGAGTACAACTATACCATCCACACGGCTCAGCCTGTTGAAAACACTACAATGCAGGAGTCTGCAGCCAGTCAGCAAGCTCATGTCAAACCGAAGGAGCAGCTAAGTCATAATCCATCTCCGTCTTCAGTAGTATTTGTGCAGGAAGGGCTACCGTTCAGCACACACGAGGTAAGAGGCAAAGAAAAAATCCTAATAGAGCTCAAAGGTACCTAGTGCTTCTTGCTGAAGACTGTTCTAGTGGAGACTTTGTCCAGGTTTTATTTGGGTTTAATACCAGTTCATTATGCTCTTCAGAAGGATCGTGTCCCAGTGGTTCTGCACAAAAGATTCAGAAGTAACCTTAACCTTCAGGCATCCTCTCACTACGTTGTGGTCTGAAGTCAGCCTCTAGAGAGGCAGTCTGAATGAGCATTGTGGTATGACTGATTTGCATGTTAAAAGCATCCCTTGAGTTTTGCTTCCTAACTTAGTTTGGATGGACTAGGTGTGCCTGGCTGATTAAATTCCACTCCTCAGAAGGGATGGTTTATCTCATAGATAATATCAGGACTTTCCTGGCCATTTGTAGCATGGAGGTAAGGAGATGGTTGGAGGTGTTTTCATACTTTCTTACAGCATCATTGAATTCCAAATTTTTTTTAAAGATTTATTTATTTGCTTAATTTATTTTTGGCTGTGTCGGGTCTTAGTTGCAGCAGGCGGGATCTTCGTTGAGGCATGTGGGATCTTTCGTTGAGGCATGGGGGATCTTTCTTTGTGGCGTGCAGGTTTTCTCTCTCTAGTTGTGGTGTGCAGGCTCCAAGGCGTGTGGGCTTTGTAGTTTGTGGCACGCCGGCTCTCTCGTTGAGGCGCGCGGGCTCAGTAGTTGTGGCGTGAGGGTTTAGTTGCCCCATGGCATGTGGGATCTTAGTTCCCTGACCAGGGATTGAACTCGCATCCCCTGCATTGTAAGGTGGATTCTTTACCACTGGACCACCAGGGAAGTCCCTATAGAATTCTAATTTGACTTGACAGCATACTGTGTTTAAATTTCCCTACTAATATTCTCATTCCTAAAGCAGAATTCTGACTCTAGTTTGAGAGATATATTCTGAAGGTAGAGACTAATTCCTTTATTGCTGCTAGCTTATGACCAAGAAATGAATAAACTTTGATTCCAAAAAATAAAAGTACATCCAAATTAAAATCACTTTTGTGATTATTTTTTTTCCTACTTAATTTTTTTTCTTGATCTTAGCCTGATACATGTGTATTTCATTTTGGATTTTTTTTCTTTAATGGAACTGAAAATGTCTTCATTGTTAGAGATTCCCAAGATAACTTTTTGGCAGTTTGTGTGTGTGTATGGGGGGCGGGTTGTGGCCGCACTGCACGGTTTGTGGGATTTTAGTTTCCTGACCAGGGGTTGAACCCAGGCCCTCGGCAGTGAGAGCGCAGAGTCCTAACCAATGGACCACCAGGGAATTTCTGGCAGTTTTTAAAATGCATTCTTTTCTAGCTCTAACTTTAGATCCAAATGTCTTATGGGGTTTTTGGGTTTATTTAGTTATTTAATTTATTTTTGGCTGTGTTGGGTCTTCGTTGCTGCACATGGGCTTTCTCTAGTTGCGGCAAGTGAGGGATACTCTTCGTTGTGGTGCGTGGGCTTCTCATTGCAGTGGCTTCTCTTGTTGTGGAGCACCGGCTCTAGGTGCGCGGGCTTCAGTAGTTGTGGCTCGCGGGCTCTAGAGCGCAGGCCCAGTAGTTGTGGTACACGGGCTTAGTTGCTCCGCGGCATGTGGAATCTTCCTGGACCAGGGCTTGAACCCGGTCCTCTGCATTGGCAGGCGGATTCTTAACCACTGCACCACCAGGGAAGCCCTATCTTATGGTTTTTATCAACTCATTGTCCTTCTTGAGCCCAACTGTTGAGACCCGGTATACTGTGTATTAATATTATAAATTCAATAGACCAAAGATAGTCCCATTATGTTTCAAATATGCCTGTGAAAAGAACATGAAATTTGCCTTTATTCCTTCGTAGTCACATCCAAAAGATTAGATTTTGTACCTTAAAATTGCATTCACACAGTTATTTTTTTTTTAATTTGGATATCACAGCTTTTGAAAGCTATATTTTGAACTCCTAGCTCTACTTCATTATATTGTTTTATTTTAAAATAAATTCATAAACAAATAGAGTATTTGAGAAGTTGGTCAGCTTGACAAAGGGATTTGATATTCCAAAGAAAACATAGGAACTCCAAGAGAGAAATTCATATGTCATAAGCAGAGCAGATCTAGATTTCATAGGGAGTGAAGCTTATACAAATTTGAGGTCCTCATTAAGCCAAAGAATACAAAATTAATAGAATAAAGTGTTTATAACCCCTCTGACATCATCCAACAGGATAATGCCTATGGCCATTCCAGTATCACCAAGAGGGGCAGGCAATCTGATGGAAGGGATGTTAGAGTGGGAAAAGATAGTGGTATTAACCAATTGTGAATTTGTGTGATGTGAATTTTACCAAAAAAGAAAAAAGAAACTTCATGGTGAATCTTCCTCTGATCGTAAGTAAATATTGTAGCTCCATAGACATTTCAGTAGTTTGTGTATGGGGAAATATACATCTTACTACCGAATATTCAGATTAGCTTAACAAAATCGGGCGGTATCATTCTTTTTTTTTTTTTTTTTTGGCGGTAAGAAAATGGCGGGTCTCTCACTGCTGTGGCCTCTCCTGCCGCGGAGCACAGGCTCTGGACGCACAGGCTCAGCGGCCGTGGCTCATGGGCCCAGCCGCTCCGCGGCATGTGGGATCCTCCCGGACCGGGGCACGAACCCACGTCCCCTGCATCGGCAGGCAGACTCTCAACCACTGCGTCACCAGGGAAGCCTGGGTGGTATCATTCTTAAGGATGAAAAGCCTTACAGTCTTATTTGTTGGATCATGTTTCTATAGTAGAACTCCTGTGATAAAATATCTTAGCTTTTAGTAGATATTTGGGGAAAATTTGGAATAATGAGTGGGTTTAATATTTTAGGTGGATGCCAGTATAAAATGCCAGATGAAAACACCTGAGAATATCTTGCCTTCAGAACAGATGGGATTCCTTATTTCAGAAATGGGGCCTGCTAGCAAGCCTAGTAAAGACACAGGTTTATCCACTCCAGCCAGATACAGCGAGCGAAGAAGCAACTCACAGCAAGGAAAGTCCCCTGGTAAGGATTATTGTGCTCTAGAATGCTAGCAGTAGAATCATAGTGTAGAATTAATATATGAATGATAGTTTTTCTAGTCTTCATTTATTATTCATAATTGTAATATACTAATCACATTGCTGTTTCATACAACTGCAATTTTAACTCTTTATTTTTTCTTAATCATCCTTTTAAAGTATGTAAACGTTATATTCCAGTATTGCATGTAAGAGTATGAGCTTTTGAAAAGAGAACATGGTAAGTAAAAGCAAAGGAATTTGGATTATTTAACTTGGAGAATGCAAGGATGAAGGGTGATTCAATAACTGCTTCAGATGCCAAAGACTTTGTAATTACGGAAGTACTTGTTCTCTTATTAGCAGAGTATAGTACAAGAGGGAATATGCTTAAACTGTGGCAGGAAAAAATTAGATGGACATTAAAGACATTATCCTGAGCATATTATAAAGATACTCTAAAGTATGACTCTGTATCAATGGGATTTTTCTTGTGGTTTGTAGGAGCCCGAGTGATTGTTTTAGTACAGTTGCTGCTACTCTTTCTAGGGAAATTGGAAAGAATCATTTTTTTAAGAAAATGGTGACATCCAATAAAACATGTTTCTTGTATGATCCAAAACCAAGTCATCAAAGTCTTCAGTGGACAACTTGAATATTCTCAAATTATATGCATGTCAGAGGGATGCAGTTCAGTGAATTAATGAATCAGGTTAAGCAATCATTTTAACCCATAAAAATTGGAAAAATCTTGGGAACTTCTGTGAGAATTTCTCCAAAAAGTAAACTAATAGTAATATGATCGAGATGTTGTTTAGACTCATTGGGTTCTTTCTGCAAAATGCCTTTTAGACTAAAAGCTATCTTGATCACTCATTTTGTTTGTTAAACTTAGCTTGCACAGTTGCTTTTAGTTGAGTATATGATCCAATCTACGGTCAAAGATTAAGATTTCTTACCACTGCAGATGTTCAAAGCAATGGCACAGACTTTGAAGGCAATTTAGAAAAGGACAGTGATGAATATTTACTACACACTCACTTTTATGACATACAGCAAACTTGATGAAACTGGTATTATCGTCTTAAAGATCGGGAAACTTAATCTTGGAGAAGATAAGTAACTTGTTCAAGATCACATTAATTTAGCTAATATTCTACTCACAGTCCTTCTGTTGACTGTGTCCTTTGATGCACAAAAGTTTTAAGTTTTATGTAGTCCCGTTGGTCTACTTTTCCTTTTGTTGCCTGTGCTTTCGGTGTTGTATCCAAGAAAGCATTGCCAAGTCCAGTGTCATGAAGTTTTTCCACTATGTTTTCTTCCAGGAGTTTTATAGTTTTAGGTCTTATATTTAGGTCTTTAGTCCATTTTGAGTTAATATTTGTAGACAGTGTAAGGTAAGGGTCCAACTTTATTCTTTTGCATGTGGACATCCAGTTTTCCTAGAACCATTTGTTGAAGAGACCTTTCCCCACTGAGTGGCCTTGGCATCCTTGTTGAAAGTCATCTGACCATATATGTGAGGGTTTATTTCTGGTTTCTTTATTCCAGTCCACTGGTCTATTTTTCTGTCGTTATGCCAGTACCATATAATCTCTGTTTAACCAATCAATTCTGCCATTGTAGCACAAAAGCAGTCATAGATAATACATAAATGAATGTTTGTGGCTATACTTCAGTAAAACTGTTTACAAAAACAGTTGCTGGGCCCAGTTTGACCCAAAGGTCATAATTTACCAACCCCTGAGTTAGACTAACAGTTTATTTCTGAAAAGCAATAGTGGAAGCCAGAAAGGAGTAGAATCATATTTTTAATATATGAAAAGAAATCCGCAGTCCTGGAAATCTCTACGCAGCCAAAAGATCCTTCAATAATGATGGCAAAAATGAAGACATTCTCAGATAAACACAAAATAGAGAGCATGTGCCACAGCAGATAAACAGTAAAGGAAATTCTACAGAGTGGTCTTCAGGCAGCAGGAAACAAGGAGACATACTGTAGCTTCTAGGGTAATCACCAAAATTGGTATAGAAATAATCCAAAAAAAAAAGGCAGGAAAGGAGGAAGCAAGGAATTAAAAATAAGGAAGACAGAGAAAACAAATAGTAAAATGGTTGACCCAAATTTAGCCAATACAACTATTATATGTAAATGGTCTTAAAATCTCAAAGACAGAGATTGCTAGAGTAGATAAAAGGGCAAACTCCTACTATAGGCTGGCTACAGGAGACATGTAGGTTGAAAGTAAGTGGATAGAAAAAGATACAACATGCAAACAGGAAGAACGAGAAGGCTGGTATGGTTATTTTTAAATATCAGAAAAAATAGACTTTAAGACAAAGAGTGTTATAAAGAGGGCCACTTCATAATGATGAACAATTCATCAGGGAGGTGTATCAACTGTAAATGTGTTTTTTGTAGTAATAGAGTTTCAAAATACATGAAGCAAAAATTGACAAAAATTAAAGGGGGAAACACAATTCGTCAATGTACTAGGATATTTTAATACTTCTGTCTAAGCAATTGATAGAACAACTAGACAAAATATCAGTAAAGACATAGGAGATCTGAACAACATAAACACCTTGATCTAATTGGCATTTATAGTACACTGAGCATCCAACAACTGCAGAATATACATTGTTCTCAAGTGCATATAGTACATTTACCAGGATAGGTCATTCATCGGGCCATAAAACAAGTCTCAATACATTTAAAAGAACTGAAGTCATACAAAGTGTACTTTCTGAATATAACAGGATTAAATGAGAAATCAGTAACAGAGTAATTAGGAGAACCTCAGATATCTGGAAATAAAGTGACATACTTCTAAATAATTTGTGAATCAAAGACAAAATCACAAGGAAAATTAGAAAATATTTTGACAATGAAAATACAACATCACAGTTTGCGGGATGCAGCTAAAACAGTGTTAGAATGAAATGTGTAGCTTTAAATGCTAATATTAGAAAAGAAGTAAGATCTAAAATCAATGACCTGAGGTTTTACCATACGAAACTAGAAAAAGAAGAGGAAAGTAAACCCAAAGGAAATACTAAAAATAAAAATAGACATCAATGATATAGAAAACAGACAATTGAGAAGACTAACAAATATAAAACTGGCTTTTTGAAAAGATCAACAAAATTGACAAACTCCTAACTACACTGATCAGGAAAAAGAGAACAAAAATCATAACTACCAAGGATGAAAAGAGATTAACACCTCAGAATCTGTGAATAGTAAAAGGATAGTAAGAGAATATTATGAACAGTCTTATGTTAATGAACACAACCACATAAATGGAATAGCCACAGTTCTTAAAAAATACACCTTGTCAAAATTCACACAAGAAGAACCAATGAATAGCCCTATATAGATTAAAGAAGTTGGTTATCAAACATTTTCCTCAAAGGAAGGAAGAAAACTACAGACTAATAATCCTCATGAATGTAGATGCAAAAATAATTAACAAAATGTAAGTAAATTGAATGCAACAATATGTAAAAAGGCTGATAGACAAAGTAGAGTTTGTCTCAAGAATGCAAAGCTTGATTGAATTTCAAATGCTAATATTATGCACCATATTAACAGAGTAAAGGAGAAAAAACTCTATGATGATTTTAATAGATTCAAGGAGAGCACTTGACAGACTTCAGCACTCATTTGTAATAAAAACTCTCAGCAAAGTAGGAATAGTAGAACATTTCTCAAACTGATAAAGAATATCTATAAAATATGTATAGTGAGGATCATGATTAATAGTGAAAGACTAAACTGTTTACTCCAGAGACTGGGAACAAGGCAAGGATGCCCACTTTACCACTTGTATTCATTATTGTACTGGTGGACCTAGCCACTGCAATAGGCAAGAAAAAGAAGTAAAAGGCGTAAAGATTGGAAAGCACACAACTGGAAAATGAAATTTTAAAAAAATAAAACATTTAGGGTAGGCCCAAAATCATAACATACCTAGGAATAAGTTGAACAAAATATGTCTAAGGCCTCTACGCTGAAAACTACAAATTTTGCTGAAAGAAATTAAAGAAGACAAATAAATGGAAAGATGTGCCATGTTCATGGATAAGAATACCCAATATTGTTAAAGTGACAGTTCTCCCCAAGTTGATCTATAAATTCAATGCAATCCTAATCAAAATTCTAGTAGACTTTTTTTTCTTTAATGACAAGCTGATTCTAAGATTTAAAAGAAAATGCAAAGGACAGAGATTAACCAAAGCAATTTTTAAAAATAAAAAATTGGAGGAGACTTTACCAGATTTCAAGACTTACCATAAAGCTAAAATAATCAAAATCGTTTGGTATTGGTGAAAAGAGGGACCTATAGATGAATGAAACAAAATAGAGAGTCCAGAAATAGATCCGCACATATGTGGTCAACTGATTTTCAACAAAGGTGCTAAGGCAGTGCAATGGAGAAAGGAAAGTGTTTTCAACAAAAATTAACATTGACCCATACCTCAGCCTGAAGGAGCAAGATGGCAGAGTAGAAGGACGTGCGCTCACTCCTTCTTGCAAGAGCAGCGGAATCACAACTAACTGCTGAACAGTCATCGACAGGAAGACGTTGGAACTCACCAAAAAAGATACTCCACATCCAAAGACAAAGGAGAAGCCACAGTGAGACGGTAGAAGGGGCGCAATCACAATAAAATCAAATCCCGTAACTTCTGGGTGGGTGACTCACAGACTGGAGAACACTTATACCACAGAAGTCCACCCACTGGAGTGAAGGTTCTGAGCCCCACCTCAGGCTTCCCAACCTGGGGGTCTGGCAATGGGAGGAGGAATTCCTAGAGAATCAAACTTTGAAGGCTAGCGGGATTTGATTGCAGGACTTCGACAGGACTGGGGGAAACAGAGACTCCATTCTTGGAGGGCACACACAAAGTAGTAAGTGCATCAGGACCCAGGGGAAGGAGGAGTGACCCCCATAGGAGACTGAACCAGACCTACCTGCTAGTGTTGGAGGGTCTCCTGCAGACGCGGGGGGTGGCTGTGGCTCAATGTGAAGACAAGGACACTGGCAGCAGAAGTTCTGGGAAGTACTCCTTGGCATGAGCCTTACCAGAGTCTGCCATTAGCCCCATCAGAGAGCCAGGTAGGCTCCAGTGTTGGGTCGCCTCAGGCCAAACAACGAACAGGGAGGGAATCCAGCCCCACCCATCAGCAGACAAGCGGATTAAAGTTTTACTGAGCTCTGCCCACCACCAGTCCCTCCCATCAGGAAACTTGCACAGGCCTCTTAGATAGCCTTATCCACCAGAGGGCAGACAGCAGAAGCAAGAAGAACTACAATCCTGCAGGCTGTGGAACAAAAACCACATTCACAGAAAGATAGACAAGATGAAAAGACAGAGGGCTATGTGCCAGATGAAGGAACAAGATAAAACCCCAGAAAAACAACTAAATGAAGTGGAGATAGGCAACCTTCCAGAAAAACAATTCAGAATAATGATAGTGAAGATGATCCAGGACCTCGGAAGAATGGAGGCAAAGATTGAGAAGATGCAAGAAATGTTTAACAAAGACCTAGAAGAATGAAAGAACAAACAAACGGAGACGAACAATACAATAACTGAAATGAAAAATACAATAGAAGGAATCAATAGCAGAATAACTGAGGCAGAAGAACAGATAAGTGACCTGGGAGACACAATGTTGGAATTCACTGCCACGGAACAGAATAAAGAAAAAAAATGAATGAAAAGAAATGATGATCTTTTGACAAAATTCAACACCCATTTATGATAACAACTCTCTAGAAAGTGGGCACAGAGGGAACCTACCTCAACATAATAAAGGCCATATATGACAAACCCACAGCAAACATCATTCTCAATGGTGAAAATCTGAAAGCATTTCCTCTAAGATCAGGAAGAAAATGAGGATGTCCACTCTTGCCCCTATTATTCAACACAGTTTTGGAAGTCCTAGCCATGGCAATCAGAAGAAAAAAATAAAAGGAATACAAATTGGAAAAGAAGAAGTAAAACTGTCACTGTTTGCAGATGACATGATACTACACATGGAAAATCCTAAAGATGCTACCAGAAAACTACTAGAGCTAATCAGTGAATTTGGTAAAGTTGCAGGATACAAAATTAATGCACAGAAATCTCTTGCATTCCTATACACTAACAATGAAAGATCAGGAAAAGAAACTAAGGAAACAATTACCATTCACCATTGCAACAAAAAGAATAAAATACCTAGGAATAAACCTACCTAAGGAGACAAAAGAACTGTACTCAGAAAACTGTAAGACACTGATGAAAGAAATCAAAGATGACACAAACAGATGGAGAGATATACCATGTTCTTGGATTGGAAGAATCAATATTGTGAAAATGACTATACTACCCAAAGCAATCTACAGATTCAATGCAATCCCTATCAAACTACCAATGGCATTTTTCACAGAACTAGAACAAAAAATTTCACAATTTGTATGGAGACACAAAAGACCCTAAATAGCCAAAGCAACCTTGAGGGAAAAACACGGAGCTGGAGGAATCAGACTCCCTGACTTCAGACTATACTACAAAGCTACAGTAATCAAGACAATATGGTACTGGCACAAAAACAAAAATATAGATCAATGGAACAGGATAGAAAGCCCAAAGATAAACCCATGCATCTATGGACAACTAATCTATGACAAAGGAGTCAAGGATATACAATGGAGAAAAGACAGTCTCTTCAATAACTGGTGCTGGGAAAACTGGATGGCTACTGTAAAAGAATGAAATTAGAACACTCCCTAACACCATACACAAAAATAAACTCAAAATGGATTAAAGACCTACAGGTAAGACCGGACACTATAAAACTCTTAGAGGAAAACATAGGAAGAACACTATCTGACATAAATCACAGCAAGATCTTTTTTTGATCCACTTCCTAGAGTAATGGAAATAAAAACAATAATAAACAAATGGGACCTAATGAAAGTTAAAATCTTTTGCAAAACAAAGGAAACAAGACGAAAAGACAGCCCTCAGAATGGGAGAAAATATTTACAAACGAATCAGCGGACAAAGGATTAATCTCCAGAATATATAAACAGCTCATGCAGCTCGATATTAAAAAAACAAACAACCCAATCAGAAAATGGGCAGAAGACCTAAATAGACATTTCTCCAAAGAAGACATACAGATGGCCAAGAAGCACATGAAAAGCTGCTCAACATCACTAATTATTAGAGAAATGCAAATCAAAACTACAGTGAGGTATCACCTCACACCAGTTAGAATGGGCATCATCAGAAAATCTACAAACAAATGCTGGTGAGGGTGTGAAGAAAAGGGAACCCTCTTGCACTGTTGGTGGGAATGTAAATTGATACAGCCACTATGGAGAACAGTATGGAGGTTCCTTAAAAAACTAAAAATAGAATTACCATATAACCCAGCAACCCCACTACTGGGCATATACCCAGAGAACACCATAATTCAAAAAGATACATGCACCCCAATGTTCATTGCAGCACTATTTACAATAGCCAGGTCATGGAAGCAACCTAAATGCCCATCGACAGACGAATGGATAAAGAAGATGTGGTAAATACATACAGTGGAATATTACTCAGCCATAAAAAGGAACGAAATTGGGTCATTTGCAGAGACGTGGATGGATCTAGAGACTGTCATACAGAGTGAAGTAAGTCAGAAAGAGAAAAACAAATATCGTATATTAATGCGTATATGTGGAACCTAGAAAAATGGTACATATGAACCGGTTTGCAGGGCAGAAATAGAGACACAGATGTAGAGAACAAACGTATGGACACCAAGGAGGGGTGAGGGGTGGGGGATGAACTGGGCGATTGGGATTGACATTTATACACTGATATGTATAAAATGGATAACTAATAAGAACCTGCTGTATAAAAAAATAAATGAAATTCTAAAATTAAAAAAAAATGGACCCATACCTCGTACCATACATAAAAATTAACTAAAAAAGGGATAAAAAAAGGAAAAAAAATTAACTGAAAATGAATCACAGACCTAAGTATAAAACCTAAAACTTTTTGAAAAAACAATAAGAGACAAACTTTGCTACTTTGGGCAAAGATTTCTTAGAACACAAAAAGTATGATCAATAAAGAAAAAAATGATAAATTGGATTTCATCAAAATTTAAAACTTCTGCTCTTCGATAGATATCATTCAGAAAATGAAAAGGCAAGCCAAAGCCTAGGAATAAATATTGACAGCAATATTAAAATCAAAATATCAAAACAAAGACATATCTAGAATATAAAAACTCTTACAGTGCAGTTCAAAAATGGGGTACAATATGAACAGACATTTCACAAAAGATACACAGATGGCCAGGAAGCACATGAATAGATGTTTAATCATCAGAGAAGTCGGTTAAAACTGCAATGAGATATCACTGCACACCAATTAGAATGGCTAAAGTTTTTTAAAAAGGAAAAAAACCATGACCATACCAGGTGTTGATAGGGCACTGGAACTCTCATACACTGCTAGTGGGAACTTAAAATAGTATAACCACTTCTGGAAACAGTTAGGCAGTTTCTTAAAAATTAAGTTAAATATATAAAATCAAGTTAAACTTTGTCCATCCTCTTCTCTCAACCTAATGGCACCTATATTGAGATCATCTGAAAACGAGGGTTTGATTGGGAAGATAACACCCTTAATCTCACCTTTGCCATAGTCTATCAGAGATACTTGAGAAAAGCTTGAGGCCCTCATTAGAGGTACCTCTTACTACTGTTTCAAGTTGGGATAGTAAATTACTTCGATGCATACCCCAAATTACTGAACGCTAGTCAGTTGGTTTTCAACCACAGACAGAGGAATATTCCCTTCCGTCTCTGCTTGCACACTGGCTACCTCTAGCCTGAGTTCATCTCTTATTTTAGGGCTTTGCTGAATCGTCAAGAAAACAGCCAACACATTGTGAATTTTGTCAGCCTTTCCCCGTATGGTTACATGCTCGCTTGGCATGTGGTCTGCTTTCCAGGGTATCACAGGCAGTGATTTTACCAAATGTTTTGAAATAGATTTCAATGATCACCAACGTTCTAGCCTGATGTGCCTTAACCACCTGCTGTCTGACTGCTAAGCCAGTACCACGTATTTTAATTTGAATTACAGCAGCACCTCACTTATAGATTCCAAATTCCATATTAGTCCACATATAAGTTAGGCTACTGTAAAAAACAAAACATAAAAACCAGTGTCTTAAACAATTTAGAAGTTTATTTTTTCCTCATAATAACAGTCCAGAGCTGATGTGGCAGCTTCGCTTTTCTCTGCTAGCCCTCAGGTGTGACGTGGTGAAAGATGGCCCACCACTCTATCCTCATGTCAGCCAGCAGGGTGCTATAAATATCCCTTCCTTTTATGAGCATAATCACTGCTTATGCTCACATCAGTTTGACTAGAACTTAGTCACATGAACAGGCTGCAGGGGAGCTTGGAAATGTGGTCTGTAGCTGTGTCCATTTGCCTGTGTAAACAATACCATGATTTAAAAGAAGAATAAATATTAGGAGACAACTAGCAGTCTCTGTTACATGGACTAAGAGAAAATATTTACAACACAAAATATAAAGCATTGTATTCATAATACATAAAAGCTTCTACAAATCATTAAGAAATAAAGCAATCCAATAAAAAGAAATAAAATAATATTAATGTGCAGTTCAATTGAAGAAATACACATGACCAATAAGTGTATAGAAAGATGTTGAACCACTCAGATAAATCAGTAATCAGAGAAATGCAAGTTATAAATCAACCAAAAAAAATTTTTTTTTGCCAGTCTGACAAAACTTAAATTATTGATAATATCCAGGTTGATAAAGGCGTAGGGAAAAAGGAACCTCCTATACACTGTAATTGGAATGTAAATTTGTAGAGCCAATTGGAGGGCAATTTGGCATGATCTGTAAATAACTAAAATGCTTATATGCTTTGACTCAGGAATCCCATTCCCAGGAATCTCTCCTACAGAGTTCAGTGTAGTGTGTTATTTATAATAGTAAACATTTGGAAAAAAAGCATAAATGCCTGACAGTGGAGTATTAGACAAACTACGATAAGTTCATGTAATGAAACACTGTGCAACCATTTAACAAAATAAAGTAGCTTGATATGTTGTTACTTGGAAAGATAGAAAGTGTTCGTAATATGTTAAGTGAATGAAGCAAGTTGCAGCATACTGTGTCTAGTACAACCCCCTTTCTAGGACAAAAAATATATATATACTGTAAAATTATAGAAAAAAGTCTGGAAGTAAATAAAACTGATACATATAACAGTGGTCACCTCTGGGCAAGTAGAATTGGAGGTGTAGAGAGGTATTTTTTTTGTTTCTTAATTTGTGTTTGTACACAATGGTGGGATTATGGGGAAATCTCCCTTTTTGTATTTGTCTAGATTTTTAAAATTGAAAAAATATTTTAAATAGTTTAAATACTGTAAAGAGTTTTCTATAGTATGAATATAAAAGCCTCAAAATAATAGGAATGAGCAATTTAATGTTTTGAAAAAAAATTTATATCCCAGATATTAACCTGACTTTTGAGATTTAGATATGATTGACTCAAGCTAACCTTATCCCACACCAAAAACGCTTTTCTAAGATTTCTGAGAACTTCTAGGGCTTACAGTGGCTTTTATTTTTGAGTTTCTGCTTTTGCTTAATTCTAGATTCATCCATTTCTCACCTCCTGTAGGTGTTCTGTCTGCTCCTTGCCAGACCAGATGCAGAGCTCAGCCCCCTTACTTTGATTTCTCCCCTCCCCTGAGCATTTACATTAGGTATTTGTATGTGTAGCACACTTTTCTGAAGATTTGGTGAGGTAGAAAGTGTTTGCATTTAAAATATTGCAAATAATTAAAAATGGAATGTTAGCCATTGTTCTTTTTAAAGGGCCTTCAGTCAGTTTACCGCTTTCTCACCTTTCCTTGTCAGTAGTCAGTGTGGCCTCCTGTCATGTTGTCCTCTTTCCTTGTACTAGCATCATACCTTCTCTTCTCTGATATCTTTTTTTTTTTTTCATGTTCTTTAATCAGGCCCTGAATTTTGTGTCTTAGGCAGAGAAGGTTAGGAATCTCTTCTGTTTCCTGATGAGGCCTTGAGACCTTATCTTGCCCAACCAAAACAACCTGTCAAGATATATTCCTCAACAGACAGTTACGTCCCCAAGAGGAACTCTGGTTTCTGCTGTTAAAATAATTTCCTCTCTTGGGCTTCCTTGGTGGCACAGTGGATGAGAGTCCGCCTGCCAATGGAGGGGACACGGGTTCGTGCCCTGGTCCGGGAAGATCCCACATGCCGCGGAGCGTCTGGGCCCACGAGCCATGGCCGCTGAGCCTGCGCGTCCGGAGCCTGTGCTCCGCAACGGGAGAGAGGCCACTACAGCTAGAGGCCCGCGTACCGCAAAAAAAAAAAAGAAAAAACCTCTCTTATGGTTTTAAGTGTAACTGATAAAGTAGTTAGCACATTAATTATCTTTTTTAACTCTTCCCTTTTTTTTTTAATTAAGCCTTATCCTTTGGTCAGTGGTGTTGGCAGGTGAGTCTTAACTGACCTTGGCTTCCTGCTGTGAAAGAGAGGAGTTGTGAAATGTTGGCATTATTATGACATCGAATCACATTTTCATTTTATTAGGGGCAGGGAGCAAATAACTTATGCTTAAACTAGAACCTGTTTGCTAAAAAGTTAGCTTTTGTAATGAAAGTGTAAGGAGAAATACAATTCATGAAGTTGCAAATTATTCTTCCTTCATAGAACTTAGCCTAACAAACAGTTGATCTATGAAAACATGGCTACATATAAGGTCCTGTGACATTAAAAGATTTTAACCAAAGTCAGTATAAAATTTATATACTATCTATTAGAGGCTGTACAGCACAGTCAACAGGAAGAAAGCCTCTGGTGTTAGAAAAAACTAAATTAAAATCTGGATTCTGCTATTTACTTAACTTCCCTGAGCCTCAGTTTCTTCATCTGTAAAATGAAGATAATAATAAAACATATGTTTATATAAAACATGTAACTGGCTTAGTATGGTGCCTGGCATATAGTAAGTACATGGTAGCAACAGAATTTTAGCAAAATTATTATTTTCATAATACTTACTATTTTGATGTTTATTACTGTCAAATGCTTTTCAAATGACTGGTCTCACTTTAAATTCATGTGGGCTCTTAGTGTTGCCAGCAGTTCTATAATATTTCCCTAGGCAGTACACTCCCCATTTTCCAAAGCCACTTTATCATATCTTCTCTCTGCTCCAACTTCCAACACAACTCCTCTCTTTTCATTCTCAGCTATGACCTTGTTTCTTACTGAGAAAATAGAAGCAGCTAGAAGAGAACTTTCATATCTTTCCACCAACAAATTTATCAGTCTACCACTTGTGTAACTCTACACTCTGCTTTTCTTCCTATTATAATGGAAGAAAGCCAGTCCTCCCATATGTGTACACAGTCCCCTTTTGTGTACTCACAGACTTAGCCCTGAACAGTTATCCTCCCTTACTCTTCAGTAATTACATCTTACCTTTTATGTTAGATAATTCCCATCAGCATACAAACATGCCATCATAGGTTCTATGTTAAAAGAAATTCCTCTCACCTTCCCTTCATTCATATTTTCATCCAGCTACTCCTCCGTTTTTCTCTTCCCCTTAGAGAAAAGCTCTTTGAAAGCCTATCCTTATCTCAACCAGGTTTTCCAATCAGGTTTTCATTCCGGCTACTCAGCTGAAACTGTTCAATGTCAAGGTTTCCAATTACTGCCATGTTGCCAAATCCTGTGGTCCATTCTCAGTCCCACTTGACTGTACCTCAGCAGCATTTGAACAGACTACCTCAACCTTCCTGAAATACTTTCTTCACTTGGCTTCTGGAACATCACCCTTTCCTGGTTTTCCTTCAACCTCACTGGCCACTCCGTAGTTTCTTTTACTGAATCTTCTTTATCTTCCCTTACTTCTAAATATTGATGAGTCCCAGAGCGCAATTCTTGGACCCCTTTCCTTCTCTATTCATTTCCTAGGTTATATCAACAAGTCTCACTGCTTTTGTCTAAATGGTGATGACTCCTAAATTTATATCTAAGCCTCTATCTTCTCTGAACTCCAGGTGTGCATACCTTTTTCCCCTTGCCACTTCTTTGTTTGGATGTCCAGTAGTGTCCCAAATGCATTATAATGCCACCCTTTCCCCAGTTTTACTTATTTCAGGAAATAATACTTCTAGTCACCTCTAGTCAACCAAAAGTCTTGGAATCTTCCTTGACTCTCTTCTCTCTCATCTCACATCCAACCCATCAGCAAATTCTGTCAGTTCTATCTCAGTGTAGATCCAGAATCTGACCATTTCTTATCACCTTTACATGCTATCACCATGGTCCAAGCCACTACATCTCTTGCCTAGATCTTTCTGCTTCCACTGTGTGCCCCTACAGTTTTTTCTCCACACAGCAATCAGAGTGATACTTTAAAATTATTTCCCTGTTTAAATTTTTCCAGTGGTTTTCCATCACATTTAGAATAAAATCTAAAAATCCTTACTATGATTTGGCTCCTAGTAACTGCTCTGACTTTATCTCCTGCCACCTTCTATCTCTCTCATCTATTCCAGCCATAGCAGCCCCTTCACTATTGTTTGAACGCACCAAGCATGGTCCTGCCTTCACACTTGCTGTTCCCTCTGCCCGAAATGTTCTTCACCCAGGTATTCACATGGCTTGCTCCTTCATTTCATTCAGTTCTCTACTCAAATGCCAGATCATTATAGGAACCTTCCTGATCCTACTGTCTGTAATAGCACCCTATTCTCCATGTCCTGCCCTCCTTCAGTCCCTATTCTTTTTCCTTGGTTTTCTTCTATAATGTTCATCGCTACTTGACATTTTATATTTATTATTTTTTTCCCCCTCTAGAAGGTTAGTTCCATGAGGGCAAGGATTTTGTTTTGTTCATTGCTGTATCTCCAGCACCTGGAGTATTACCTGTGGCACTCAGTGTTTATACACTGTTATCTTACTAATATACTTTTCAAAAAAGATCCTTGGAAAAAAGCAATCTTAAAAAAAATTGTGGTAAAATACACATAACATAAAGTTGAACCATTTTTAAGTGTATAGTTCAGTGGCATTAAGTACATTCACATTGTTCTGCTACCATCACCACCATCCATCTCCAGAACTCTTTTCATCTTGCAAAACTGAAACTCTATACTCACTAAACAATTCCTATTCCTCTTCTCCCCCCAGACCCTGGAAAACCTATTTTACTTTCTGTCTCAATGAACAATCTTTAATTAGCCAACAAAAGATAAGTTTTGAACATCTGGGGAGTCAAATTCAACCCATAGGTTGCTTTTAATGAGTGCTTATTAACAACTACTCTGGGGTTGGTACAGTGCTAGGTACACTAGGGATACAAAAGTAGTGTCCTGTACAGTTTTATTCTGCTGGAACTAAGAATTGCATATGTCTTACTAAAGATAACCATCCTATATCTCGTTACTATGCTCTGACATTGAAAACTGAGATACATTTGGTTATGAGTTTTATTTTTATGGCCATTTTCTGCTTTCCCCTTCTTTTTGTCCCATCATTTCAAACTGATAGGAAAGTATACATTTTTAGGGGAGATTCACATAACAGAAAATTAACCACTTTAAAGTGAAAAATTCCATGGGACTTAGGCCATTCACAATGTTGTGCAAGCTCTATCTAGTTCCAAAACATTTGCATCACTCCAAAAGAAAACCCCATATTCATGAAGCAGTTGCTCTCCGTTCCGTCCTCTCCCAAGCCCTTGGCAACCACCAGTCTGTGTTCTATCCCTGTGGATTTACCTATTCTGGATATTTTGTATAAATGAAATCATACAATGTGTGACCTTTTTGTGTCTGGTTTATTTCACTTGGCATGATGTTTTCAAAGTTCATCCACAAGGTAACATGTGTATCAGAACTTCATTCCTTCTTATGGCTAAATAGTATTATGTTGTATGTATATATGACAATTTTTTATCCACTCATCTGCTGATGGGCATTTGGGCTGTTTCTACCTTTTGGCTATTGTGAATAGTGCTGCTATAAACATTGTACATGTATTTGAATATCTGATATCAATTCTTCTGGGGATATACCTAGGAGTGGAATTGCTGGATCATTTGGTAATTCTATGTTTAACTGTTGAGGAACTGCCAAGCTATTTTCCATAATGGCCGAACCGTTTTACATTCCCACCAGCAGTGTACAAGAGTCCCCATTTCTCCACATCCTCCCTAGCACTTGTTATTTTCCGCTTTTTATTATCACTATAGTCATTGCTAAGTAGGTGTGAAGTGGTATCTATCTTATTGTGGGTTTAATTGCATTTCCCTCATGACTAATGATGTTAAGCATCTTTTCATGTGCTTGTTGGACATTTGTAGATCTTCTTTGGAGAAAATATAATTTCTTGGACAACTGTATAATAATATTCGATTTGATGAAATATTCTCCTATTTTGGTTAAATTTCTCTTGGTTAAAGCTGTGGTGTGTGCTATTAGAGCAGAAGTTGGTAAACTATGGCCTATGGGCCAAATCTAACTCACTGGTTGTTTTTATATGGCCTGCAAGCTAAGCATGTAGCTAAGCTAAGTAAATTTTTTTACATTTTAAATGGTTGAAGGGGGGGAGATCAAAAGAAGAATATTTCATGACACATGAAAATGATTCAAATTTCAGTATCCATAAATAAAGTTGAATTGGAACACACAACCATACCATACATTTACATATTATCTGTGGTTTCATACTGCATCAGCAGAGTTGAGTAGTTACAGTAGAGGCCATGTAGCCCATAAAGCCTAAAGTACTTGCTATCTGGCTCCTTACAGAAAAAGTTTGCCTACTCTGTGTCTTACTTCATTCTACCGCTATGACAAAAATACCATAGACTAGGTGGCTTATAAATGACAGAATTTTTCTCACAGTTCTGGAGGCTGGGAAATCCAGGATCAAGGTGCCAACAGATTCAGTGTCTGGTGAGAGCCAGTTTCCTGGCTCATGGACTGCCGTCTTCTTGCTGTGTCTTCACATGGCAGAAGGGACAGAGGAGCTCTCTGGGGTCTCTATTATAAGGACACTAATTTCATTCATAAGAGCTCCACCCTCAGGACCTAATCACCTCCCCAGAGTCCCACTTTCTAACACCATCACATTGGGGGTTAGGTTTTAATACATGAATTTTGAGGAGATATAAACATGCAGACTGTTACATCCTGTATTAGAACGTCCTCATTCTTAGCTTCTAATTTTTCACAGTCCTGATCATTGATGGCCAGAGAAGCCATTAAGAGTCAGGAGGGGTCCCTGGTTTGTTCCCGGATTTCAGCACATACACAAAAAAAAGAGTCAGTAGATACTTGTGGGAGGACTCAAAATGAACTAGTATTCAGTTTAGTTCTTGTAGATGATGTATACTAAACCCAATTTTAAAGTATTAAAGGTAGGAACTAAATGTAAAATTTCTAAAATATCACTTAAATTTCAACTGTCGCTATCATTAGCAGTACCTCCCCTCAATAAAGTTCCAACTCTCCCATTATTTATGGTAAAAATAAGAGAATTTCTTGAAATCACCTCTAAAGACTCCTTTGGCCCCAAATTCTGAAGTACTATGATTCCACCATTAACTGTTGGAATGTCATTATGTTGCTCAGTATCCCATTGAACAGGGGTTTCCTGTATCCCAGAACTTATCAGTGCCCTTCTGTAACTGAATTATTTTGAAAATTTGTCTTCCCTAGGGCATCTTCTTACACTTTAAGCTTTCTTTGAATTTTTTTTCAAGTAGGAGACTTCAAGTTGGTTAGGTATCCAGATTGTACTGATTTCAATAGATGTGCGTTTTGTTAGAAGGAGATGGTTAATGACAGTCATTGCATGCTGTGTGTAGGCCTTTTGAACACGTGTTGACTTAAGAAAATACCTTTTGGATAAAAAAACATCAAGAGGTGCAGAAAATTAGATTCAATAATGCTGCTCCAATTTCTACAATGATATTACCCTAAACCAAGATAGGGTAATAGCCAGATATTAATCACCCTAATAACACCCAGATATCAGTCTTATTGTGCAAGCTACACTCTCTTATGTTCTGATAGGTTACTTTATAGTTAAGGGAAACTGAATGTTTAAGAGCAAAGTTCAGTCCACTCCTGAAGAAAGGACTTCTTATTTTGTAGCTATTGGATTATGGATGAGATTTCGTTAAGGTAATAGCCTCCAAATCCTAGAGAGTGTTCTTAGTAGGAGTTAACATTCCCAGGGAATTTCCTGGCCATCCAGTGCTTAGGTCTCCGTGCTCTCATTGCCAAGGGCCTGGGTTCGATCCCTGGGCAGGGAACTAAAATCCCACAAGCTGTGTGGTGCGGCCAAAAAAAAAAAAATCCCAAATGAGTAGATGCAATGCTCCTGTCCCTGGAGGCCTTTCAGCTCTCAAATCAACTCAGCCACTGTGATTCTCAAACACTTATCTTCTCTGAGGAGTATACAAGTTTCTCTTCTTTTTTTTTTTTCCTCTCTCTATGTATTTTATTTTATTTTTTTATTGGGGTGTAGTTGTTTTACAATGTTGTGTTAGTTTCTACTGTACAACGAAGTGGAGTTCCCTGTGCTATGCAGCAGGTTCTTATTAGCTAGCTATTTTATACATATTAGTGTATATATGTCAATCCGAATCTCCCAATTCTTCCACACCCGCCAACTTTCCCCCCTTGGTGCCCATACATTTGTTATCTACATCTGTGTCTCTGTTTCTGACTAGCAAACCAGTTCATCTGTACCATTTTTCTAGACTCCACATATATGCGTTAATATACAATATTTGTTTTTCTCTTTCTGACTTACTTCACTCTGTATGACATCTCTAGATCCATCCACATCTCTACAAATGACCCAGTTTCGTTCCTTTTTATGGCTGAGTAATATTCCATTGTGTATATGTACCACCTCTGCTTTATCCATTCGTCGGTCGATGGACATTTAGGTTGCTTCCATGACCTGGCTATTGTAAATAGTGCTGCAATGAACATTGGGGTGCATGTGTCTTTTTGAATTATGGTGTTCTCTGGGTATATGCCCAATAGTGGGATTGCTGGGTCATGTGGTAATTCTATGTTTAGTTTTTTAAGGAACTGCCACACTGTTCTCCATAGTGGCTGTATCAGTTTACATTCCCACCAACAGTGCAAGAGGGTTCCCTTTTCTCCACACCCTCTCCAGCATTTGTTGTTTTTAGATTTTCTGATGATGCCCATTCTAACTGGTGTGAGGTGATACCTCACTGTAGTTTTGATGTGTATTTCTCTAATAATTAGTGATGTTGAGCAGCTTTTCATGTGCTTCTTGGCCATCTGTATGTCTTCTTTGGAGAAATGTCTATTTAGGTCTTCTGCCCATTTTCTGATTGGGTTGTTTGTCTTTTTGATATTGAGCTGCATGAGCTGTTTATATATTTTGGAGATTAATCCTTTGTCCGTTGCTTCGTTTGCAAATATTTTCTCCCATTCTGAGACTTGTCTTTTTGTTTTGTTTATGGTTTCCTTTGCTGTGCAAAAGTTTTTAAGTTTCATTAGGTCCCATTTGTTTATTTTTGTTTTTATTTCCATTACTCTAGGAGGTGGGTCAAAAAAGATCTTGTTGTGATTTATGTCAGATAGTGTTCTTCCTATGTTTTCTTCTAAGAGTTTTATAGTGTCTGGTCTTACCTTTAGGTCTTTAATCCATTTTTAATTTTTTTGTGTGTATGGTGATAGGGAGTGTTCTAATTTCATTCTTTTACAGTAGCCATCCAGTTTTCCCAGCACCAGTTATTGAAGAGACTGTCTTTACTCCATTGTATATCCTTGACTCCTTTGTCATAGATTAGTTGACCATAGGTGTGTGGGTTTATCTCTGGGCTTTCCATCCTGTTCCATTGATCTATATTTTTGTTTTTGTGCCAGTACCATATTGTCTTGATTACTGTAGCTTTGTAGTATAGTCTGAAGTCAGGGAGTCTGATTCCTCCAGCTCCGTGTTTTTCCCTCAAGGTTGCTTTGGCTATTTAGGGTCTTTTGTGTCTCCATACAAATTGTGAAATTTTTTGTTCTAGTTCTGTGAAAAATGCCATTGGTAGTTTGATAGGGATTGCATTGAATCTGTAGATTGCTTTGGGTAGTATAGTCATTTTCACAATATTGATTCTTCCAATCCAAGAACATGGTATATCTCTCCATCTGTTTGTGTCATCTTTGATTTCTTTCATCAGTGTCTTACAGTTTTCTGAGTACAGTTCTTTTGTCTCCTTAGGTAGGTTTATTCCTAGGTATTTTATTCTTTTTCTTGCAATGGTGAATGGTATTGTTTCCTTAGTTTCTTTTCCTGATCTTTCATTGTTAGTGTATAGGAATGCAAGAGATTTCTGTGCATTAATTCTGTATCCTGCAACTTTACCAAATTCATTGATTAGCTCTAGTAGTTTTCTGGTAGCATCTTTAGGATTTTCCATGTGTAGTTATCATGTCATCTGCAAACAGTGACAGTTTTACTTCTTCTTTTCCAATTTGTATTCCTTTTATTTCTTTTTCTTCTCTGACTGCCATGGCTAAGACCTCCAAAACTATGTTGAATAATAGTGGCAAGAGTGGACATCCTTGTCTTGTTCCTAATATTAAATGCTTTCAGTTTTTCATCATTGAGAATGATGTTTGCTGTGGGTTTCTCGTATATGGCCTTTATTATGTTGAGGGTGGTTCCCTCTATGCCTACTTTCTGGAGAGTTGTTATCATAAATCGGTGTTGAATTTTGTCAAAAGCTCTTTCTGCATCTATTGAGGTGATCATATGGTTTTTATCCTTCAGTTTGTTAATACGGTGTATCACATTGATTGATTTGCATATATTGTAGAATCCTTACATCCCTGGGATAAATCCCACTTGATCATGGTGTATGATCCTATTAATGTGTTGTTGGATTCTGTTTGCTAGTGTTTTATTGAGGATTTTTGCGTGTATATTCATCAGTGATATTGGTCTGTAATTTTCTTTTTTTGTAGTATCTTTGCCTGGTTTTGGTAGCAGGGTGATGGTGGCCTCATAGAATGAATTTGGGAGTGTTCCTTCCTCTGGAATGTTTTGGAAGAGTTTGAGAAGGATGGTTGGTAGCTCTTCTCTAAATGTTTGGTAGAATTCACCTGTGAAACCATCTGGTCCTGGACTATTGTTTGTTGGAAGATTTTTAATCAGAGTCTCAATTTCAGTGCTTGAAATTGGTCTGTTTACATTTTCTATTTCTTCCTGGTTCAGTCTTGGAAGGTTATACCTTTCTAAGAATTTGTCCATTTCTTCCAGGTTGTCCATTTTATTGGCATAGAGTTGCTTGTCTCTTAGGATACTTTGTATTTCTGCGGTGTCTGTTGTAACTTCTCCTTTTTCATTTCTAATTTTATTGATTTGAGTCCTCTCCCTCTTTTTCTTGATGAGCCTGGCTAATGGTTTATCAATTTTTTTTATCTTCTCAAAGAACTAGCTTTTAGTTTTATTGATCTTTGCTATTGTTTTCTTTGTTTCTATTTCATTTATTTCTGCTCTGATCTTTATGATTTCTTTCCTTCTACTAACTTCGGGTTTTGTTTGTTCCCTCTGTAGTTCCTTTAGGTGTAAGGTTAGATTGTTTGAGATTTTTCTTGTTTCTTGAGGTAGGATTGTATTGATATAAACTTCCCTCTTAGAACTGCTTTTGCTGCATCCCATACATTTTGGATCATCGTGTTTTCATTGTCATTTGTCTGTAGGTATTTTTTGATTTCCTCTTTGATTTCTTCAGTGATCTCTTGGTTATTTAGTAGTGTATTGTTTATTAGCCTCCATGTGTTTGTGTTTTTTACGTTTTTTTCCTGTAATTTATTTCTAATCTCATAGCATTGTGGTCAGAAAAGATGCTTGATACAATTTCAATTTTCTTAAATTTGCTGAGGCTTGATTTGTGACCCAAGATGTGATCTATCCTGGAGAATGTTCCATGTGCATTTGAGAAGAAAGTGTAATCTGCTGTTTTTGGATGGAATGTCCTATAAATATCAGTTAAATCTATCTGGTCTATTGTGTCATTTAAAGCTTGTGTTTCCTTATTAATTTTCTGTCTGGATAATCTGTCCATTGTTGTAAGTGAGGTGTTATAGTTCCTCGCTATTATTGTGTTACTGTCGATTTCCTCTTTTATAGCTGTTAGCATTTGCCTTATGTATTGAGGTGCTCCTATGTTGGGTGCATATATATTTATAATTGTTATATCTTCTTCTTGGATTGATCCCTTGATCATTATGTAGTGTCCTTCCTTGTCTCTTGTAACATTATTTATTTTAAAGTCTGTTTTATCTGATATGAGTATTGCTACTCCAGCTTTCTTTTGATTTCCATTTTCATGGAATATCTTTTTCCATCCCCTCACTTTCAGTCTGTATGTGTCCCTAGGTCTGAAGTGGGTCTCTTGTAGACAACATGTATGTGGGTCTTGTTTTTGTATCCATTCAGCGAACCTGTGTCTTTTGGTTGGAGCATTTAATCCATTCACGTTTAAGGTAATTCTTGATGTGTATGTTCCTATTACCATTTTCTTAATTGTTATGGGTTTGTTTTTGTAGGTGCTTTTCTTCTCTTGTGTTTCTCACTTAGAGAATTTCCTTTAGCATTTGTTGTAGAGCTGGTTTGGTGGTGCTGAATTCTCTTAGCTTTTGCTTGTTTGTAAAGCTTTTGATTTCTCTGTTGAATCTGAATGAGATCCTTGCTGGGTAGAGTATTCTTGGTTGTAGATTCTTCCCTTTCATCACTTTCAATGTATCGTGCCACTCCTTCTGGCTTGCAGAGTTTCTGCTGAGAAATCAACTGTTAACCTTGTGGAGATTACTTTGTATGTTATTTGTCATTTTTCCCTTATTGCTTTTAATAATTTTTCTTTGTCTTTAATTTTTGTCTGTTTGATTACTGTGTGTCTTGGTGTGTTTCTCCTTGGGTTTATCCTGCCTGGGACTGTCTGCACTTCCTGGACTTGGCAGGCTATTTCCTTTCCCATGTTAGGGAAGTTTTCAACTATAATCTCTTCAAATACTTTCTCGGGTCCTTTCTCTCTCTCTTCTCCTTCTGGGACCCCTATAATGTGAATGTTGGTGCGTTTCATGTTGTCCCTGAGGTCTCTTAGGCTGTCTTCATTTCTTTTCATTCCTTTTTCTTTATTCTGTTCTGCAGCAGTGATTTCCACCATTCTGTCTTCCAGGTCACTTATCCGTTCTTCTGCCTCAGTTATTCTGCTATTGATGCCTTCTAGTGTATTTTTCATTTCAATTATTGTATAATTCATCTCTGTTTGTTTGCTCTTTAATTCTTCTAGGTCTTTGTTAAACATTTCTTTCATCTTCTCGATCTTTGCTTCCATTCTTTTTCCGAGGTCCTGGATCATCTTCACTACCATTATTCTGAATTGTTTTTCTGGAAGGTTGCCTATCTCCACTTCACTTAGTTGTTTTTCTGGGATTTTATCTTGTTCCTTCATCTGGGATGTAGTCTTCTGCTTTTTCATTTTGTCTATCTTTCTGTGGTTGTGGCTTTCATTCCGCAGGCTGCAGGATTGTAGTTCTTCTTGCTTCTGCTGTCTGCCCTCTGGCGGATCATGGTTCTCTCCTGAATGAAGTCCTATAAACCTCTAGTAACATCAGGCTAGTCTCTGTCTTTTTGCATTTTTATTGGTTTCTATACTTTAATTCCTTGATTGGCAGCTTTGATAATGAAGGAAGCTCACTTTAATAAAATTATTGTGTTTAGATGCTTGTTCTTAGAAGCTGTGTGCCAAATGCTTTTTTTAAAAACATATTTATTTATTTGGCTGCCCTGGTTCTTAGTTGTGGCACACAGGATCTTTGTTGCAGCCTGTGGGATCTAGCTCCCTGACCAGGGATTGAACCTGGGCCCCCTGCATTGGGAGCGCAGAGTCTTAACCACTGGACCACCAGGGAAGTACTGACAAATGCTGTTTTAAAGCCCAATCATTAAGGCTAAGAGGATTTGTTGCTCATACATAACTCACTACGTAACTCATTCTGAGACTATTACAGAGCCATACAGACTATTGTTTCTTTAAACATGCCTATTTGTGATGTGCTGTTGTCCATTATTTGAACCTATCAATACAATAAAGTGTCAATTAAATAAATGACATTTGTTCACTGAAAAAAAGAGGATTTGTTGTTGTTGTTCTTCAGTCTGCCTCCCCATAAGAGCTCTGTAGGTGCTTTATAGTCTTTACCTTTGTCATTATCAAGAATTCCTACTCTGCTTTCAAAGCAGGGTTGCAGTTGGGTCTGTTCATTTTCCAAATTCTTATTTTCGTATTTTCTGTCACCATATGGTCTTTCCTTCTTATTCTGATATGGAGTTGAAGTGTGTAGAGAATGATCATAATTAGGTATTACTCATTCTGTATCCTTTGGTCAGCTTTTAAAAATCCTGATGCCTAGGTTGTACTCTGTACCAATTAAATCAGAATGTATGGGGGTAGAAGCCCTCGATCTCAGTATTTTTTTAAAGCTCCCCAGGTGATTCCAATGTGCAGCAAAATTTAGAAACCATTGGCTTTGCTTATTAGCCATATAGTGTAGAGGTTCTTTCAGTCGTCTCTTCACTCCTCGGGATTAATTAGATGACCTTCTAATAATGCATTTTAGTTACTTGAAAAAAAGATGTTATATAAATTAACATATTACTGTAATCATTGTCACTGTTCTTTAGACTGTAAAGAAGCCATTTTTGTGGTAAAATATACATAACATAAAATTTACCTTTTTAACCGTTTTTAAGTGTACAATTCGGTGGCATTAAGTACATTCACATTATGTACTACCACCACCACCTTCCATCTCCAGAACTTTTCTCATCTTCCCAAACTGAAATTCCATATCCATTCCGTCCTTCCCTGCAGCCCCTGGCAACCATCATTCTACTTTCTGTCTCTATGAATTTGACAACCCTAGCTACCTCATATGAGTAGAATCATACAGTATTTATCCTTTTGTGACTAACTTATTTCAATTAGCGTGATATCTTCAAGGCTCACTCATGTTGTAGCATTTGTCAGAATTTCCTTCCTTTTTAACGCTACATAATATTCCCTTGTATGTAGCTACCACATTTTGTTTTTCCATTCATCCATCGATGGACACTTGGATTGCTTTCACTTTTTGGCTATTGTAAATAATGCTGCCATGATCATGGATGTACAAGAAGCCACTTTTAAGTGATAAACTGATGTCTGTTCTCCCTCTACAAGATGCTTATCTGGATAGATGCTTGTTTTTTTTTTGTTTGTTTGTTTTTAATTTTTTTGGCCTCACAGCATGGCATGCAGGATCTTAGTTCCCCAACCAGGGACTGACCCCTTCCCCCTGCAGTGGAAGCTTGGAGCCCTAACCACTGGACTGCCAGGGAATTCTGATATTGCTTGTTCTTTATGGATAGGTTGTAGTGTTGTTCACCAGATGAGCTAGTACCTTCTCCTAGTGATTGGTCTTCCTTTCACAAAATATGGAAAAAATTAGATACTGTTCCAAATGCCCTCTAGATTGACTCATAGTTGGTGGTAGAATTATTTTATTGTATCAGCTGTCTTGCCCAGGCTGTTGATCAATCCTACAAAGGTTGTGTTCTACAAATATAGTAACAAAAGTCTCTGTATGTCTAGTAGGAAATAAAGGACTCATTCTGTATAATTTAGTTTAACTCCAAAATGCTACTAGGACAAAATTGTAAACCTAAAAATCAACCTAAAAAAGGCTCCCTGGTCATGTTGCTCTAGAAATTGCAAACTAATTAGACTGAATCTAGAAGCCACGTTAGGATTCCTTCATTTCTGACTATGTTATTCAGATAGGCCATTTAACTCTATTTCTTTTCTTTTTTAAACATCTTTATTGGAGTATAATTGCTTTACAATGGTGTGTTAGTTTCTGCTTTATAACGAAGTGAATCAGCTATACATATACCTATATCTCCATATCTCCTCCCCTCCCACCCTCCCTTTCCCACCCCTCTAGGTGGTCGCAAAGTACCGAGCTGATCTCCTCGTGCTATGCGGCTGCTTCCCATAGCCATCTATTTTACATTTGGTAGTGTATATATGTCAGTGCCACTC